>NC_083626.1:25256084-25630459 GCF_963584025.1 Labrus mixtus
AACCCAATCTTTTTAGAGGGTGAAAGACCTGCAGAAAACCCGGGTCTTACCTGTGGAATACAAAGTAGCTCGTACCAGTGTTGATGAGATTATTGGGATGAGATGTTGTTACCTGCCAGGCTGTATCTGTCAGGAAGAGTTAAACACATTAACAGCACTTTAGGTTAGAAAATATGTCTGTCTTTACGACCCAAAAAGTGTCTTGTTTTGGTTTTCACAGTAATTAAATGAAGCCATTCAGACAGCTGAGGTTGAGTGGATTGCACGGCTGATGATGACTGACAAAAAGCTTTTATAGGAAACTTTAGACATTTTGGGAAATGCCTCTTTGCTTTGGTACCAAGAGTTCGATGTAAAGTTGAACACGACTCTCATGACAACAGAAGAATAAGGTATTCACGGTTCCTTATATATTCCCGGTTCAGCTGTCCTCGCCCCCCACAGTTTACGACATACGTAATACGGCAAAGAAGAGAAACTGTAACTGGAATTAAATTGTGTTGTCTGGCAGCCTTATTTAAAAATGTATCTGTGAAACTCTATCTGTCTGGATAGGTACTGCAGTAGTCCCTAATGACTCTCAGACACATCCAGATTTTCTGCACTTTAAAAGTTATTAAAGGCTTTATATGCAATTTTTTGATCCAGCAGATGTCGCCCTTGAGCACCAGCATGAAACCAAAACAACTTGCGCTGCATTGTTGTGTTAGCATGCTAATGCTAGCAGTCTTTATTATGAGATGAGCGTGATCTAGAAACACAGTTAAGCAGTGAGTACAGTATGTTATTCTTCTTTTCTTTAGTCCCTCAATTAAACAACTTTTATACACAAGGGGAGGAGTCAGCTGGCCGTCCGGGCGATGTAAACAAACTGAAGATAGGACTCTGAAAACTCTGAAAACATCACAGACAGTGGGACTCGGGTGTTACACCCATTGTAGACAGTCATGACTCACAGAGTTATTTTCAGAGGAGATACTTGATTTATATTACATGTAAGTGTGAAAAATTGCATATTAAGCCTTTAAATTCACAGAAATAAAGTAGTTAACAAAACAAGAATTTGTTAAAAATCAGCATGCAATAGTTTTGTGATGAAGAAATGTTCCAATTAGAAAATAGGTTGCTCACCAAACAGCTTTTACTGGAGTGGAAATCATCTCCTGAAGTCACATTTTAAAGTGTGCCACTATGCAACAATCCCAGAGAATAGGTCAATTCTTCCTTTAACATGAAAAACAAACATATACTCTGACAGGTTGATCACAGCACAGCAGGGCTTACTGCTGCGTGTGCATTAGACTGTAGCTGGGTGCCATACTCGTCTGATCTGAAAGCAAATGAAGGCGGAGAAGATCAATGACGTCTTTGATCTATTGGGGATGGAGAGAGATGTAGGAGAAATGATCTGCTTTGAAAGTTGGACCCTAAAAGACAGTCAGATGTCTTAGGAGAATTTTAATGCCGTATTTCCTTCTTATGCTTTTATTCCATTATGTTAATCCAGTTAGCTCGTCTTTCATATGGAATGCACTAAAGAAAATCACATTGGCCCATGCATGCTCAGAAAAATTAGATTTTTATTCTAATGTGTTTGGATAATGACGAGACACATTTCCAACCCAAAACATCTTTGTACCTTTCTAAACTGTAGCCTGTGTAAAGACAAATTCACAAACGTTTGACGGTAATTCCATGACGGGATAGACAGAAAGACATTGCTTACACATTCAATCAATCAATCAATCAAACTTTATTTGTATGGCGCTTTTCATACAACAAATGTATCCCAGAGTGCTTTGCATCAACATAAATCAAACAGCAACAACATGACTCCCTCCCCCACTCCTATCCCACAATCCAAAAACGAAGGTAAAAATAACTAGATAAGAACAGGTACTGAGGAAACGCTATCATTTATCATTATAATTCTTTAAACAGAAAGACTTTCTGCAGAACCAGACTCCTGTTGAACAGCTATCTGCTGAAACTGTGTTGGGCTTGGATAGTAGGATATAGGGAGATTAGCATTCTAACATATTAGACTGAGACTACATTGTAAAAGCATGACACCTCCTTTAATTAGCAGATTAACATCTCCGCTCATGTGGCTGTAGACTCGTTATATTTTGCATTCGGTTTCGATGGATCTGCGGGATAACTCACAATATCTGTTTTGACATTTTCAAATACCAGCTACAAACTCTAGCTGTATATATTTTTTCTCATGCTCGTCCAGGTTTACCCTTCTACCTGAGGATTCGGTGGTGGTGATGTTGCTGTTGTTTCTGCTCCATGCTTTTTGGCATTAGCTGCTTTTTCAAGCCGCTGTCAGCCAACAGCTACTCAGTATGGGAGAAGTGACTGAATCCTCTCTGTGAATCATTTCTGCTTGCAGGTGAGTGTGTGGTCAGCTGTTTACCATGTGGTGTTGAGTGAGATCAGATAGGGAGGCTGCCAGACAGAATCTGTTAAAAGATTCAGCTGCTGAGCGTCTGGTGGAGGACTCAGTTTGGAATCATTTCAGCTCTGACAAATATGCATCAATGGTTGAGTGGAAAAGATGAAAGAATGAAAAAGTAGATGGATTGGTTCGTTGGTTTGTTGTACACTTTGATCCATGCTGGACTATGACTTCCTGTATTGGATGGATTGTCATTTAAATACATTACACAGACATTCATGGTCTCCAGAGAAGGGCGATTACTGGCTTTGGTTGTCGTCTGACCTTTGAGCATACATGTACTGTTGTCTTTTTACTAAATCATTGCTGGATGGTTGCAACCAAACTTTGAAAAAGTATTTATTTTCCTCAGAGGATTAATCCTAGTACATTGATAATCATCTGAGTTTTTCCTTCATATCCTCAGACTTTGTGATTATTCAGCAAAACAACTCAACATATATGGATTTGCACTTCCTTTAAAAGAACATTTATGGTTTGTACATGTTGTATCATACTGATTTTGGTGCACTTCTGTTAATTTGCAGATAATGTATGAACAACTGTAGTATGGATTGCCTTAAACTTGAATATTCATGGTCTCAAGAGGATAAAGATGACTGCTTTGGCTTTGGTGTCCTCTGATTGAAGCATACAGTTTGTGACTTTTGTCTTCCTCTTAAATATTGAGACAACCACTGAATGACTGCTATGAAATATGGAGAATTCATCTTTTTGTTACTTCTGTAATCATCTGTGACTGGCGCTGTAATGGCGCGTCTCTCTGTGCGTCTAGTTTATCTAGTTTGTTTAGTTAGAATATGTGTGTGTTCGTGAACGTGAGTGTTGGAATCAGTGGCAACCATAGTTCTGTTCTAAGTGTGCTTTCATGCGCAGCGATCACAGAGAGACTGAAGCTTTGTAAAGTGTGTTTCGCGATGAAGAAGTTCGTGCTGCTGCTATTGCTCCTGCTCCTGACAACCAAACTGCTAATGTCGGTATCTGCGAGTCACGGAGGTGATAATCTGCGGTACTCCAGAGATGATCTACTGCTTCTTCGTGACACGGACTATCCAGCACCGATCTTGGACAACTGTGGAGAACTACTGAGACAACGCGGATCCGACCGTGATAACCGCCGGACAGGTACGAGGAGGAAGCGGGGAAGGAGAGGGGGAGTGAGGCAGAGGTTAAAGAGACTCACGGGCACTCAAAAAAAACCCACCACTCCCGTCCATTATGCTCGCAAACGTCCGCTCTTTACGCAATAAACTCGATGAACTACATGCAAACATATCATGCCAATGGAAGCAAATCTGATCTGCCTCACAGAAACCTGGCTTGACAACACGATAGCGGACTCGGAGCTCTCACTGGACGGATTCGGAGCCCCGCTCAGACTTGATCGGGACACCGTGAGTAGCCTGAAGAAGCACGCCGGGGGCCTGTGTGTGTACTTCAATAATGATTGGTGTAGATCTGCTAATGTGAATCACTCATGCTGTACACCTGACGTAGAGCTGCTTACAGTTGTTTATGTTCCTCCCTCTGGCAACGTCACACGCGCGTCAGAGACCATAGCTTCGTGTGTCCACAATATTGAAAGTGCTACCCCAGACTCCCCTGTCCTCATCCTAGGGGATTTTAACAGCTGCAGGTTAGACAAATCACTTCCAACCCATCAGCAGTACGTCACTTGCGCCACCAGAGGCGACAAAACAATCGACCTCTGCTATGGAAATGTAAAAAAACGCATATAAAGCCTACAACAAACCACCACTTAGTACTGCAGACCATAATGTTGCACATCTTATTCTTGCATACCGCACGAAACTGCAACGAGAGGGCGTGGCTAAGAAGATGGTGAAAAAGTGGGACGAGACTGTGGTTGAGACACTACAGGGATGCTTCGATTGCACAGACTGGGAGGTGTTGACCAATGGGAGCAGCCTTGAGGAAGCAACTGATGTGGTGTCTCACTACATCACCTTTTGTGAGGACATGATTGTCCCCACTAGCACGGTTAAAGGTATTCTCTAACAGCAAGCCCTGGATCACAAAAGCCCTGAAAAACACTCTGAATGAAAAGAAAATAGCATTCAAATCAGGAAATAGGACTGAATCCAAAATCATACAAAATAAGTTGAACAAACAAATAAAAGCTGCCAAGAGAGTTTACAAGGACAGAGTTGAGAAGTTCTTCCAGGAAGGAAAAGCCAGGGATGCCTGGCAAGGTGTTAAAACACTGGCTGGCCTCCCTACCAACACTCCAGCAATAACTAATGGGGGGGCAGAAGTCTGTGTCAATATGGCAGAGAGCTTGAACCAAATGTACTGCAGATTTGACCAGACTGACTACACACGGGTGAGAGAGGAGCTAATAGGTGAACTCACCCCGATGACCCTCTCCCATTCAAACCTGGAACTGAAGCAGGTTGAAGTAGAAAAAATGCTGAAGAGAACAAAAACAAACAAAGCACCAGGACCTGATCAGATCTGTGGCCGTTTATTGAAGGCATGCTGCAGCCAGCTGGCTGGTGTTTTCTGCAATCTCTTCAACCGCTCCCTTGAAGAACACTCAATCCCGTCACTTTGGAAATCAGCAATTGTTTGTCCTGTAGCCAAAAAGAGCAATCCCACCTGTAACAACGACTATAGACCTGTTGCATTAACATCATTGGTTATGAAAGGCTTTGAGAGGCTTGTTCTTTCTCAACTCCAGGAGGAGGTCAATATGTATGCCGACCCTCTCCAGTTTGCATACAAACAGCACAGGGGTGTGGACGACGCTGTTCTAACTCTGCTGCATGAAGCCTATGCACACCTTGAGAAGTCCAAGTCATTTATTAGACTAGTCTTTGTGGACTTCTCAAGTGCATTCAATACTGTGCAACCCCACCTGATGGGTCGTAAACTGCTCGAGCTGGATAACAACCTCTGGGTCCTCTCATTTCTGACAAATAGAAACCAGAGGGCCCGAGTCAACGGTCACCTCAGCTCATCTAAAACAGTCTCAACAGGAACCCCCCAGGGCTCTGTCATCTCACCCATTCTCTACACACTTTACACACCGTTGATGACACCGTTATTATGGATACCACCAACTCAGAGGGACAGTTGCAGGCTGAGATAGACTCTTTCGCAGAATGGTGTAGGCTGAACTGTCTTGACCTTAACACCTCAAAGACCAAAGAACTGGTTGTTGACTTCCGGAAAGAACCTAACAGCATCCCCACTCTGTCAGTCAACAACCAGCCCATAGAGAGGGTTGAATCATACAGATACCTCGGGACAATAATTGGTCACAGGCTCACCTTCCAACCCAACAGCAAATCAATCTTCTCCAAGTGCCAGCAGCGCCTCTTCTTCCTCAGAAAACTCTGCAAATTTCAAGTCCACCAAACATTCATCGTAACCCATTAAACAGGATCATAACAATAAGCAGCAAAATAATCGGACAGCAGCAGGAACCACTGATCAGTATCTACAACAGGAGAACAAAACTAAAAGGACAACACATAGCCTCAGACAGCACACACTCACTCTGCCATCTCTACAACTGTCTCCCCTCAGGCCACAGATACAGATCTCTCACTTTCCAGACTAATCGAGCCATGTCAAGCTTTGCTCCCACATCCATCAGGCTCATGAACAAATGATCTATTTCTTATGTATTTTTAAGATCACTCATTTAACCGCTCATAACAATTATTTATGACCTATTTATCATGCTTTTAATAGAGCCACTTGTATGTGTGTTTCTGCTGTTGTTTTTGTGTCTAGCTGTATGCGTACTGATGCTCTTTTACGCAAATGAAGTTCCTAATGGATAAATAAAGTTATTTGATTTCATCTGATTGTCCTCCATATCCGCCAATAGATCCGATTTTTCACTTATCCAGCAAAATAACTCCACAACTATGGGTCTTTGTTTAGCTTTTTTTAAAGGGCATTCATGGTTCCTACATGCTGTACACAATGTATGCTTTTGTGTCTTCCAAAAAAAATGCCTGAACAACTATTGGATATCTGTAAACCTTTGTTCAGACATTCATGGTCTCCAGAGGAAGAAGATGACTGGCTTTGGTTGTCGTTTGGCCTTTTCACTATAGCATTGAGGTTGAGGCTTTTTGACTGTAATATTGTGACAACTACGGGATGATTGCAATACAATTTGGAACACATATTCATGTTTCTCAGAGGATGAACCCTAATTTTTTTGGTAATCCCTTTAATGCCATAACCAAGTATATTTTCATGGTTTTGTGAAAAATGTCTGAATAACCATTGGGTGGCTTACTTCTAAGTTAGCCATGCATTGGCTTTGAGCTAGATGCATGCATGTAGTATGCAACTAGCTCAAAGCCAAATGGAAATTATATAAAATCCATTTTCTCTCCAAAGATCAGTAGGCAAAACATGATTTTGTTTTCATTCTTTTACACCAAGAATCAAGTCAAGAAGCTGCAGCATTCCCATAAACTAAATATTATATTATTGTATTGTATTTTGGTGTATGAAGTCATGTTCTATGCTGTTCATACGCATTGTTCAGAATAAATACTCCTTTTCTCGACTTATCCAAAGGACAAAACAACTCTTTACTGATTATCTCCCGAATCATGCAATTAAAGCCTTGTAAACTGAGACTGGAGATTTGGAGGCTTTCATGAGCCCCAAAATCCCACCCGAAGGACCCACTGCCCGAGGCTGCTTATTTACGGTCTGATGGGTGTGTAAGTTATTTAAGACATTTATATAGCCTCGTATTTAGCAGGTGCTGAGACACAGAGCCCGGAAATCACAGAGTAAATGAGCTGGTTTTCATTCCACAGGAGGAAATGTGATCCTGTCACCACGGCAACTGTACTCTGGGATGCAAGGGGGTTAACTGAATTAAATTCAAGAGGTTAAAGGCCTATAAGCAAAAGAAAATATTCAATATTGGATCAGCAAGGTGTCGGAAACATGGAGAATAACTGTCACAGAACTCAGACATCTATCCAAACTATGGTTCCAATTGGTTAAGGGACATGTGAAGCATACGGCTGACATTACAGAAATGTCTGATTCACCAAGCTGCAGTTGTTACTTTTGCATTTAAATGTAAGTGAGTGAAGCAAATGTGCTTTGCATAGCTTCAGACTTTACTTAAGTGCTATAAGAACAGTTAAGAGACATAAAGACAATCTGAGCAATGCAAATCAGTGTGACTGGTTCCCACCCAAGGTTTCCTTTCCCTCCGACCTGATACATTCCGCCGAACGTCAGCTTCCCCAAGCATGAAATCGTTTAGGCAGAATGATAGGATGTCTGGCTGAGGAGCGGTAGCGTGAGATTCGTTTCTGTTCAGATAAACACAGCCCTCACTGTTGTCTCAACAATCGAGAACACTTTCTATTTCAATATCAAAGTGTACAAGGCAGAAAATAATCACACGGAGAAGCAACCAGGTTCAGCAACCTCCCTAATTGCATTGGATATCTTCGTTGTCAGTCTGAAAAATATGGAGAAAAAAGATTTTCTGTTTTGATGCGGCGGTGCCATCACAAACACTTTTAAATTATACCTTTAATGGAATAGTTTCACAGTCACAACAAATCACAGGGAATAGACAGAAAAACTAATACAAAGAGGAGTCATCAGGGCGAAAAAATAAAAATCAGGATGGCAGCTGTTCTGTAAACACCTTGCTGTGTAGTGAAGTCTTTATTTACACGGTGAGGGAAGGCTGTAATTTCATCAGTTTTTTTTATTTTACAACAGCATTACCAAAAGCACTTAACTTAAAAAAAGCGAGAGACAGAAGAGTGACATTAATCAATTTAAAAAAAAAAAAAGGGATTAACCCAGACAGCATTAAGCTTGGCAATATTTCTGGTATGGCTAATGTGGGCAGTGACTTACTAAACCTAGTAAAGACAGACTTTTTGAAAGATGTTCCTTCGTTCCTGTACCGATAAAATGCTTTGCCAGATATGAGACCAGTTATCACGGCAAACCAACATGGCAAGCGAACGTGTTCAGAACTAAAAAGCCTCTGCATTTTTCTAATAAGCTTCAAGAGCAGAAACGTTGTAAAACTAGGATATATATCGAAGAAGCTTTTTGCAAAATGAAGAGAGGTCAGAAAGCAGAAAGGTTTTAAGATCGATGCAAAGCTGGTTAAACGCTAAAGCGACATGGCAACCTGCGTGCACATCGGTCTGAAAGCGGGCGGGGGGAGACAGCTCTCCCCAATGTTTTTGAATTTGGACTGCAGTACCAATTTTAAACGCTTTGTGTCAGAGATACATATTGCTCCTGTAAAGGCTTTATATGCGTAACTTACACTTAAATATAATAGAAATCAAGTATCTCCTCTGAAAATAACTCTGTGAGTCATGACTGTCTACAATGGGTGTAACACCCGAGTCCCACTGTCTGTGATGTTTTCAGAGTCCTATCTTCAGTTTGTTTACATCGCCAGGACGGCCAGCCGACTCCTCCCCTCGTGTATAAAAGTTGTTTAATTGAGGGACTAGAGAAAAGAAGAATAACATACTGTACTCACTGCTTAACTGTGTTTCTAGATCACGCTCATTTCAGGTAAATTTACATGCAGTGTGAAGATACGAGCATAATAAAGATTGCTAGCATTAGCATGCTAACACAACAATGCACCGCAAGTTGTTTTGGTTTCATGCTGGTGCTCAAGGGCGACATCTGCTGGATCAAAAAATCACACATAAAGCCTTTAATAAACATACTGTATATTGAGACACATCAGTTTTCACAGTGCACTGACTATAAATTAAAGTCGATTATTTCAAGAATAATTCTTACTCCTGATAGCTTGTCTATATCCATAACATTTTCCAAAAAGTCTTGTACAGTCAAATCCTTAAATTTTAAGCTGTAATCTCTCCTGTGCACACCGCTCACCCTGTCCTGCTGTTCAAGGCAGAGAGGCTTACTTCAGATCCTCTGAGTCTGTGCCTTTTCTCTGATGGCCAAGACTTTGGATCAGATCCATTTGAACTGCTAGCTTGGCCTCAGGAGGATGCAACAGAGGCAGCAGATGTAGTGGAGAGTGACAGAGTAGTGGAGGTAAAGAAGTGGAGACAACACTGATCCACATACAGTAAACAACAAGAGTAGTAAAGCTATATGGAGCTAGTGTTTCTGCCACTGCTTCTCTGGGTTGCACTGGAGCATCCTCCATTCTCATTGGCAACCGTTGACTTCTGTCAAGATTGTAGAAGTTAGGGGAAAGTATAGGTCAAAGATTTTCAGATAATCTTTTAAGGTAAAGTGGTAAGAACTACTGACCTCCTCTGTTAATGGTTTGAGACCTGTCTTTGCAACAAGACATATAGAACCAGGATCAATAGACTGCACCTTAGTAATGAGTGGCCAAAGATACTGTATGTCTGAACTATTCCATTCACTCACCATCTATACCATCTCCTTTTTTAAGCCTTGACACTGACACTGAAGCCGCTGGGAATCCGATTGTTTTAATTATATTTTCACTGATAACCATTTTAGGATCAAGGATACAAGTGACCAGAGGTTTGGAGGTTATCCAGAGCATCCAACCAGTAGGAGACCCACAAAACACTGTGGTGGTTGCCTCTTTCATCTGGTGTGGGAACACCTCAAAATCCCCTTCGTCTAGTTTAACTTACTTATTGGCGGATTTGATTTTTTCTATGTGTTCAACGTTCTGTCTCTGTTGTGGTTTTTGATACGTCTGACATGCCCTCTACCCCACTTGGTCCATTTCTGAAGAGTTAGAACAGCAGAGCAAAGCCATGAGCAGCTCGACATTTTCGGGTTTACAAGATCATAGGAGAACAACGAGATCTCGCAGAAATAAAGTGAACAAAGTGCAAACAGCAGGTTACTTGGATGGATGGATGGATGGATGAATGAATGGATGGATGGATGGATGAATGAATGGATGGATGGATGGACCATGCCTATGTTAAAGTAGAGTTAAGGACGTTGCTTTTCTGTTGTGTAGGCTTAAATCCATTGTTAGATTTTAGTTATATTCATCAATACAAACAAAAGAAAAAGGATTCTGAATGAGTTTTTCTTGCTTCAGGAATAAAACCCAGAAGCTTAAGTTTTACTCTGACTCTCTGATGGCTTACTAAAGACTCCCTAAGCATAAAACGTAGTCAAAGACCCCACTCTACAAGGTTATTTCTGTGGCAAATTGTTCTTTGATTCGGGAGATTGAACTCAGTGGGTCCTTATTGAATCTTTTTCGAGGGAAACTTCTTAAGACTGTAGGATTAGTGTGTTCATGCAGCAATCCAGCAGGCCAGCCTCAGCAGTCAGTGCTCTTTGTTTCTCTAATAATCACTTGAGGCCCTCTCCTGCCCACCAACGCTCGGTAATCTCCATCCGTAATAACACAGCTGCCTCTGAAATGTGGCAGGAGCCCCCCGAATCTAAGCGCCTTTGGTGAGAAGGAGGCAAAGCTGCTCTTCCAAGACAGGCTCCGAGGAGCATAAGGCTCTCCAGCCCTCCCAGGGTTTAATGTCTTGTTATTTTCTGCACACAGCACCGAAATGAACAGTTTTGTCAGCAGGGACGCTTCTGTGTTGGTGTCACTTCCTCTTGACACAGAGAGGGAGGCAGCAGGCTGACGAATGAGGGGAAACTGAAAAAAAAAACCTTTTTTCGATATAAGCTGTTCGTTTAGTTGGCATCTTATATCTGGAGATTATTCTGGAGGATGCTGGTGAGGGATCAGTCATGTACTCAGTTCGAATTAAATTAGGCTGAGGATTGGGACCCGCAAACATAAAGCTAAATATAGCGTTATCCAATTATTTCTTTCAGCTGCTGTCACTGTCCTGAGGTGTGTCATCGCATCTGTGCCGCTGCTCCTGTTCTAACACTCTGACTTATTGAATTTTTTTCGTTTCCCACAACCCTGATGGATTAGGGCGGTTTCTTCATTATAACAACCTGAATCGTTAAAGTCCTGAAGGCCAGACTGACTGCATGTAACTGTATCCCCACATGGAGAAATCATGAAGGAGTCTGACTGGGTTGGATTGACATCTGCGTGGTGAGAAGAAAGCACAACAAAGACCCCTACCTTTAGATATAAATATCACTTCCTCCAATAGTACTGGATTTGAAAGTGTCTAAATCCACACCAAACACCTACAGGTTCTCCTATGTGAAAGAGAAGGGGCAACAACCTGCAGTGTTGAAAAATGTCCTTCACAAATTCATAGAATCATGACATTTTCTAAGAATTTTCCCTCAAAGTTAAGACCAGATCCTGGTGAAAATAAAACCGTATATCACAAAGAATCTTAGCCCTGAAGAGAGCTCCTAAGGTGAAAGACTGTAAGGAGTAGAGAGGAGGACTTTTAAAGGGGTTTAAGAGTTCCTCAAGCAGAGGAGAAAATGGCGGAAAGACAGAGATATAGGAGCGATGTTCTTCAAAAACTAAATGACAGTGAGTTAATTAAACGCTCCTGATTGGATCATGCAGGGATCGTGTTTCTCTCAGAGATGCGCTCACGTCTCCTACCTATTGCAACTACACCTACCACTCATGTGCACAATCAGAGGGAAGGCGGCATTAATCTGCTGTAATTTATTTTCCCATACCCGCCTCTCGGTTAACGTTGCAACACTCGGGCCCACTTTACCTCTAAAAAATGATTTTACGCTCATCAACTAAATGAGCTACTTAAAGGCTTCTTATAGGCTATAGGCTTACCAGCAATCACAGAAATTGATTAAACCATATTCCCTCGTTAAAAGTATGAGCATGAACATGAGGAAACAAGTATCACTATCATGATGTGACGAGGCTTCTACACGGGTGGGAATGTGTGTTCAAACTTTTTGGCTTACAACTTTTTGCTTAAAATAGTGTTTGTAATTACAGTGTCAGACTATTTTATGATTAGGCTGATCAATGTTATTGTTTTATTGTGTCCATCATCACCAAATTAAAGAACTGTATTTATGTTCACTGCTCTCAATAATGTGGAATATGAAACAACAGGTCAACCCCACCTCCTCACTGAGATAAAAGTTTATGTCCCTTCGTTGCTAAGAGTTGCTCTGAGAACGTTTCTTAATCACTCCTTTCTAGAATTTTTTAAAAAACTAAGTGAGGAGCTCTCTGAGAGTTTTCTCACCATGTTTATGAATACTGGCCCTGGAGCGTCCACTTGAGACTGGCTCCAAAATCCAAGGAATCCCCGTTAGGTCACAACACGTTTACAGCCTGGTTCCAAAAAGAAGGTTTTGGTCTCTGTGGGTCATTTCTTTATTTTGTCAAAACTGTAAAGGGGGTGAACTCTTTTCCATTTTGATTATATCTAGGCTGAGAGTTATTGATACATTTGCATACTGAGAGGTGTGATTGAGTTGTCTGTCAGGTTGGGTTGTTGTAGATGTTTGTCAGGAGGCTAAAGATCTGCTTCAGGGCCAGGTTGCTTTATTAGTATCTGAAGGTAAAGTTGGTTGCAGGGAGAGCCACATGCTCCAACGCACCACTTTGCCTATTTCAAGACTGATCGAAAAAAGAGAGTCAGCATAATGTATACCGTATATATTTTTTAAAGCGATCATCTTTGTCTACTTGGGTTTAATGTTCCCTTTGACAAAACAACTGGCCCCAGTTTGGCCCCCTCAGTAAAAGTGGTCTAGAAACGTACTAGTTGTGGGGGTGCTGAAGCCGATCCCAGCTGTCATTTGGAAAGAGACGGGGTACAACCTGGACTGTTGGCCAGTCAATCACAGGGCGTTAACAGAAACTTAAATAAGTATACTTAGAATTGGAATTGAAACTAACATCCAGTGATATAAGATGCAAACTATTATGTGCTTAATTAGTTAGAAGGCTGTTAAGGATTTGGTCCTCCTGCTTCAAACATCCCAATTGCAACGTCCGACACGCACAACTCAGTCTCCTGTTTCACATTTCTCCAACACTGTGGAGTTTGTGTTCAGTATTGAAAGTCTTGCAGCTGCTGTTGTGTTTATCGCGTATTGATGGAGACATGCTGGAGCAGCGTAATGGTCTCCCCTGTGCTCCAAGATGATCCGCATGAGCCTTGTTTTATTAGTTGTTCCACGTTGCATGAGCCAAGCTGCACTGTTTATGTGCTGTCAACCAAGTTCATGAAGAGCATCATTCAGTCAGCTATCACTCTGTGTGTGTGTGTGTGTGTGTGTGTGTGTGTGTGTGTGTGTGTGTGTGTGTGTGTGTGTGTGTGTGTGTGTGTGTGTGTGTGTGTGTGTGTGTGTGGCTGAAAATCCCCCTGTCAAACATTGTGCTGTCACTGTCCATGACTCATATGTAATACATGGTTAACGCTGAAATCACACATCGACGCCTTGTTCTTTCTGAGCGTTTCTTCTCTTGTCATCGACTCACTGACTACATTCCCAGGAGAGATAACAACTAAATTGGAAAAGTATAACATCACACTCATGGCCAGTCATATGCGAGTCTTGATCGTTATCGGATGTCGTCTTTCTGGCTCCAAAGCGATTCTGCTCGAGAAAACATAATTGTGCAGGGTAATTATAAAAGCTGTCATCTCTCAGTGATGCTATAAATGCAGGTTATGGAAATGTCTTTCTTTTTGTGTTTGTTTACTATAAATTGCACGGTACGTCTTTAAGGAATTCACAAAAGTGCACATTTTCTGCAGCCAGTCATCAGTCTTGGTGTGCTGTGCTTGCGGTTGCATATATGCTTATATGTAAGGACGTTTTTTTTATAGTTGCTGATGCATTCACAGGGGGGACAAAACACTTTAGATTTGGTTTTCTGTGATTAATAATTTCTGAAGGCATGGTTATGTGCTCGCCTGGTGCTCCCATCCCTACATGATAATCTGCAGTCTAATCCAATCATATGCCTCTGATGAGTGGGGACACGACTTGTGGATATTACCTCTGTTGGCACATCTGCGTTTGCTGAGTGCACACTAAGAGAAATATAGGTTGTATTTGCAAGAAATCTCCTCTATTCTCTGTGCATCTGCAGTAAACCTCTCCACCCCGCCGCTCAGTCTTTCAAATTGAAAATGACTGTGGTGGTTTATGCTGCCATTACAGAGGGCATCAAAGCCGTTTATCCTCCTGAAAAATATATTGTTTGGAGTTTCCTAGACAGAGTTTTTCTAAGACATCAGCGAAATGTTGTTGTGGTTTCATTAATCACTATACCAGTCTCCTTTTTTCACTCAAGTGATAAACTGTTACTTCTCAGATCACTGCTGAGAGATCCTCACATATCCATCTGCTGGCTTAGGTTTCCCTGCCGAACACGGCACGATTAGTCACGTTGTCACACAATGTATGCATGAGTGCGAGATGGCCCAGGACTTCAGAGCACAGAGTGACACAGTCAAACAAAAATAACAAGAGGATATTAACTAGTCTCTTACGTGCAGAAAAGTGATTTTCATTATCCCCGCCACCATGCACGACTTTTAAGTACGGGAGTGTTGGAGTGCGCATTAGTCATCTGGCCTCACACAATTATTTTGTCCACTCCAAGTCCACTTTAATCAGTCAGTCAGCGGTCCTAAAAGATGCCATGCTCTTTCAATGGGCCAGGCAAAACAAAACAGCTCTCCAAAATGAATATAAATGAGTAAAATATTTATCCAAAAAGGCTCTTTGTCACTGTGCTTACATTCAAAATTCATTTATGCATGAAGTCATAATAAATCAATTACCTATCATGATAATACAATTTGTTATACTGTTAAAAATAATTATATTTATAAAGATGAACTAAAACCATTTAAAGGGCACATATGTATTATGCAAAATACACTCTACTATGTTTTTCTAACATGTATATGTGTCCCTAGTTCGTCTTTTCCCTGCTCCACTTTTCAGAAAATGTGTGCTCAGTTTTTCCCTTCATGACATCACAAAGGGCAGTAACCCCTCCCCCAGGTGGGTGACACTCCCACAGCTACTTGTTTGTTCTGCTCTCTGAGACTGCCACAATTGGTGGCTTCGGGTTTTGATTGTTGAAGGCTACAGAGTTTTTGTGCAGCCAGTTGCTGATCTATTTCTGATGGTGGATGTTGTTTGGGAGGTTTGAGCGCTGTGATAATACGGCCCTAGCTAACGCAAACTTTTACAACAAATAGAAGCATCAATGCCACCTAAGTGCTTAATGTGATTGAGATAGCAAAGCATTTCTTATCCCAACACACACAACGTCAAACTGAGACGAATATTTTCAGATGGCAGGGCTTCTGCTCTGTTTTTTTCCGATTCTGAATCAGACGAACCAAACATAATGCTGAATGTAACATGTGCTGTTATTGTGTTCAGAGCCAACGAGATGTCAATCAAAATGCAATCTGCCACACAAAACACAGAATAGAGAAATGGTCTAAAAAGCAAAATTGAATTTTAATCATGGTTATGAAAGTTTTATTTTCTCCCAGATCTTTGTGAACACTTCATGAGGCTTTCAAAGTTGATGTTGTATTTGATAATAATCCAGAGGGTTTAAACGTAGACCTGATGTTTTCATTATGAGAAGTAAATGAGCTGTCGATGCTCCTCTTTACTCCACTTCCATCAAACTAATTATCCGGAACAAATAAATGAATGTCCCAATACAACAACTTCTTCAAACTCAAGTACAAGCAGAACGCCATCATTCAGCTTAAATAAATGTGCCCAGGTGAATCTACTCAGTGCTGCAGACAGTCATGAAATACACCCCAAGTAGAACAAATAAATAAAAATGCAAATTAAGAAGCATGAATAATCAGACTTTTAAAATAAACTTTAGTTTAACCAGCGTAAGCTTTGCTGACCAATCCCTCCATCAAATAAATCGAGTTTGTTTGATGGTCTACTCTGCTAAAGTTTCATATTTTGCTTTTTCCCAGATCCAAAAATAATACTCACACTTATTGGACAAGCCCGGGGGCACCTTATTATCGAGCTCTTCAAACCTGTCACCCCATCGAGAGGCACCGCTGTGCAACATTCAATGTGGAATTTAATTAACCAAAGCACAGGCTGGTCATTATCACGTGTTATATAACCGTGTACCTTTAAAAAAAGAAAATAACAAAAAAAAACATGTGCTCCTCATGCACCGCTCGGCTTTTTGGATTCAAACTTCTGCTCAACTTGACAGTTTTCCTTCATCAGCAGCTCTCCATGTTTATCACTAGTCTGGCTCTTTTTTTCCCTCTGTGTTATTCCGCTTCATTTTTTCTCAAAGCCAACCCTCGGTCTCTATTGATCAAACTTCTTTAACGGGTGGTTTCTTTTGCTTCCCTGTCTCCGGGGAGCTGTATCGACATTAAAAGCTGCAGTCTGTCTGTGTATCAATAATTTACACAGCGACTCTGCTGTTCCCCCCCCCCCCCCCCCAAATATGCAACAAAGCACGACAACAACAACAAATGTTCATATCAATAACACAGCAGACGTTAACTGCCGCCCGGTCAATTTACTGCTGCGACGTAAGAGGGTTTAATGATCATAGTGTGGACCAACTTTTATGCACTTTACCTATAAATGATACAGAAATGAGTAGATTTATACCCCATGAAATCAACTTCATACACTCTTCAGGGGTACTCTTGTATTCCTGTTTGATTTACTTACATCACTCAATTCGTTTCATTATTTTTAGGATATTTTTGATCCAAAGTGAAGTGTCCATAAATAATCATCTGAAGACTGAGTTAACTGAAGCTTTTATTTTAAATGTATTTTGCCATACAAACTAACTTCCAGCTGACCTGTTGCTTTTGAGAACGTCTCATCGATCTTCTGTCGTTTCACAGACGCTGTTCCTCTTCCAAGTTTTAACAGAATAACGATAAGATGTCATATTAATAAAAAAAAGATCAAATAATTGTCAGGGCCAATGAAAGACGTTTGATGCAGACGAGGAGCAGTCGTCCTCAAACATCACTCTGGTGCTCTGTTGAAGAGGCAGACATCGGAGCTCTGCAGAACGTCAGCTGCTTATTTGTTTGTTTCATGTCTGTGTCCTGGACATGAGTTAGACGTCAAAATGTTTGTCCAAAACAATTATTGTTGCTTTTGAATTGACACTCAGTATGACATCCTGTTCCCAGTCCCAGTGTGAACCATGTCTGGAATTGGTCTTGTAGCTGGAGAGGTGCACTGCCGAGGTGCCCTTGAGCAAGGCAACAAACCGCTAAAGGCTCAGATGCTCTTTCATGTGCAGCCCCCCCCCCCTCACTCTGACGTCTCTCCATCAGTGCATCTCCACAGGATCCTGTTTGTGCATGTGTATGTATTTCAGCCTGTGTGTGTAGTGTGTCTCAATAACAGAGTGTAAAAGTAATTTCACCTTGTGTGTGTGGTTTTTTTTAAGTATATAAAATAAAATGTAATAAAAACAAATAAATGATCTTAAAAGCCTCCAGTGAGAGCAGCTCGTTCAGTTTCAGTTCTTTCTGTAATTGGTTTGAAGTAAAGGGAGCTGCAGACTTAAACGCCTATTTCCACAGTTCAGTTCTGACTTTTGGACCAGGCAGGAAGAAAAGTTCCTCTGGTGGGGAGGGGGGCAAAATCCACACAAAGCAAAAGTTCCTGACAGGAGCTTTGAAAGCTGTACTGGTGGTTCAATTCCTCAGACCAGCAGTGACTGCATACTCACTGAAATCTGCCTCCTTGGTTTTCAGAGTTTGCCCGTTCCAGAGGTGTATAAAATAGTAATGACTTTAAATTTTTTTGTTTCAGCTCCTCACCCGACCCAAACAATATGAACTTGTTTGCTCTTTGCTTATCCGCAGGTGTTTCAGCACATCCAGATGTTTATTTGCATTGTGGTTACTGCATGGTGAAGAAAGAAAAAAAACGGACGTCTGGTTTATAGAGCTGACTGTGATCCTGTGGAGAAATGAGTCCGGGGGGGAGTGGGAGAAACTCCTGTTTGTGTTGGAGGAAAAAATGAACCAATAAAAGCTGAAGCCTGAAGGTTGCTTGATTGAGCAGAGGACATTGATTCACATGAGTCAAGCGCCTAACCTTTTCTCTTGTATTGACTCTGTGGACTCACTGAGCAGGGGATGTTGTGATTATGACTCCAGATAGATGAAATCCCACTTTGCTCCACCCAGAAATCAATGTCTGACTTATGTGGTGCCACCTCAGATACTCCTCCTACCTCTGCTTGCAGGCTCCTCGCCACTTCTGCCCCTCCCCACTGAGCGACTTAATTTGCATAATACTGTTAAGAAATAAAAGAAAAAAGCTCCACAATGTTACAAAATCAGAACACAATGTGAGCTTTGTCTGTCTGTAAGCCTAATTATAACACATGTTTGCTTACTCAGTTATGCATCACCGAGACAAACCCAAATCAATGAGTCAGGATTTACATGAATATCAATGGCTCCTAAATATTTACACTCACTAACTGGCTGGTGTTTCAATCAAGCAAATTCATAAACCAGCAAGTTTGTTTCCAGCCCTAAGACGAACAAACTCAGAATTTTTATAATGCAAAGATCATCTCTTGTTAATTAGTTTACCACAATTAATTAGGTTTAATTTTTTATTTTTTTTTATTGTGAGAGCCAGTGGTCTGCAGATTAGGAGTGTGGCTTTAACATAAAACCATAGAATGTCGCCATCTAGTGACTGAACATGTGTAAACATGCATTTTTTTCTCTCCAACATGCCTTGTGGTCCCCTTTCACGTGGGTGGTCTTAGGGTGGAGTCGTAACATGGATTACACTGAGGAGAAGTGAAAATATTGTGTTGAATAGTATCTTTTACTGTAGCCAAAAACTTTGGGACCCAAAGTGAGGAAAGTGGCTCCACTTGTTGATCATGTTGACTTTATCTCTGCTCTGGTCAATTAATGATATGTTTGTTCTTGCTTCTTTTTTTTTTACCAAAGCTGCCATTACTAATATTTTTTTCCAAGAACAAACAATGAAATAACAAAGTGTAAGTGATGTTAGTGGCATAGTTTCTTGTCTCTTCCTCTCGTAAAACAGCTTAACTTCAGTCTTGCTGTGTTCATCAGGGAGCTTGATAAAAAGGGCTCTATTAAAAAACATTGTACACCTCTCCCCCAGCTCTAAACAACGGACAAAAAGGGGGCGGCTGTGGCTCAGTTGGTATGTCCGATGTGTCCTTGGGCAAGACACTTAACCCCAAGTTGCTCCCATTGCTTTGTCTGCAGCGTATGAATGTGTATGAATGGGATTATTTACTTCTGATGGACACTTTACAAACCTCTACCATCAGTGTGTGAATGGATGGACATGACCTATACAGTGGAGCATTATGGGACAAATATTTCCCTCTGAGTTGTGGGGAAATGAAAAAAAAAGGGTTGAGGAGAGTGACTAGTTCATAATTCAACAAGTAGACAGATAAACAATGAAAAAAGTAATAATGCTGCTCTCTAATGTTAGAGTTCATGCTTTCAACCTTATTAACTTTTGAACATGGTGTATGTCAGTGTCCTAGAAATGAGCTTACAATGAGCACCAGTTGTTTCCCTTCACTTCCAGTCTTATTTTAGTCCTTTTTTTTTAATGCATGCCAAGCTAACGTTTGCTACCTGTAAACATTTTGTCTTCAAAACTTTGCCTTACTTGAGTGTTTATTTGTCTCGATAGTGCATCCCTGTTTTGTTCAGGACATGTTGTGGGTCATAATCCAAATGTGTCTCTGAAATCCCAGTGAAAAAATGAAAAAAAAAGCATCAGTATGAACTGTCATGGCTCTCACTCTGTGTGCACCTCACAGCTGCATAAGAACAATGTCACAGTGACCCCTTTAAAAGATGTCCGTCAGCAGTTCCCACATCTCCAGATATCCGCCTGAGGGACACAATGAGGGCGGACCAAGTTCAACTGTAGGTCACTCTTAATTACCCGGCGAAGGGGATTTCACTCTTTGTGTTACATTCTAGCCATCATCTCTTTCTTTCCTCCTCATTATCCCCCCTCAGAGGGACGGACAGTAAAGGTATAGCTTAATGTATATATGTCCCTCGCTGGGCTGAATTTTAAGCAGTTTTATTGAATTAAACATTGTAATAGCCTTAGGTGGATTTTCCCTGTCAGTGCTCTGCAGATTCAAATGGGTGCAAATCAACTGAAAAAACACAATGGAACAGTTTATACAGTCTGTTGGGGATAGTCTGAATTTAAAGGTCAATTTCATATTCATATGTTGCAGCAGTTTTGTTGGTTTAGGCACTTAGAAATGGTTCACATTTTTAAAACTTCTATTATTGCAAACATCACATCATTCACAAGGTTTATTTGCAAAAATAATTGTTTCATTTCTCCTCAGGGAAAACATTTACTTTTTAAATATGGGCAGTAGAGAAAATGAGTCGGGTTTTACTTTAAATTAATTATCAGCTAACACTGCAAGGCATAGAGGACATCCTGGAAAGATTGACAGAGAAGTAGCATGCACAATACATTGAAACTGAAGCAACCTTTTATCTCATTCTTTACACCTCAGTTTTTATTGGACATCAACATCTTTTACTGAGATCTGCCAAATGTAAACAGGTTTTAAATGCTGCATTCAAGGACGACTTTTTGATTTAATACACGCGAGTTTTTTTGCGTTTTAATTAGGCTATTATAATTTGTAAGAAAAATTGTAACCATTGCTGTTTAAGATTTAGATGATTGAGAATCATCTACATGTATTAACAACAGTTTTTAATTTCATTTTTTTGTCATTGCTATGATTTTTAATACATATTATTCCGCATAGTAGTAGTAGTAGTAGTAGTAGTAGTAGTAATAGCAATGATAGAAATAGTTGTCATGTCATGGGGGTAGTTCAGATGTGATATTCAAATTTAACATTAATGCAATGCGACATAATGTGTAGAGACACTGCTATGAGTCATGACTGTATATGTCCAACGACAACTTCGTATTCGCAACAAATATTTCCGACAGCCCATGAAGGCAGCATTCATTACACTGCATGGTATCACAGCGCGGAGGAGGCCGAACAGAACCGCGGCATCAAACTTTAATTTCACCTCGATATGTGTGACGTTAACACGCGTTACTTGTTGAGTCATTACAATCCGTTGAAGTCACATACTGGTAAGTTGCTTTTAGCTTGATTTGGTCTGTTTTTAATGTCGTTAATTCTTCCGAACCGACGTAGGACCATAGGGAAGGACGGTTAGCTGTAACGTTGTGTCCGATAAGAAGAATGACGTCACTAGCTTCATATAAACATGTCGATTATTTTATGTTTTTTTATGCGTCAAAAGGGGATATTTGTCAAGTGTCAGTTTACCAGTAAGCTTACAAATACTTATTATGCTGTTGAGACAAATGTTTAGCAACTTCTCTCCAGCTAGCTTAAATCAACTTTCTGCTTTCGCGTAACCACGACAACCGTTGACGTATTACGTCGTTATGTGTGGTAAATACCAAAATACAGGCGGAGATAATGTCCCAACAGCATAATAATTATTTGTACGCTTATTGGTATACTGACACTTGACAAATACCTGAGCTATATTGAATTGAATTTATTTATTTTAAATAGGGACAATGCAATTTAACATAATTTCAATACAAAGCATGAAACTGATGTTCTGCATAAAGAGTATTTGGCTATTGCTCATTTCCACTCGTGTCCCCAGTTGGGCCTTTGTGTAAACAAACAGATTAAAATGTACAACATTTAGTTACATAAAACCTCATAACACGATATGAGGATACATTAAAATACATGTACAACAATACAAATGCTATAAACCAGTTTAAAATAAAGTTTGAAGATACTATTTAAAAGTAGCATTTCAGCATTTCACCTGTTTTGTAAAAGATTTTAAGTCCGAGATTAATTTTATTTCAGGTGTTTAATGTGTTCCAGAGTTTTGATGGAGAAGGCTGATTGACCAAACGTAGATCTACGATATTGTACGCTACAGTTTCCATTCCTAGTCTTGATACATTTAAAAACAAGTTTGAGGAAACATAAAAGCTCTGAGTAGATTGTGTTTTTTCAGTATGTGACAGCGATGCCACCGGAAAGGTTTTTGTCCATTATTTTCAGGTCCTGGTTGTTTAGTCCAGCATGAACTGCTACATTTAAATATGATCATTTTATGGCTTTGGAAAGAGAAGCGTGACACAGAGGCCTCCTTGTGCGGCGTTATGGCCTGTATAATGCAAATGTTTATTATAGCCACTAAAACAGTTCTTCTTGTTGACAGGAGCAGGAATTAGAGGAATGCAGGGGCAGATGAATAAGCACATTGTTTTTGTATTTTACATTACCCCTGGTGAGACAGAACATGAAAGCCTCCTGGTTGCTACTAAAATGTATTCTGCTCTGCATTCCTAATACAGGATTAATGGACAATGCTGTTTCATTCATTTGGCAGTGTATCCAGACTGTAAGCTCAGTCATAAGAAGTTCTACTTGACCTGACAAAGAGTTCACTGAGTTGGTCAAGGACAATTAAGCAGGGTACGGTAGTGGAAAAGTAGAGCAGAGAGCTTTTATTTGAGTAAAAGCGGGATTAAGACAGCATGAAAATATTCTATCACAAATTTAAATTCCAACATTAATAACTTTACATAATCCTGTGATGACTTTTTGGTTGTGTCGATATCGACTCCTGTGGACAAAGGGGGTACGCCTTTGCTGATTTTGTCCTGTATGTTTTCTGCAAGCAGCAACCTCCGATGTGGAAAAATGAATCCGATGCAGAAGTGCAAATCCTGCAGTTTGTTGAGTGTCTGCTTGAGGCTAGTTTAGAAAGTATTGGAAGTCACATACACACCAAGCCAAAAAATACAGTTTTTACACCAGAGATGAACATGTTTACATCCTGGTACAAAGAACGAAATAATTTAGGTCTGATTAGCTCATGTCTCGATCGGCACACACTGTACGCGGTTTAATTTTTTATAAAATTCATCTGTTTTGATTTTATGAAGGATAGCCGACATGATTGACAGGCGGGCGCAATGTTACAGTTTGTCAACGGTTTGTATGCGGCTTAAAACCTGACTCAGCTCCAGCTAGTCAGTGTACACCAGCCAGCTTGTTGTTAGTTTGTAAATTGAAAGCTGTACTGTTTAATATAATTGATGGATTATCAAGTATGCAGGGTTTAAAATATTTCAAAAGGAACTAAAAATGAAGTCATTATAACTACATAAATACAAATGTAGTGGTAGTTGGATTCATGACAATGCGTTAGGGCTACACAATATGGAACAAGTTTTAATAGGCCTACATATCCACAGAAAGAAATTGAAAGAGTCATATTGATAAATATATCAAACCTGCGAGCAGTGTAATGACGGCTTTACTCTCTGTACATGGGGCGCCTGCTCTTCCAACTGAGCTAAACTACACATGAGGATATTTTATTTGTTGGAATATTTACTTCCGTCTGAAATACACAGAATTGACAGGCCAGGACATCTGCAGCACTACAGTATTTCATTTTAACTGTATTTTGTTAAAACAATTCAGCTTTATCAAACATTCTAAGTTATGTAATTTAGATATTGCCCTTTGCCATGTTACAATTTGGATGATTGTAACATGGATTGATGACGGCCCTTAAAATGAATCATATCAAACTAGTCACAAGATAAATCTGAGTGGCCTGTTTATGATAAAGAGGAAAGATAAACAAAAACATGTCAAACCAATCATTTCAGTGTTTCCCTAATGTTTGCTGTTGTTTGAAGTATTTTACAGATTTACAATGTGAAATAATTTCTTTAAGGACATGGTATGTGAAGCATCCCTCCGTCCTCTTATCTGAGTATTGTTGCTGTCAGTGTTTCAGGCCCTCCTCTGTGGGGGATGAGATGAGTGTGTTGGCGTGGTTGCCTTTTTATGGCCAGGCCAGCCTCAGCTGTGGGGAACCAGGGGTTTATGTCACCCCGCTCTGATGGTTGACTTGGCCCCAGCAGCCTGGAGCGACAGCAGAGAGACCAGCTGTCTCGGTGTTGATGTGAGACTGCCCGCTGCTGTGCTTGACCACACGAATCTAAGCACAGTTATCTTGCAGAATGAGCCGACATGGTTACAATTAAAGTCTGAATTGTTCCACGTTGAAAGCATCTATTCATGTTCTACGTCATGTAGTCATTACTTTGATATTCAAAGCTTTGTACATGCAAAGTAAATGATTGCCAATGATTAACAGCCAAGTTTCTGCAGGGTAATTCTGCAAACAGGGGAGCTATTTCTGCAGCTATGATGAGTGATACCGAGGCGATATAAATTCAAAACAGTGTTGAAGTCCATATGTATGTAAATTGTCTCTGATGGTAATTGCAAAGTTGCACCAGCAAGGGGCAACACTATCATTCAAACAGAGCGATACAGAGAAACAGTAAACATCTTCATGTAAACCGAGCCTGTTGTTGATTTACCCTGTTTACATACACAGAACAGCTTGTGAATAAACACCGCCCAACTGAATACTTGAACTCCTGGACGCCAAGAGTGATTTCAAAGTCATCCTCGCTGTGTATAAATCTAGCGTATATTTTTATTTAAAAGTTGAAAACTACATTTTCCAAGATGATGCTCATATTTTTCTATTTTCCCCAAAAAAATTAAACATGTTAGATTTTCTGTCTCGGATGTGGCCTTGATTGCCGTTCGATATGACACACTACATATGTGATAAAAACTATTTATTTTCGGGGCTGACGACTCCTGGAACTGCCGGATCAGGCTATCATTGCGCTTATTACTTGTATTCTGACCTCCTTGATAGCCTGTTAAAACATCACTGAGCCTAAACATGGTCTCACAGACTCAGACTGTCTGTAGACTCTCGGTCTTGTTGTTGGATGTTTAAACTCTGATACATTTGGCTCATTTGGTCACTGAAGGCTAACTATAGTATCTTTTTACAAGTGTCTGTATGTAGTAAGCCTGCGGATACTCATGTTATGCAGTTCCAAAATACAGATACACATCATCAAATATTTCCAGGAATAGAAATAATCACTGACGATCATGTGGAGTTTAACCAAGAAAGGTACTCGAGTCCTCTACTGTGACTAACATCACTGTACCTCTCTGAGTGTTTTTCTCTAGAATATAATAACTGCAGGTCATGAGCTCAGAGGAGCTGACAGGTTGATGTTGTTTTGGTACGTGATGAAAGGAGGGCATAGGGTCCCTTTCACATACTGTATATATCCTCCAAGTTGTGTCGGTCAGATGCTGCCATACTGCTCTCTCTCTGAACTCCTCTCTCATAGCAGAAAGATTGTTTTCACCACGTCCCGTCTCTGCCTTCCTGCATGGGTTTAAATTTCTGTCAACTATTTTTAGAGATGATTGTAAGTTTGTTCGATACTTCTCTGACTGTTGGATTTTTAAGATGCTAGGGCTGTCAGTCACAATACCAGAACTTTAAACATAGATATGACACTTGTAAGAATGAAACAAAATCAATACCTGTTTCAATACCGATTACAAGCAACTCCTGCACACCGAAACGTTGCCAATGTATTTTTGCAACTAGAAAGTCTTTACTCTCTCTTTTGCTCACGCCAGCATTTGGTTCACAGCATTTGTACTTTTTGAGACTATCAATCGTTAAAATAAAAAAAGATTGTTTCATTTCAGAACACATGGTATCACAGTATAGAAGCACTTCAAATGTTGACAACCTCATGAGATGTTGGAAGATACTGAGAATTGTTCTAGGGCCTGACCGATAAGAAATTATTGGGTTCACTTCATACTGATATAAGGAAGAGAAAAAAAAATTATATCGATAACTCGGCTGATATCTTTCTTTGATCTATGTTCGATCTTTAGAGATAGATAGATATAGATAAACATTTATGGCATGAATCCCTCATATGCAGTTATCAAACTCTCGTGAAAAAGATAAAGAATGAAGACATGATGGTCACTCAACTGGAAAATAAGTGCATGTATGAGCATCACCGCTTGACGCTCTGGAGATTGATAGTGTTTGTTGTAATACATTAATACAATTGTAATACAATGAAACGCAAATGAAATGCTATTTGACTGGTGAATAAATGTATCTGCGATAAAATAGCCGATACGATAGTCCCTTTATATGCTAATATCGGCCCATATTATCGGCTTGGCGATGAATCGGTCGGGCTCTGCCGCTCTAGTTTGTTCCTTGTGAAAACTTGTTGCTTGAGAACGAATGTTCTAGTTGAATGACTTTTATGAAAGAACATTTTGAGTATTTGTAACAGAGGCCAGTGGGAGTAAGAAATCAAATAGGCAACAGAGTAAAGGGGGAGCTTGTCCCGTCTATGTAAGGAAATGCTATTATCCCCTGTAGCGTCCACACAATCTCTTCCGCAGAAGTTCAGATTTTTTTCGTGGAGCAGGTCTGGTTTTGAAGTCCTGTCTGCCCTTCAGGAGTTCAGCCTGATCCCTCGCAGAGCTGTGTGCACCGATGCATTGTTGAACCCTCATGAGGAATTTGTGTTAAGTCCTTTGGCTGGGGGACCTGCTGGGGGCTTTATAACAACCTTTAAACAAATCTATGTAAGCAGATACCTGTGTATTTTCAGCTGGAATGATCATCTCCAAATATTGTCAAGCGTTTGAGATAGGCCTTTAAATCAGGGTCGTACTAACTCAACTGCAACTTGTGTTTTTCAGTGTAATCACGTGTATCAAAGTGTGTCAAAGGTACTGTCTTTTCTCCTGTTGACCCAAAAGTCTTCAATCCAAAACCAGCTTTACTAATGAAAGAGCCATGAATGACTTCAAATATACAGTCTAGGATTTTAAAAAATATCTTGTAAAACCATTTCTTTGACCAAACTTTTAAAGTAGTTTTTCCCAACAAATCTGAGTAAGAAACGAAAACTTCTAAAGTCTAAACACAAACTTAGGAAAGACAGTAGGGTTATATGTCAGAAAATATTTAAATAAATAGCCATAGCAATGTCCCACAGTCTGAAGTGACATGCTGAGTCCAAACCCCCAAAATATTCAGTTAGAAATGGCCTGTTTTTGTTTGTTTTTTTCTGATCATTTTCTTTACAAGTTTTCACCATCGATACTTTCCGATGTTAACCATTTTAATTCAGTGTATTTGCATTGCTAGCATTTTCAAACTACCACCACACAAAAAGTAGTGTAAGAGGCGAACTGGATTGTGAGTAGTTTCTGAGGTTTTTACCAAATTTTTGTTGAAATTACCCATTACTGGCTGCCTAGGACTTCTATTTTTGTTGCCCCATTATTAAAACAGGTATCGATATGAATTCATCTTTACTAGTATTTAATCAGAGTTTGAAATTCTGGTATTGTGACAACTCTTTGATACTTAAGACTGCAAAACAAAAAAGTAGCTGGATTTATTCCTGCAGTTATATTCTCTAACCACCAACATTCATGACACCTGTGCTTCTTAAAGGCTCTATTTTCTACAGAATCATTTTTTTCTGTCTGCTGCTGACACAGATTGCAGAAAGTCATGACAGTTGGTCTTGGCTCTGTGTTTTGGTATGTTTCTCTGCTGATGATGGTGAAGGGGCCCGGGCTCAGCTGGCTTCTCTCTCAAAGACCTCTTACTCACAATGACTGGCCACAGAGACATACCAGTGGGAGTGGAAGGGGGTTTATACTCTCCACAGAGCGTAAGCCCACGGCTTGTTAGGTGTCCTCCCCCCCGCCAATACTGCCTGCAAATGGACACTGCGGGTGTATTTATAGCCCCTGAGCTCAAGCGAGCTCTCTTTCTTAAACACGAGTAAGGAGCTGGTCGTGTTCACCAGAGTTTTGTTGAGTATCGCTGTTGTATTTTCTAGACGCTGTTGTATTTTCCTGTAGAAGAGCTCGACAGGTAGGAAAAAGGACTGTTTGGATTTATTTTAATTTAAATTCTTGATTTACTTCAGTTAGCAGCTGTGTGTGATACTACTTAGAGGTATCGTTGTAGAGCTTTAAGACATGTGGCTCTAAGGTTGAAGATTTCCATTTGTTCATCTCTGCTGCGTTAATGTTGTCAACGTGATCACAGCAATTTCAAAATTCCTTTACCTGTGAGTAAAAGTGTGTAAGGATTCATGTTTGAGAATCGTACACATGCTACAATAGCTGTTACACTGAGTTGATTTTATTGATTTTTTGAGAGACAGAAAATCAATCAGTCCCTTTTTTTATTTGTAACTTTCACTATTCAAATCTTTTTCCTAAGCAGAAATGTCACGTTAACCTTTGATCTGTTTCTCAGTTTTGAAGGGTCGCTCCTTTTTTAGGGACCAAAGGAAACTGATGTAATTTGACAAGATCATTTTTTATATCATTGACCAACAGTTGCTAGATTAGACAATAACAAGCACATTTAGTTGTTAACTTGTTTGACTTGAATGTAATGTATGTTTCTGGTCTTTTTTAGATGAAAACTTCACTCTGATCACGACCACCAAATATTGAGACACCCAGAGAGGAGAGATGGAAAAACCAGTCCTGCAGACACAACCCTCCACCCTTCCTTTTTTCGACACAGCCCATGCCTTCAACCTGCTGCGGGGGATCCATGAGCTCCGCGCAGAGCGCAAGTTTTTTGATGTGACTTTGTGTGCGGAGGGCCGCGAGTTCCACTGTCACCGCACAGTGTTGGCCGCTGCCAGCACTTACTTCAGAGCCATGTTTGCAGGAACTCTGAGGGAGAGCGCGATGGACCGGGTGGTTCTACACGAGGTGTCAGCGGAACTTTTAGGTCTGCTGGTGGACTTCTGCTACACGGGAAGGGTCACTGTCACTCAGGATAACGTGGACGTCCTGCTGAAGACGGCTGATCTGTTTCAGTTTCCCTCCGTCAAAGAGGCCTGCTGTGCTTTTCTGGAGCAGCGGCTTGATGTTTCAAACTGCTTAGAGATCCAGGACTTTGCGGAGGCTTTTGCTTGCCGAGGGTTGGCGACCAGCGCTCGCCGCTTTGTCCTGAAAAACATAATGGAGCTGGCTAAAGGGACAGATTTTGAGCGATTGTCATGGAAGCGCCTCCTTGAGTTTGTGTCAGAGGATGAGCTCTGCGTGGACAAGGAGGAGACGGTATATCAGATCGCTGTGCGCTGGGTGAAGGCTGATCTTAAGCGGAGGCTGCACTACTGGCCTGAGCTCCTCCAGCAGGTCCGGCTCCCTTTTGTCAGGAGGTTCTTCCTGTTGGCCCACGTTGAAAGCGACCCGCTTGTTTACCTGTCGCCCACTTGCCTCCGCATGGTCAACGAAGCTCGCAGCTTCCAGTCCTGTGAGTACGACCGCCATGACCGGCCCTGCCACCGCATGAGGCCTCGACCGTCCACAGGACTGGCTGAGATTCTGGTGGTGGTCGGAGGCTGTGATCAGGACTGTGATGAGCTGGTCACGGTGGACTGTTACAACCCTCAGACTGGACAGTGGCGTTACCTGGCTGAGTTCCCTGATCACCTGGGAGGAGGCTACAGCATAGCTGCCCTCGGAAGTGATATGTATGTCTCAGGTAAGAAGACCTTCAAACACTTCACTAACACTACAAAACAATGTTTTAAACAATCTAACCGCTGTTCTTATGATCAGGATCAAAACGTACCCAAGTTTTAAATAACACTTCTGATCTTCTGGCATGTTTTGAACCTAAAGTTTCTTAGTTTCCTAAAGCATGAAAGGTAGAGAGAGAGCGAGAGAGAGAGAGAGAGAGTGAGAGCGAGAGAGAGCATCTGATGTCCATTGATTTTCACAGGTCGGCTTATACTGACATTTCTCAAGCCATTTTTAACATCTGATAAAGATGCAAAACTGATAGAGAGCAGAGAAGGTTACACTTTCTAAATTGCACAGATACAAACGTTGCCAAATTTATATTTGTGCAATTTAGAAAGTTTGCAGGAGCTTGCTTTCTATTTCTGGTTATTAAAAACTAGAAATTACCCAATATTGGGTGCCTAGGACTTGTATTTTTGTTGCTATGGTATTGAAACTGTTGAACCAAAATCTTGTGTTTTTGTTGAAATCAGAGCTCTATCTGATGTCCCACCATCTGTCGGAAAGATGTGGGTAGAATAGTGTGTATATTAGATATAATGTTGTGTGAACGCTGCAGTCAGTAGATTTCCATTCCCGCTCCTTCACCTTATGAAACGTGCGTCAGGATTATAAATAAACTGCAGCCTCTGCGGCTCCATGTGGGAACAAGGCGAAGTGAGGCAGGACATGGTGTGCTGCCAAAACACCACAGTGGTGTCATCATGAGCATCTTCATCACCAGCTGACTGGTCGATCCTTTTGAGAAATGGTCTTATTCTTTCAGTCAGAGCTTGAGTTACTTGCATGACAACATATTTAGCCATGTTGTTAGCTCAGGGCTGCAGGGACAGAAATAACAGCAGAATTGCATAATGTTGGGAGGCAGACAATGTTTTTATATCCTTGGATACAATTTCATTCACAAAGATATGAGATACTTCTTATGCAACTGGGTAGGTTGAATTATACAGTCCCTGCAGTTAGACAGATCTGCTGCTTTTATAGACTCAAAACAGACGAGGTTTTCACAGATGTGTCGTGAAAGTCTGGGATATGGTTTAAGATGTTTTTACCCTGTTTTTAAACATGGAAGGCCCCATATTTTAACAAAAAAATCATAATCATTTTTCTGTACGGGCCGATATATCTTATATATATAAGTGTTCAGGGATCCTTGTGTAGGTGGATCATCATTGTTTTGTGTTTTTTTTTTATGTGAGCTAGAAGATTGAAATACCTCCAGACACATTGAACCTGCTCCTTTGTTTTGTTTTTGATCTTATTGTACATCATGATGTCCGAAAACTCATAATAAGCATCTTCAAAGCGGCGTTCAGTTTTGACGCACCATGTGTGTTACCTCCAGGTGGCTCTGATGGCTCTCGCCTCTACGACGGCGTGTGGCGCTATAAGTCCAGTGTGAACGAGTGGACGGAGGTGTCGCCCATGCTGAAGGCGCGTGAGTACCACAGCACCAGTGTGCTCAAAGGTCAGCTGTACGTCGTGGCTTCAGACAGCACCGAACGATACGATCACGCTCTGGACTGCTGGGAGGCCTTACCGCCGATGCTTCACCCGATGGACAACTGCTCCACCACCACCTGCAGCGGACGCCTGTACGCCATTGGCTCTCTGACCGGAGAGGACACCATGGCCATCCAGGGCTACGACGCAGAAACAAACCGCTGGTCCATGGTGAGCTGTGGACAGATGCCACCCTGGTCCTTCACTCCAAAAACTGTGACCCTCAAGAGCCTCATCTACTTCATCAGGTGAGTATAAGTTACAAAACGAGACTGGGATATAAATCTTTTCAATCAAAACCAGCACTCCACAAGTTTTATTTACAATATACAGCTGTTCTCTTGAAATGATACTTAATGAACACGTGAGGGAGAAAAGATGTTAAGAAATGGTGCTGCCAGCCTGATCCCCATGAAATAATGTACTATGTAACATAAGTTAACAACTCAACATCATCCATACTTTGTGACAAAGGCATCTTCACTGTATCATGTTGTCAACTATCATTCTGATGTTACACCACAAGAGGACGCCATTGTACTCTCATCATAAACTTTCTTTTTTCAGTTTCCTAAGATGAGTAATGACAAAATAACAGCACATTAATTTATTTAAAAAATCATTGTTGCCTTGTTTCAATCATGTTCAGAAAGTGAGAGTCTTCAATGTAAAGGTAAAAGTTAAAAAAGTTATTTAAAGTTCAATTCATTTCATATTTATGTGGTTTATCATTACACACCTTTCTACATGAGTTTGTAAAAATGACTGTAATATAGTTAGCTTTTTAAATACTTTAAAAATGTAGGGTATGCTTGATGATTTGAAAACCTTTTGTTCAGTAAAGTTAGCATGAAGTCATTTTTGTCTGCAGTGTGACTCTGGTTTGTTTCTCTTTGTAGAGATGACTCGGCCGAGGTGGACGTTTATAATCCTCTGAAGAATGAGTGGGACAAAGTCAGTCCCATGACCCAGGTTTGTGTTTCACATATTGTCATTTGTTCGGTTACATGAAGGTGGAAAAATATTTTTAAAGCATTGTTGACAGGAAAATATTTTTGATAACAAAATCTTTGAGTTCTACATCTGACAAAAATTCAATTATCAGATCAATCCAAAATATAGATGAATTAAACAAACTCCAATTAAGTAGTGTAAAAATAAATCAAATGGTCAATTTGCTTTTGTTATTTTTGTGTTCTTGACTGCATTTTGTCATTATGTTTATCTACCTCTGATGGCTTTGTGTGGGTGCTGTGGGTGGAGGTGTGGGTAAGAGCATTTATGTGTGTATGTTGTGTGTAACTGTTTCTGTATCACACTCTACTGTTTTGTGTTTTTTTTTGTTGGACCCCCCCTCGAAAATGAGGTTGTTTATCTCAAGGGGCTATCCATCAACAAACAGAATTAGAACAGAATTCAATCCTCTTTTTTTCTCTGCAGGTCCATGTTGGAGGCAGTGTGGCCGTATTGGGGGGTAAAATCTACGTTTCTGGAGGTTATGACAACACGTTCGAGCTGTCAGATGTAGTCGAAGTCTACGACCCGAACACCCGTACGTGGACTCTTGCCGGGCGACTCCCTCAGCCGACGTTCTGGCACGGCAGCGTCAGCATCTTCCGCCAGTTCATGCCTCAGGTGTCCAGCGCCTTTGAACCCACGGAGATACCGGAGTCCAACGCCATCCACCTGCACCGGCACCAACGTCACCTAGCCCTCCAAAATCTCAACAACAATCTCAACCAGAACCAGAACCAGGACGTGAACCCGGCACACTGAGAGTCTGATGTCGTGTTCAGTCTCAGTCCTCTTTGTGTCATGACCTCAACGTAACGCTGAAGACTGTACAAAGAGCTCCTTCTAATCCACCTGACTGTCAAGCTGATAATTCCTCTAAAGGAAGGTGTTCCTCAGCCCTGTTTGGGCTCAGTCCACGATGGATCCTGTAGACAAGTTTAGGGATCAGAGGCCATTCATTGCCCTTGATGGAGGGTTAGGAACACGGGAAACATGGGAAACATGGGAAGTTAACCAAACCAAACTGTCAGTCCTCAGGGTCGAGTAATTCTTAATCAGAGCTCCTTAGTTCCAAGTGTTATCAGACCATTTAGGAAATCAAAAAGCAATAATTTAGTTTAAAAAAAAGCTCAACCATGAAGGCAGGGGGTCTCTCTGCATATATTTCTCAAACATATTATGAGAACCACTCGTCCTCGTCTTGTTAATCAAAGGCTGGACTTACTGTGCGATCGTATAAAAGTCGAGGTGCAATCAGGAAAAAAGTCCTAAAGGTGGGGTGTCAGCTGGCAGTTGGCTGGTCAAGATGTTTGACATGGCAGAAATGCCCACAACGAGCGCTCCAGAGCAGTTTTAGGGTTCGGTGCCTTGCTCAAGGGCACCTCGGCAGTGCTCAGGAAGTGGACTGGCACCTCTCCAGCTACCAGGCCAATTTCCGGACTTGGTCGGGACTTTAACCGGTGACCTTCCGGTTCTAGTAGTTTGTGCCAGAGAGGACATCATACCTGGGCGTTTACAGCCCCACATGTCCTTTCTTCCCTTTCCTTAAACCATACCTGTGTTTTTGTTAATTTTGATAATTTAGTCCTTTAATGTTGTATGGAGTGCGGTTTTAAAACAGTAAATCATAAACAATTTGTTTTCATTTGAAGACATGACAATCACAAACTGATATCCAGCATCATAAACACATTAGCCAATAGGATGGGTCGTCTTACCAGGGGAAATATCTTCAGCTCGCCATCTTCCTTGCTGATGATAATTAGGACATCTCCTTGTGTCGCTCCAGACCTTTAAATCAGTCCACATCAACCTTTAGAACCACCAGAAGAATATGCATGAAGGACTTTGTCTAAGAGATGTATTTAAAGATGTTTTTACGTATATTTATGGATATATATTTGTGCTGTGGTTGCTTAAGGTGTCCCAGATGCATCACAGATTAAGTAACATGCGGTCGTTGTTTGTGGCGCGTCACCGGTTAAAACTGGAAGTGCAAAAAAACATCTCAGTTTGTTGTCATGAAAAACTGTTTTTGCCTTAATGTTCATAATGTTTTAAGTGTTGTTGCATTGATGTTTTCTTAGTTTTTTCATACAAGCTTTTGATTTCATTTTTGTAACTACAGTGATGATTAGCCGTGCATACTGTGTCTGTGCAGTGTTTACAGTGTGGGTGTCAGAAATGAAAACTGCAGGCAGAATCAGAGCTGTTAGCATGTTGCTAATGTGTTTCTTATATTGGACTAGTTGCAGCAGAGTGCGAGGTTATTTTTTTATAAATAGCATAAGTAAGCTGATGCGTTCACTTATAAATCTTTATCTTTTAAACATACAATCACAAACCTGTGTGGCGTCTTATTTCATAGAAAGGATGTCTGGAAACAAACTTTAAAGATGCCCTACAGAATCCATCTACCGCTTACTGTTACTAGGTTATAAAATAGCCCGATATCAATGCATCTTGATGATCTACTAAAGCAAACCAGACCATCAGGTGGATCATTGATTTCTTCTCTAAGGTCGTTTTATTATTCCCACTGCTGTCACTGGTTCAGTTTACAAAATGCTATTGTTAACATGCAGAAAAAGGAAAAAATTTTTTACAGAGTTGTACATTAGCTGGTTAAAGAGAATGATCAGAAAAGAGATAACATACACATGATGCCAAAAGATAGATCAGCAGCTTCCTGGGCTGTATGCACTGGACTATTTCTTTGTTGTCAATCAATAAGGCTTGGTCGTGTCAGGAAACAGCGTGGAGCTTCTATAAAAATGTCACTTGGAATTTTTTACGACTTTAAAAAGTGGTAACAAGAAATGTTTTAAAGCCAGGCGATCTCTTTCTGCTTGTCAAGCATTTGTGCAAAGCTAAGCTAAGCTAACAGGCTTCTGGATGTACAGTAGGCTTGTGTTTAACAGAAGTGACATTTTTAGCATTTTGAAATATTTACCAGCAACTTTCCAGCACACTGGCACTTCGATACTTTCCAAAAGTAGGGCATATACTTCCAAAAACAAAACCGAACACCAGTGAAGATCTGACTTCTAATTCCCCAGATTCAAGCTGATAAAAAGAAGCTGAATAAAAAAGAAATAAATAGACATTTAAACATTCAAGCAGCCAGTCAGAAGCATGCAGTTCCATGTGGAGGAATTCATAGGTTTTTTGTCTTTCTTGAAGCTTATTCTCTTCTCCTGATCTGTAAGGTCAAAGTTCAAATATCAAGTTTAGTGCTTCTTATGTAGGAAGGAAGTCTTCTCCGTCATTCTGAGCTGGTTGCACAGTCTCTGGTTGGTGCTTTGGTCATCAGGTCTTACTCTCTGATATGTTCTCAACCATTCCCTCCATATCCAACGTGGACTCGTACTCCTCACTGTCCAGCCGTGTTTGCTGCAACACTTCCGGCACAGAGAAACTGTCTGCTGCCTCCCCATGTCCGAGGTTCTGGTTTGACGCTTCCTCCTCCTCCTCCTCCTCCCCCATCACCACCGCCTCCCTCGGCCCGATCACCACCCTGACGACGCAGCTGGAACTGAGACTGGAGTCTGCCGCTGGGTTGGAGGATTCCTGCACGTCGTCAGTCTCAGGGTTGTAGTCGGACTCCTCTGCCATCAGCGAGGGATCTTCTAAAGGACTTCCATCCACGTCCTGCACGATCACGTTCCTCAGCTTCCTCTGCCGCGGGTTGTAGTTCTCAGTGCGTTTGTGGATTTGAATGTGTCGTCGCAGGTGAGCCTGTAGCGGACCGTGTGAATAGATGGAGGGTTTGGAGAGATTATTCAACATTCAACATATTCAACAGGATTTTAGTCATGTAACAATAAACTAATAAACCGCATTAGTCAGCAATAAGGTTGTCAAAATCTTTGATACTGTGTTTTTATATTTTCCATTCGACTAGTGTTTTAGTCAAGACCACACTAACCGAGACCATGACATAACCAAGACCAGAGTGCTCAGAGACATAGACAAGACCAAGACAGACGACACAGAACCATATAATCAGCTGATGAATTAAGATAAAAAAAATTTGCAGAACAAGCCATTTGAAGATGTCACTTTGGGCTTTTGTGTTATTTTTTTATGTGTTTTCTGATATTTCACAGATAAAACACACACAAAAAATAAATCTGGAAGTAAAAAACTCCCAGTTACTGCTCGCATCAAATTTAAAACTCTGCTGCTCGCTTACAAAACAGACACAAAAACGTCTCCTCCTTACTTTAACTCTCTCATCCAGGTCTACACTCCCCCCCGCCCCACTACGCTCTGCCAATGAAAGGCGTCTGATCCAACCTTCACAACAGGGTCCTAAGACGCTGACTAGACTCTCCTCCTCTGTCGCCCCCCGGTGGTGGAACGAGTCCCTCTGCACCTTTAAGAAAAAGCTAAAGACCCAGCTCTTTCATGAATACCTACTAACTTAATGATGATGGTCTCCATATTATTCATGATGATGATGGTGGTAATGACGATGGTTTTTGTTTGATAACGACGACTTATAAGATGGTTTCTATACTGATTAGAGCTCTCAAGAACTGCCCTCAATGTTGTGCTTTGCCTCTGGTCACTTCCTGTCAGCACCTGTGTGTCCAATCAGACTCAAAGCTGATCGTTTGCTCTTACTGACATTGTTCCCTTTTTTTCTAGATCCTTGCTTGTGTTGTACTTACTCTCTGATGTACGTCGCTTTGGATAAAAGAGTCTGCTAAGTGAATTGTAGAATTGTAGAAAAAACACATCAAATGCAGATAGTGACTTCAGTGAGCGTACCTGTCGAGTGAACTTGTAGCCACAGTCGACACACTCAAACTTCCTCATGCCTTTATGGCGACGCAGATGAACGCGGAGCTGCTCTTTGGCTGGTGAAGTAAAAATACAACAAACAGAAAAATCTCGTTTGGAAGTCTGAACCAATGCTTTTTTGTAAACTGATAATGAACCTACACTTTGCTTCTTTTAACATCTCACTAACCTTTGAAGGTTTTGCCACATATCTGACAGCAGTGAGGGCGTCCTTCCTCGTGCTTGCTGGCTTTGTGTCGGAGGAGGGCTCCTTTCTCTGTGAAGCGCTGCTCACACACATCACAGCTGAAAGGACGCTCCCCGGTGTGTGTCCGGTTGTGTTTATCCAGACTAGCTGGAATAAGACAAAGTCGGCGATTTAAGTTATATCTGCGTCAGTCAACGACTAATAACTGCGTCAGGTCGTGAAGGATGGATCACCTTGTGTCCTGAAGGTTTTTCCACAGAGATGACATTGGTACGGCCGCTCCCCGCTGTGTATGCGCAGATGCATGTTGAGGTTGTTCTTCTGGGAGAAGGCATGGCCGCACAAGGTGCACACAAAAGGACGCTCGTTCCTGTAAAGCAGAACCAGAGTTTAAAAAAAGAAAAGCGGAATACAGGCTATCACAGTGTGCTAAGAAAAAAGGATCTCTGAATTTATCCGTAGCTAAATTTATGAAGATCTAGTTCTGTTGGCTGTCTATAAATATGGACAGCATGTCTCCATCTCCATGAAGCCAAAATACCACAGTGATGTGCGCAGACATATTGTGTTGGTGGCGTAATTTGGAGCCAGAGTCCTTCCCCTTTCGCTAACCCATCTGTTTACACATCTGAGGAGGGGTTTATGACCTATACTGAAGCCAGTCAGCAGGGGGAGCTCTAACTGGGTGTTGTTTCATCTTATTTATTTCTGGTCAAATAGAACATTTTTACACTACCTGTGAATGGCTTTAATATGCATCTGCAGGCCGTTTCGACTGGACGCTCGATGGCCACACTCCTCACACACAAACGGCTTCTCTCCCCGATGTTTGGCCGCTTCGTGCACACGCAGCTCTGACTTGGTGAGGAAGGTTTTAGGGCACTGGGGGCACTGAAAGTCAAAACGCTTGTTATGACAGAATGGAAACCCGCAGGCATGTACTTGGATACAAACGTGGCTTCATATGAAAACACAGGATTTCTCACACAATTTACACCCTAGAGTGTTTTTATATTGAATGGGTGGAAATGAAAAAGACAGACATTAACACTCACTGCGTTTGGTTTGGGGTGACCGTGGACCTTCATCATGTGAGTCGTCAAGTTTTTCTTGTACATAAACTGTTCAGAACATGTTGAACACTGAAAGACATGAAACAATACGATTGAATATAATATTTTAGAATAACTCTGTATTTGATGTATATATATGTTTTGTGCTACGTTTCCTCAAATTTGGGGAGATGTAGGCCGTACCTTGTAGGGCATGTTTCCTGTGTGGCTGACTACGTGCACACGCAGCTCTTCTTTTCCATTAAAGGTTGCCGAGCACGTTACGCACGTATAGGTCTGTAGTTTTAAAACAGAATGATGTATTACATATTTTACTTCTGAGACGTCTTACTGCAGTGAACACAAATGTTATTTTCTTGTATTTTTTGTTTTCTCTCGCTTACTCACCTGCACTTTGGTACAGTCTCTGACCTCGTGTATCAAAAGATTCTCTTTTCTAAAGTACCTCTTTCCACATTTAAGGCAACCAAAAGGCCTCTCCCCTGTATGCCGCCTGTGGAAAAAAAACACAATGGCAATATTTATCTGAACTAAAATTCAAATGAAAACACCGCAGACACATGTGCATACCTGTTGTGGACCTTAAGGTAGTATTTGCTCTTGAAGGATTTGTCACAGACGGGACACTGCACACAGTCCTTCTTGGAGTCTTCCTCCACCTCCTCGCCGTTCTCCTTTTTCTCGGTTTTAGTCGTGGCCCTGCGTTTTCGGGGTGTTGACGTGGATGACGCTAAAGAACTTGGCTCTGCAACGGGGACGTACTCCTCGTCTGTGTCGTCATTCAACTCCTCAAAATCCCCTACATCCTCATCCTCATCCTCATCGTTGTCTTCTACTGCTCCCTCAGCGACCTGGCCAACGTCTCTTTCATTTAAGTCGATCTGAAGCTCTGTAACCTGCAAAAAGCACAAAGAAATGTTTGTTCTTGTAGGAACATATTGTAACTAATGCCTAAACTATGTAACACATTTTCCTACAAAATGTTCATGTATTCTACCTCAGTTTCAGCAAGTTGCTGGTTTTGGTTTTCCACTCCAACATCACCACTTTCTCTCTCCATGGGAACAACTGGAGCGCTCTTGCAGGCTTTTTCTAGGTTTGTATAATCAGTATGAGGGCTTTCATCAGTCACCAGTCGCCTTGGACCCTTTACTAACCGACCAGAGCGCGTGGTAGTAGAAGCGGTGCTGGTGGTGCTTGAATTGGCTGCAACTGCAACAAAGCTGGGCTCTTCTTTTGTGATAATGGGCAAGTTCTCTTCTTTAACTAAACAAGACGAGGTTGAATCTGGTGCAGACTTTCTTGGTCGTCCTCTTTTTCGCTTCACCGGAGCAGCATCCACAGATGATTCCTTAAACTGCTGACAGAGTGCGAGTGCTTCTGGGACGCACAGGCTGACTGCCGCACGCTGCACCTTGTCCAGGTTTTCAGCGTCCAGGGTTAGCTTTCCAGTGTAGACAAAGTTCAGGAGCTGCTCCAGGCCATCGTTTGGACACTCCTGAAGGCAGAGCTCTGTGCTCGGTGCAGAGGGCATGTTGGACTGCGGATGGAAAAGTTCACTGAAACATGCCAGGATGTTGCGGTGGGCCAGGTAGACCACTCCACCTCCCACATTCAACACTGCATCACAGAACTTCCCTACTGCCCTCTGCTGGTTCAGGGAGGATAGGACACGCTGTGCATGGCTGCTGTCTGCTGCAGGCATCCCTCCTCTTTCACTAATTGCTGCTGCAGAAGACACAGGAACATTTTTGTAAATCCACTTATTACTAGACTTTTTTCACTTTGCACTCCCATGCAACCCCATATTTTGTAACCTTGAAAAATTAGTTTGAAGCAACTAAGAATTATTATACTTTATGGCTTGGAATGCATGCGTTTTAACAATAATTGTTCTGTTGATTATGCAATCAAGCAATTATTTTGTCTAGATAATGTCACAAAATAGTGAATGTTCATAGTTTAGGAGTCCAAATAATTTGAAATGCCAAACCAACAGAATACATTTTGAGATTCAGCAACAGTCCAGGTACCCTTAACCTGCAGTACTCATGTAATTGAGTCCCAGTGTGCCTTGTTAATGTAATTTCAAAGCTACGAATTCTTTAAACGCAGCCTTAAACCTTAAAATTTAACATTTTTAAGAGATTAATAAAACCTGCATTATCCAGTTCTTTAAATTTCGGAAAAACATAAAGAATAAAATATATTTTCCAGGAAGAAACACATTCCTCTAAGTTATTGCAAACCCCTCGCTATCTACGCACCTCGACGTTTATTTCTTAGCACACATTTTAAGACGCTCCCTTAGCGAGGTACGAACCCGACAGCTGCATCTTCACACTCACATCTGCAGTCTCGATAAAAAAAAAAAGAAAAGATATTCACGCTCTCTTGTTGAAAATAACTGCTTCAAGCGTGCTGTAAATAATTTAAAAACGCAAAGCAGCTACAAGCTCCTTCTTTTCGTTTCTTGTAGGCCCCTAAAAAACTGTAAAAGGAAGTGACGCTAGTTACGCGACAGAACTCCGGAAAAGATTTTTGTTGACCATTATTCTACACAAAAACTGAACGGCCATGACGTAAAGTTTATAGCTACAAAAATATTTATTAAACTCTTAATGACCTTTTACTAATTTTAGATATACTGTATAATATGTTTAAATAGTTTATTACTATTGTTTTATAATTTCTGGGTAAATAAACAAACTCCGGGTAACGCTATAGTCGGCCATCTAGAAGCGGCGTCTGTTTGTGGCTCACACATGTAAAGCTAGCCTACTAGCTGGTAACAGTCGGGCCGCTTCTTAAACCTCATGTGGCAAAAGTAAACTAAATTAATTCAGTTTAATTTTTTAAGGTTGGTCTCTGGTGTTCTGCGCTTTGTCTGCAGAGTTGGGGGTGAGTTTGTTTTCCCATTTTGTTGTGAAAGTGGAGTGTTCCTAAACCTAACGCATTAGAAACATTGTTGCTGGTTTCACCTGGAAACATTTAAATTTACTCAACACAGCTTTGATCTGCTATCTAATAATCAAGCTCCAAATGAATCTAATGTCACTGTGCAAGAATAGTGGATGTTTATTCATTTGCATTCTTTAAATGGAAGAACTATACGTTTTTTATTTATTTATTTATTTGTTTATTTGTTAGGGACAGTGCATATTAATGAACAGCTGTAACAATTACAGCTGTAAAAGATGCCAGATTATAGCAGAAGTGCTAGTTTCCATCTGTTGTCCCGAGGCAGGTAACAGAGAAATACAAAGGCACAAGTGACACCAGACAATAATAGAGGTTAAAGGTTAAAGGTGGTCACAGACTTTCTTTGATCCACTGTTTGAGGTGTGTTTTGAAGGTTGCATATGTTTGTGAGTCTCTTTATTGTGAGTAATATTTAGTTCCTTTGACTGACTGAACAGTTTGTGTGAATGTAGTGCGTCTGTGTGGGACCTCACAGTCTCCTCGGGCTGTGGCCCCTGGTGCCGATCCCGCTGGCAGACTTCAGCTTTATGAAGTCCTTCAAAGGAGGAGGAGGAGCAAGTCCGTGCATACATGTCCTCCCACTTACTATATTTTCTGCTTTTCTTTCTGCAGGCTCCCCCCTTGTTTACCTCCAGGCTCCCCCCCCTCACTTGTTTACCTCCAGGCTCCCCCCCCCCCCCCCCCCTTGTTTACCTCCATAACCCTACATGAACGATCATTAAATCATGAAGGTGAGCAAACCCACGCAGGTAAAAGGCCAGGCGAAATCTCAGAAGTGGAAGGATGTGCGAGGCAAACGCAGCAGGCCTCCCATCACTTCCTCGGACCTCAACTCCAGTCCTGTCATGGCCAAGGTGATCCAGGAGCACCCGGCGACTGCGAAGAAGAAGAAGTCCTCCGTCAAGCGGTTGAGGAAGAAGGCGAAGGCCGTCTCGGAGTCCAAGAAGAAAAACCCTCCTCAGCCTGGGTTGAAGAAGTCTCACGCTCAGGCTAATGGAAGCTCGGTGTCACACGTGGGAAACGAGTCGGACGACTTACGGGAGTGGAAGGAGTATTCCCAGTCCTTTAATAGGAACGGTGTGGAGAGCTCAGGCGACGCGGACAATGTAAGGCCGGGTCGACTGGAGGGAGAGGCCCTTCATTACTGTGCAGAGAGAGATGATCGACAGAACCACACTGTACTCGTCATGCAGGAGAATCAGGTACCAACGCAGAGGCATCCAGTGTGTACACACGTTGTGTTACAGAACTGATCATGAGGTTTGAAGACAGTCTATATGTGATGATTGTGTTATAGCTCTATTGTTTTTTATTCTGTTGTTTGAAGTGTGTGTTTAATTGGTTAGAAGTGTTGCATTGTGTTTTTTTTAAATGCATATATTGCACACACAAGGTCACACATTTCTGCCTTTGCATGAAAAGTATTTCCTCTTCTTTTCAATTCTATTTCCAGGATATTTTTGTAACGATCTGGAAATAACTGAGACAAATATTTACCCACTTTAGTCCGTTTCTTTTTCACTGACGGTAATGTTTCTTTCCTGCAGACGCTGTGCTTCCGTGGAAAGTGCCTGTTGACCAGTCTGTACGGTCGGGTGGAAGTGATGGGGTTCACTATAGAAGAAGGCCAGCAGTCCTATCCACTTTTCTCTCCAGCCTCACACTGTCCGCTGACTATTAGAGCTCTGGAAAGCTCTCATCGCGCCAGAAGTGACAGAACGGAAGCTTCAGTCATCCTAAGAAAGTATCTGTCATCAGGTAAAAGCAGCTCACCTGATGTGTTTTTAAGACATTTGTTCGACTATTACATTAGAGATTTGAAGCTGCAGGTTGGCAAAGCAATCCTGAGCTGAGTATTTACAATCCTCTGCGATGTATATCTGTATATCTTTCTGTCCTTAAACCTGACTAAATGTCCTTTTTTTTTTTTTTTTTTGCAGCATCACAGAAGAAGTTGATGAAACGAGTAAAGTCAAGCTCCTCCATCATTCTCCTGGAGCCCATGGAGACACCTCTCACCCGCTTTTTGTCGAGCTTCACTGACCATAGCGAATTGTTCAGCCCCACAATGGTGAGTGGACTGAGAGTTGTACATAATACTACAGTTAATTACCGTCCAATCACAATAAGGGTGGTTTCACATTACGGACCCAGGCCCAGATCCGAGTACTCTTGATCCCAAAGTGTGGTTCATTTGATCAGTGCTCAAACATGGATGTCAAAACTGTCGTATCCGCACCTCGTGTCCATGTTGACCACTGAGCTGCAAGTTAGATGAGGAAGTAGAAAGAGGGTTGTTGTTGGCATCTCAGCACTAACCAAACCATCCACAGTTAGCCGCATGGACTCAGCAAGCGAGTGGTTGCCATGATTGCTTCTTCTTCTTTATGCTTCTTGGTGGGTTTGCAAACCAACTATGTGCACACTGCCACCTGCTGTTTTGGACTGCGTGCACACATGCAAGTGTACTCGGGCACTGAATGATTGTAATAGTGTGAACGCAAACCAGCAGGGGAAATGGGGAGAGGGGGGGGAGCAAGGTACGAAACAGTCGTACAATGAGTTTGGACTAGACTTTGAGCTCGTTCCCAGTTGTGCATGTTTCTAACAGATCGTTTCCCTCCTTGGTTGTTTTTGTAGAGTGAACTCGTGTCAGCTGTTCTGGACACTCCGCTCAATGGTTTGGGCATGATTCCCCTGGTCAGCAACATTGAAGGCCTGAAAATGTCAGAGAGCTACAGGGAGGCTCTCAATACAGTGGTCAACGCCTGCAACGGTAAGCAAGAAAGACACACACTTACATCTCATTTCAGTTTTTTTATATGTCCAAAAACATTTCTGCAGAAGCTTTAATGCTCACAGAGCGAGAGGAAAGAGTCAATGTGTGATTCACTTCTCAACAACACCGTGACCAATAAGAAATGAAATGATAACTATTGGACATCTTGTCATTTTATTGAACACTTCCTAACATTATTAGCTATGCAGAAGAATTCAGTATTTAATATCGACCTATACAATAACATCCTCTAATGTTGCATCTCTCGCATCCATGTGCCACTTCTCTGTTGCAGTTGAGTGGTTTGTTTTTATCTGTTTTTTAATGGACTTCGAGTCTGTCAATAAAGATGTTGATGATGATAAAATAACCCCTACATTTTGAAAGACTTTATTCTGAGCTGAATGGTAAGATCTTTTCAATAAAAATAAATCCTTCACTGAATCAGCCTGCTCGAAAACAGACAACAATTTCTTTAATGTATCACTCTCCTCACCATCATGTCTGCAAATTATCATTTAAGCATTGTGCCTGTTGCAGTGGGATTCCTGTCATGTTGCTCTAAAGAAGGCAACATTGTTATTTAATACCTGTGTGCTATAATAGGCAAGACAATATGTATATATATATATATATATATATATATATATACACCACTCACATTTGATCCTCCCTTGTCTCACTCTTTCAGGGGACTTTGATGGTTGTGCTGTTATCCTCGTATGTGGCACCAAAAATGTGGGCAAATCCACATTCATCCGCTTCCTCATCAACACCTTACTAAATCAGTAAGTTCTCATTCATACACATTGAATAAAAATACAGATATTCTGTTGTTTCGTCATGATTATTTCCTTGAGTATTCTCAGTAATGCATCACTTTTCTCATGATCTCCTGAATATTGTCATCCCTGTGTCTTGACAGTATCGGTAGCACCTACCTCCCTAACATTACAACAGAGGACATTCAGGAACTCTAGAAGTTATTCCGTCGAACATACAGGATGATTAAATCGTTTCTTGATTGGAAACCTAATGTACATGTGTGTGTCTGCAGCACCACCAGTGTAGATTATTTGGAAGGAGACATCGGTCAAACAGAGTTCACTCCTGCTGGCTGTCTGTCCATGTCGACTGTCAGAGAACCACTTCTGGGTATGTTTCTAGCCTCCCGGTCTTTACATCTCACTTTTTAATCTTGGATTATTTTATTTGCTTGATATTTTTATTTCTAGACCCCAAAGTAAACTCATAAAGCGTTATTTTCCAGGTCCGCCTTTCACACATCAGCGCACACCAGAGCAGATGATCTACTTCGGTCAGTCTTCATGCGAGTCGGACCTAGACCGCTACCTGGAGTCCCTGAAGTCCTTGTGGCGAAGACGCCCCCAAAGCAGAGAGACTCCCATCATTATCAACACCATGGGCTGGGTCAAAGGTCAAGCTCAGGCTACCCTCTGCTGCAGCAGTGAAACAATATCCTGAAATATAAATAGAATTCCTTTTTAAACACTGAACTTGAGTTTTTGTCGGCTGTCTGCAGGATTCGGGTTTCAGCTGCTGGTGGACATGATCCGCTTCTTCCCAGTCTCGCACCTGGTCCAACTCAGCCACGGGGGAACCACCCAGTGTCCCGTCCTCACTCCGGACTTTCTAAGGATGGCACACGGCTACCAGACACACCCACCGGCTCAGACCGCTCTGGACGAGTTTACAGAGAGCCACAGTCCCCCCAGGAGCTACACCCACCTTAACGTACAGTCAGACTTTCAAGGAGTGGGTCGCCAAGGAACATCGTAAGTGCCCCTCCCTCAGCCTGAATTACCATTAACTTATTAAAGCTCCTGTTAGGAGTTTATAAAACAGACCTAAAAGCGATGCCTCCTTTTAACCTAAAAGACCATCAGCAACAAGATCCACCATTTCTATATGGTTACATTGAATGTCTGTAACTGCTGCTGCGTGGTAGGTGTCACACAAGACAATTGTCAGCACTCTTCAGAATGTGTTTTTTTACATTCTTCAAAGCAAATATCTGGATCCATCAGTCACTAATATCACAGTGAGTGATTCAGTTGACTGTAAAAAGAAAGCATGGTTGAGATTTCTTTTTAGAAAATACTTTACACATGTACACGACAGGATCAGCAAAGAAATAAGAAGTACAACTTTCTCCACTGGGGGCGCCAAAAGTTCCTCACAGGGGCTTTAAATCCTAAGATATTTAATCCTAAACTTAATATGTACATTGTTTTCTTTGTTTTGAACAGGAAACACCAGCGCACTAATGAGCACAGAGAGCTTTCATTGCTGTCCTACCTGAGCCAGTTGCAGTCTGCTGACCCTGGACCAGTTAGACCTCTACACAGCCTCACCCCGTACCAGGTACATGAGAGTGATTACGCTGCAGCTGTATTGTTCTAATGAGCACCTAGGGCATTTTTCTCCAGAATCTTAACTTTATTTTGATGATGCATCATGGACTGGGATCAAATTTAGAAGGTTAGGGCAATTTAGTGGGACATTAAACAGAGATATTTGGGGATGTGCCGAGGGACACTTTGAAAGTAATTATTACAAGTGCTCTTAAGCCGTTTCCATATATAGATCCAGATCATTTCTAGAGTATTTCAGGCAGACTGCCCCTGAAATCCTCCTGATCTGATTGTTTACACATGCACCTCACAGCGGGAGACTGTCCCAGTCAGATGGGAGTGGGGGGCGGGGGATGTCCCATTGAAAACATGAAGTAAAAAGAACAACGCAGAAGTGTTGGACAAAGCAGCTTTTTTTTGCCCTTTGCCAAAAACATTCATCAACACAAGCTGTAAATTTAACTCTTCATTGCTCCTGGCTAAGAAAGACTTATTAGCATATTATATATTACTTGGGATGAAATCACATATGGTCATTTCTCAACGTGTTAAAATGTGCTAATACGGTTTTTTTTGCCTTCCTCTCTGTGATTTATAGGTGCCCCACACAGCAGTGGCTTTAGGTGTGACCCATTGTGAGATCACGCCCAGTCACATGTTTTATGCTGCTAATGCCAGTCTGGTTGGACTGTGCTGCCTAGGAGAGAAAATCACAAGCAGAGGGGGGCCGGTCGTGCTGTCCCAAGCACCCATCTGCCCATGTGTAGGCTTTGGTACGTATCCCACATGACCTTTGCGTCATTATCTTACACTTATCTGACCAAAGATGAAGGTATCGACGTGGTTAAAGAATGTTTTAGAGCTGTTCAAAATGACCCAGTGTCTCCAGGATCCCCAAAAAGAACACAAGGGTCAAAGGTGTAATATGTGACATTCTGAAAATCAGTGTAGAAAAAATCAAATATATCTTATGTAAATCTGTGTTGACGCTGACGGGACGGCACTGCTCCTTCAGCTTTTTCATGTTTTGCTCAGAGGCTCAAACATTTCGTGTTAACCCAGCCACCATGTGGGGAAGGAGAGACTGCCCCGCCCACTCAGGGACACTGTATCTATGTAGAGGCACAATGGGGGAGTTTCAAGGCAAGGAGGAAAAAAACAGGCTTTCCAAACTGAAGAAAATACATGTTGTGGTCTAAAAAAAAAAAAGTAGCTTACAACAGAATCAACTTTGAGAAGCATGTTGTGGCTTGAAATCGATCGCAGAATCTTGTTTTCAGATGTTTATTAGCACTTGTCTGTGGCTCTCTCTGCCTCACAGGCACGTGAATGTTGAAATAGGATGGGAGGGGCAGGAGAGGTGTGGAGACGGGACGGGAGGGGAGAGCTGTGTGTCCAAAGAGAGCATTTGTTTTGGTCTGAAAATCTGCTCGGAAAGTGGCACATTAAGCCTTTAAAGGGAATTGTTGGTGAATTGAAATGACAAAATTCAGCGTCATGTAAATGTGTTCTAGGTGTGCTTCGAGGTATTGACATGGAGCGAGGTCTGTACTTGTTGCTGACGCCTGTCGATCCCTCAGTCCTCCGTAAGGTCAACTGTCTCCTACTGGGGGCGCTGTCACTGCCTTCCTGCATCATCACATCACAGGTCAGGAGACAGATTTGCTCTTTCATGCACTGAAAACACAATTATTTTCCCCTATATGATGTGATAAACAAACACAATCCAAAGCTTACTTTTCCCTTAATGTGCCTGTTGTCTCTGTTTTCAGCCTGGCTTTGAAGGAGAGATGCCCTACATCACAACAGATTACAGTTTTGATCTGACTGGTGCAGGAAAGCTGCGAGTCTTCAAGGGAATGACAAGACAAAGTCAAATAGGGATGTGATTACTTTTTCTACTCAGCACCAGTTTGTTACCCTTTACCCTTCTATACTGGCCTCTCAAGCACAAACCAGTCAGAGTTGGCCATTTAATGTTCAGAACTGAGTTTGAGCTGGACTATTTTTTTTTTTTTTAATTTCAAGGATCAGTCTGACAGCAAAAAAAATCACAGACTCTGCAGGAGGCTGACTTTCTGTTCCTGGACTAGCTCAACATGTCTTACAACCTCCGTTTCATCTCATGGCCTTGTGACATTTTTTTTTTTGTAATTTCACCGTTTTCCGTCTCATGGAGAATAATATCACACTTTGTAGTTAAAGCTCTTGTTTCATGCCTCTTCTTTAGGAAGCATTCCAAAGCTGCAAAAAAAATCCAAAAAAATAAAAAGCCACCAGATATTAAAAGAGAATCAGCTTTTTCTTCAGACTTTGTGCTTTCCTCTCTCTGAATGTTAACTATGATATTAGTTCAGTCACATGTCACGTAATCGGGTACGCCTGTTGATTATTGCAGTGTAGTCGCTGACTTAAACAGTGGTTTGAACTTTTGTGACAGTCGTGTTATTTGCTACAAATGCCCACTGCCAAGAAGTTTAATGTTAAAGCTTTTGTTTTCAAATGTTTAAGTAAGCAAGTTTTGGATTTACAAAAGGAAGGAGCCCATCTAGTCAGTATTTTGTTTCTAAGACAAACATGCTACTGAGATGGCTCTGTATTTTTGCTGAGTAACGCTGTTGTAAACTAGTATTCTTGCACTGGCAGGTCAATCAAGATGTTTTGTAAATATTTTTTAAATGTTTAAAATATCTTTAGGCTTATATTTGATATCAGTGACACGATTTAAATAATACTTTGTTTCTTTGTGCTTTCAATTTGACCTCAAGGGGGCAGCAGATGTATGTTTTGTTTTTTTAACAAAGCAGATGTTCACTTAAAAAAAAAAAGAAGAAAAAAAAAAAAGCCTCCCAGGCAGGAAAAATGTAATAAAAACTCTTCAGACATTGGTCTGTAATACTGCACATCTTTAATGTTTCATATTGGTTTAAAAGCACAACAAGAAACAACCAACTCCATGTGAAGGGCTTGTTACTGCATGTAGACCTTTATACTTCCTAATGAACGACTGGAGGAGGACCAAGTTGTAAACATCCACTCCAGCAGTGAAGAATTGCTAATTTGTTAAGTGGTCTGTTTTAACATCCCTTCTCTCCCCCCCCCCCCCCCCCCCCCCCCCCTTACTTGTCTTTGTTCGCTGCTCTCCCCCCCCTCCTCTTTATTGAGGTTGGGAGCACACAAACACAACACGGCCACATTTTGGCAGAGTCATTGTTTTGGCTTTGTCAGGTCAGATGTTTTCCCCTAGACCTCGTGCAAACCAAAGAGAAATCCCTCTGTAGAGCTGCCAACAGTCTATACAAACCTGAATGGTCAGACATAACACACATCTGTGAAGTTATTTATTTCATAACAAGCGTCGCAAAAACCGCAGACTTTTAGAGTGAACAACATTTCCCCTTCCTCAATTTATCTGATGTTGCAGCCGTGTATTCGCAAACTCCAATTGAGCACTCCGATTATGTCATAAAGAGACGGTTTACTTTTCATCAAAGTAAGGAGGAGAAAGCCTGGACTGTAAAAAAAAAAGCTTTAGCTGCTTGGCTTTATATACATGGGCTACACTTAAATATTCCACACAAGATACTCCTGGCAAAATCAGTGAAAACAAAACAGTCTAAAGGCCTTTAACATGATCCAGAGAAAGTATTTAGGGCACCTAAATAGGCAAAGTCGTGCTGAACTCTCAGCTGTGTAGCAGTATTTTAACTGTAAGATCGTGCTGGCATCAAACCCTTGATTTCTCTGAAATACTCCATATCACACTTCTGTCAAGTCTGGCCTCCCAAACAAACAGTCCCATCTGTTGCCTAAATACAATTGTGTTGATTGAAATAAAGCAGAGACAGCCTACCATTATAACCATTTTAATTCTTATTTCAGTTAAAAACACAGTACAGAGAGGAGAAACTGCATTTAAGCTCAAAGGCTATATTGTTGTTTTATTGTATCATTCAACAGTTCAATAATTCATCCAAGGCCACAACAACCAGGAAAGGATCCTCGGGACAAGCAGAATGTCCTGCACTTCTTGGTTATGAGAAGTTGCATTAACATTTTTCTACAACAAACATCCAATGAATATTGTTATTTTTTAACTGGAAACACTGTAGGCCTTCTGAGGCTCAAGAATGAAAGAGACATTCAATTTTCAATTTAGAAAGCTTTATTGGCATAAACAATATTGCCAAAGCATCGATACAAAACAGTAACAACAGTAATCAACAAATAAACAGAAAAAAGTGTGTGTGTGTGTGTGTGTGTGTGTGTGTGTGTGTGTGTGTGTGTGTGTGTGTGTGTGTGTGTGTGTGTGTGTGTGTGTGTGTGTGTGTGTGTGTGTGTGTGTGTGTGTGTGTGTGTGTGTGTGTGTGTGTGTGTGTGTGTGTGTGTGTGTGTGTGTGTGTGTGTGTGTGTGTGTGTGTGTGTGTGTGTGTGTGTTCGGAAAAGATATATATATATATTATATACAGATTTACCAAATATTAAAAATATTTACCGAACATAAATAAAGCAGTGTGTGCTGCTGTTAGGTGACATTCCCCCTCATGACCGGTAACTTTAAGAGAGTCAACTTTCCCTCATGTAGCTTTAACCTCTGTCCTTCTGCCTTTCATTTTTTTAAAAGTTGAAAGCCCACTGTCTGTTTAGAAGTAATGCAAATATTATATATTGGTTTTTTGCAACTGCCAAATATGTGTTTGGCAACAACGGGAAGCTTGGCAGGTAGCAAGAGGAACACCTGGGGTCCGCTTTGCCAGGTAGGTCATGTTGCTAAAAAGAATGTTTTTTGTTCAAAGACTTTTCTTCTGCATTTTAATGTGCAGTATATATATATATATATATATATATATATATAGAGAGAGAGAGAGAGAGAGAGAGAGAGAGAGAGAGAGCAGGGGGGGACAACTGGCGGCCCAGGGGCCACATGCGGCCCCAGTCAACCCTCAACGTGGCCCTCAGGTCAATTTTTATATATCAATTAATTGGAAACATGAAGAAAAGATGACAAAATCTGCCATGAAATCATAAAACCCAGAAATATGTCCATAATAATATTTGATCACTGGTGTATGTTGAGTTAAATTTGAGACATTATTGACTGTAATCATTTTTGTATCCTACAATTTGGCCCTCTGGCAGTGAGAATTAAATGAATGTGGCCCCTTGCTGTGACCAAAGTTGCCCATCCCTAATATAGAGGTAGGCTACTCTACATAGCATGTAGAGTAGCCCCCCCCCTTGTAGTAATATCAGATATAACTTTGTTGGTGATAACCAGAAACTCATTGCAGCCCTGGTTTTGAATGTTTTTGAATGGACTTGGTGTTTTGGTGTCTCTGGCGCCTCTAGCTTCAGCTCTGCGCCACTTGAGAGACAAACTGCATTCAGCTCTTTGTGGATCCAGGTTGTGTGAATGAATGGGGGGAGAGCCGATGGTTGACCAGAGAGAGAGAAGAGAGAGAGAGAGAGAGAGAGACCGAAGCGGCGGAGAAAATGTGTTCAACTCCGGCAGCACGTTGTCCAAAGTTACTAGACGGAAACCCATCCGAGGATTTCCTTCTTTGAAGGCGCACAAGAAGGTTTTTTTTCTCTCCTCGTAATCCCATTCCAGTAGCGACAGAGCTTCATCAGCAGACGTTTTCTCTGGACGTCGAGAAGATATCTGTTTTTTTTTCTCTCGCCAGCAACAGGTTATTTACAGCTTAGCACGGCGTCCAACTTGCAAGCTGTACCTCGCTGCTTGGTGGACCTTTTTGGTTTTTTTTTTTTATAAAAAAAAACCTATGGATGCTTTTTTTGTGACACTCTTTTTTTCCCGTGCATTCACCGTGATGTGAGTTGCAGCTTTGTTGCTCGCCACCGACCAGCAGATCCAAAAGGGGCTTAGTGCGCTGCTGCTTTATGGGGAGGTCGGCTGCAGAAGATCGAAAAGAACATGTCATAGAGAAGACTGCTAAATTGAACATTTCTGGGTGATTCCATTGAGTCCACAGCCTCGACCCTTCACGCAGAGCCGGTGAGGAGCTGGTGGTGTTTCTGCAGGGGGGATTATTCAAGGAGGACTGCATGCATAGATGGTGCCAAACAAGTGGACCATGAATTCAGTTCTGCACAAATCGCCACCAAGGAGCTGGCTCGGGCTCAGATTACGCCTCAGTAAGTAAAAGTCAATGAAGTCATCTATTGATCAGCCTTTCCATATTCATGCCTTTATCAGCATCTATACTCAGGCCAGCTGTTGGACCAAGTCAGCTTCTTAAAAATGAGTCACCTGAATGCTTTGTTCTGCAAGAGACACTCTGTGTAATTGAGTTGAGAAAAGGAACAGATGAGCTCTTATGACTTTGATCCTCAGGGCAGCACATCTTTGTTTGGTTCTTTCTTTTGAGTCATCAGAGTTAAAGGTTGAATTTGGCAAATGACCTGACTTGAGAGTAAATGTGCCAGCTGGAGGCGCAGGTTTTTGTAGTGGGACGGGACAGGACAGTACACTCTGATCTGAAGTTATCCTAGTGATGAAGAGTCTCGGGACAACTCTACATAAACTCAGATGATAGATATCACCTCTTGTAAATCTCCCACGCCAACACTGTTTATTGTATTTCCCCCCCTCAGAAGTGCAGTCTGAGCTCATCTCCCTTTCCCAGATCATAATTCAGATCAAAGTGAAATATTTAGAATTGAGACTTTTTGAGGATTGTAGCGTACAATTATTTTCTTTATCTTAATTAATCTGGCCATTGTGATTTCCCAGAGCAGAAGTATACATATTTAAGCTGTTTCAAACCCCCAGAGTGAGTGGATTAGCAATAAAAGAAGACAATAAATCACATTTGAGAAGCTGGGAACTGCTTTGATTATTGACCTACAACATTATTAAATGATCCTAACCGTTGCCGGATAGTATCCTGTTTGATCACGTATCTGTCACTTGGCGAGTTGTTTCAGCTCCAGACCTTGTAAGCCCTCTCCTGCAGGCTTTGCTGGTCTGATGTACACGGCGCTGGCAGATCATGGGTTCATACAGTGAGCATGGAGTTAAAGTTGAGCGGCCTTAATTGGTTGAGTCTGGAACCCTTCAGTGTTCCAGGCCACCGGAGTCTTAAGCCTGTCTTAAACACGCTGGTCTAATCTTGGACCAGATGTCTTGTCTGGTCTCTGTCCACCCACATATAAAAACTCAGGACTTTAAATCACAGCTCTTACTCTTTGATCAACTTCGTGTTGAGCATTAAAGAGGACTGATGTGGGAAGCCTGAAATGATGCTCTGTCTTAAATTAATGAGTCCTTGAAAGTGTTTTGGTTTAGTTCATAACCAGGCACTTTGTTTTTTGTTTTTTTTATCATTTGGTGCACCAACATGTTACTGTTGGAAAACTGTTGGTATATTTTACTTTACACCACAAGCCTATGATCTCACCACAAGTGGAATGGAGTACCTGTTCTGAAGCTTTCCATCATATCATGTGATCTTCATCAGCAGATTAAGTTTTGCTTTGCCGCAGTGGATCGGTAGATTCCCAATTTTTCCAATTTAGTTCATTTGTTTTTACCCCGATGTAGTTTAAGCTGTGGTTCAGGTTTTTATTATTAGCCTTTAACAGAGCAGTTAAGAAAACAATTCAACATGAAAAAGGACACTCAAGTAGTTCCAGAGCTTTTGATCATAGCACGTGATCGTCATTAGCAGGCATGACCCATTTGAATCATTGACATATGCAAAAACACATTTTGAAAGAAGGGGGGGGGGGGGGGGGGGTAATAAGCTGTCAGAGGTGTGTTGTTAGCCACCAGCTAATGGCACAGCAAGCAACGTTGGGTTAATAAAGAATGATCCGGTTTCAATTAGTGCTTTTTTTTTCCCCCCTTGTGTTTTCGTCATGAAGGCTGTAATCAGCTTTGATGTCACCAAGGCCCAACAACTCAGCAGCCAAGAAAATCTGCACAATCCAACTGTACATTAAGGATGTTTTTTTTTTTTCTTTCTGTACATGCAGTTTGGAGGGATCAGTCAGCAGCACAGCGTCCCGCTATTGCCCTGTCTCTCTGGCACGAGGTTACGTTTGAGTCTGTTGCTATGGTTACAGGACGCTCTGTGTCTGTCGCTAAACTTTCTTGTGACCCTCAAGTTTCTTTAAAAAAAAAAGAATGATTATAGTTAAGTTAATTAGCCAAAGAAGACATTGACAGCAGTGTAATTGTTTTAACCAGCAGAGGGTAACATCTGTTTTTGGCTTCTCTTGTTTGATGTCAGTAGCTGAAGCAGAGACTTTGAATGGTGCACTAAGAACAATGACATTTTGACATCTACAATTGTGTGACAGCTGAGCAAACACCAGTCAGGCTCCAATCTAGCTGCTAAACTTCCACTGATTTATTAACAGACTTGTGAACTGCGGTGCTCTTGAGTGAAAAATTTGGACTGTTCAGTGTGTGTGTGTGTGTGTGTGTGTGTGTGTGTGTGTGTGTCAGTGATTTCTGCCTGGCTCGTGGCTTGTTACAGTTCAGACTTCCTTCTTCAGACTGTCTTTCCATTGTTCCTCTTTTTTCCCCCGGCAGTGATTTCCTTTCTCTTTTCCACTCTTTTTGCACTTCTGCCCTTTCCTGACGTCGCTCCGGGTCACGGCTGTCGCTGCTTTTGTTTTTCTCTCTTATTTTCCGACCGTACCACAACGAAACACCCTGATCCACGTGCACACGTTGCACATCACCATCTTTAGATTTTTCTATTTGCCTGCTGGAGCTTGTTTGCAATGCAGCTTGTTTTTTTCTCTCTGTTCAAAGGCTGCATCTGAAAGCCGTGATGTACTGATGCAATGACTCTCTGATCCTCTTCCTCCTATCTGATAGAAAGTTAATTTCCTTCCTTGAATCTCATCCCTTCTGTATTGTACTTCCTGTATGTGGATTCCCTTACAGCGGGGAGTATATCAAGGCGCACAAGGTGCATAGTGTACAGTGAAGTCCTTTGGAAAAGCCCAAGAAGGATATTGAACATTTGTACTTTGAACACAGCTGTGTGGAAAGCTCTTTATTGGATAGAGAGATGAAGTCTTGAGCCACTTGAATGTTACCTTTTTATTACTCGATGTATTTGACATGTATGTGTTAAGATAGAATCAAAACATGATGCTCTCTGTCTGTTTAGATCAACGTTATGTAGAACCATGAACAACAGCAGAGAAGCTAAAGTTTGCTTTTCTAGCGGCTTTGATAGGACAATTCGATCCCGGGCAGCTCATTTTTTGATGATAAATCAAATGTTTGTTACATTTTCATACTTATTAAGTGTGATGTCTCAAGCGAGCGAGCAGCCTATCAGCTTCGCTTCGCTTAGCTTAGCAAAAAAGTGCAGGAAAGTAAAGCTCTGAAAAAGAAGTACTGATGGTTAATATCCATAACACAGCAGTGTTAGTGTGTGTTAAAAAAGTACCCATTCTGGTGCTGTAAGGTACTCTGAAAGCTTTGGTTTGAACTGACCCGGGCTCGCTGTTATCTGTATTTATGCTAAGCTAATGTAGTTCCTTAAATGTTAAAGTTTTCCGGCTGTGGTGCTTTTGTTTTTGTGAGCGTGGATGAATTTCACAGTGAACAGATATAACAGGTTTTGTAGCTTTCCACACTTACCCCACAGCGTCACTTTTACTGTTTTAGAGCCACAGATGAACTCTTGAACAAGCTCACAGCTGGGGGCCATTTCTCACCCCTTCTACTGTACCGTATACTCTTTTCCCATCAACCCTTTTTTCTTTACAAAAGACTCTCCGAACCCTTGAATAAACAGAGGTAGCGACAGTTACACTACTCTTAAGTCTTCGGCTCTCGTTACCCTCGTTCTCAGCGCTTTGTGTGTAGTTGTTTTTCGTATTTTTATGGGACATTGCTGCTCTAGCAGTAGACAAGTTTCTTGGCTTGAAATTTCAGATGTTGTGTTTTCCCCCCTGAGGGCTTTTCCCTGTCCTTGTCCTGCTCTGCTGTTTTGCATCATCATCATCAGAGAGAGAGAGAGAGAACAATCTGTTATGCTCTGCTTTGCATTTTCATTCAATTTGCATCCAGAATCTCTTTAACCTAGTTATCGGCTTGTATGTTCGGTCATTGTTCAGGGTTTATCTCTGCGTTTGGATTAAAGCCTAATATGATTTTTTTTTCTCCACAAGTTGTATGTTTCACTTCGGGGATCTCTGTCGTAAATGTACCAACAGTGAGTGAGCTGCTCCTCCTTCCTTCTGTGCTGCAGATAATTAAAGGTTACACACACTAATGTTCACCTTCTTTAAGTTGAGAAACATAATGGCAAATATTTATCTCTGAATAGACACGTATAGCCTCCACCCAGGCTAAATGAGTGTTTATGCATATGGAAACCCTCCCCATGACAATACCTGTACTTTTAGGGAATACGTGCTTTTGATTCCTGTCGACTCTGTTATTGGCTTCTCAAAGGCAGCATCCCCCCCCCCCCCCCCCCCCCCCCACTGCAATTTAACCACATTGGTTCAATTAGAGGATTATTCATATGAACAAGTTAAATAGTGGTTGTTTGTCCCTGTTAAATGCTGGTTTGAGTGTGGACACTTTAATGACAATGCATTGAGATTGTCCTGCTGAGACTCTTCTCGCTGAAACATTTGGTTCCTAATATGCAGCATATAATCAATGGTCATGTTAAAATAGAAGAAAGCACACAACACAACACAAAGCTTTGTCATTATACTGATGTGCAACACAACAATACATCACATTTGACATGGAGTTGTTTTGGTTGTACATTGCATTTTGTTCTAAACTGAAATATCTCAACAACTATTGGAACGATTGCTATAAGATGGCAGTAACGTTTCCAGATTTTGGTGGTTATCTTCTGACATGTCCTCCTGAAACACCATTAAGTTGACTTTTGTGACTTTGGTTGAGTTGTCTGTAACTGGAGGAGTTTTGATAATTTATTCTAAGTACTCTGTGACAGTAACGTCAGTCTTGTTAATCTCGGCTTAACTTTGTGTGTAGCGCCTTTTAGCTCTTTACTCGCAAATACAAAAATGGTGAATTAAAGGAGGCCAACCAATTAATAATCGTAATTTATCAGTATTAAATAGAGGTTGTTTTCTTTTTTTCAACTAAAGATGAACTATAAACTGTGTAAAATATCCCAACCTTCACAGTCAGGATGAACTAAAGCACAGTGTGAAATCTTTACACGTCATGTTTTACCAGACCAACTGATCAAAAACTCAAATATATGGTACCATCATATTGAAAATAATCGTCAAATCAGAAAAGCTTTAGAAAGCTTTTGTTTGCCAATTATTAAAATAGTTGTTGCTGGATTACAATCTTTCACACGTCTTCACACTGCTAAGTCTTAAAGTACACCAAGTCTTGTTTTGGTGCTGAAGGGTTAACCTCGGCCTGTTTGATGGGCCACCTTGCTAAATATAACCCTAAAACCTCCTCCACATGGGCACGCACAAGCCTTCAACTGCACTCCCTCTGTCAACAGCTCACACACTTTTTTTTTTTTTTTTTTTTTTGCCCCTGGCACACACACACACACACACTCCGACAGGCTCATTTACAGTCCTGTCGTAATGCAGCCGCTCACACACTCATTTCTCAGCACACCATTAATACTTTACTGAGTGAGATTCTGTTGAGGAGCCAGCTCGTTCACGCTTGGCACACGAGAACAATTAACCTGCTATTTCTGTCTCACGTTAAAATAAATGAGTATGAATTAGTTATTGTTCTATTGAGGCTAAAAAAAACTACATTTTCCATATCCAACGTTGGATGTGCTCTGTCCTCACAAATCTATGCTTTATTTAAAAAAGTAGGTTAATTCATCAATCTACAACCAGGTGACATTAGCTTAGCTTAGCTTAGCATAAAGACTGTTAGCAGAAGTAAATGGATAGTCCAGCCACATCCAATGTTTTGTTACATTACACCACCCATTTAAAGCAGCCAACAAGAAATATTACACAAAAGGTTTATTACCATTTAAAATCTTCCCATCTTCCAATAAGTAACCGATGATGTCATAATGATGTGGGCTTGAAAGAGTATGCATTATAAACTGGGGGTGTGGCATTTTCAAGATGTTGCCATGTACTGGAGGTTAGGTTACCACAATACCAGAATGTTAAAGTTAGCATTCTTGTAAATTTATATCAAACAATATCAATACCTTTTTGATTCCATGTCAATAAAATAAATAACAAGGCATCCAATATGAGGCATGCAATATCAGACAATGTCTTGGTGCAGGCAAACTCCTGCACAGTGTCTAAATTGAACAAATAGGTTGGCAACATTATGGGACTGAAACGTTGTCAATGTCAAGCAGCCAACTGTTTCCTTCTTTTGCTCACTGCAGCATTTGGTTAAATATGGCTGAAGAGCTGATTTCTAAAAATCCTCGGTACTTTTTTATACTATTGGTCATTCAAATAATAGCGATTGTATCTTTAAAAATTGGTATCGTAGTTTAGAAATTCTGACGGCCATTATTGAAGGCAGACAATGTTAAAGTAAAAGATTAAATTCCATTATCGGAAAATCTAGAATTCAGGGTTTTTTTGAGCCTAGCACATACAAGAGTCAAAAGTGTCTTATCTATTGATTTTCTTTTAGTTCTACAATGCCAGAGGACCCTTTTTAAGAAAGCAAAATACTCCAGCTTGATGGATATTAGAGCGGTGCATCCTGATCTAAGAGGGTACCCCGACTTGTTGGAACATTCTCCGTGTACCTTCTCACAGCTGCAAGAGCTCTTCACTTTCGAGTGTGAGTTCGTGTTATCTTTGTATTCAGTCAATTCTCAAGTTAATGTAGTATGATTATTCTTTCATTACCTAAATATTTTTTGCATGAGATCAGAGCAGACGCATGCAACACGGGCGCGAGGCAGGTGCTGTCTGGCCTGGTGTTGGCTAAAAAAAGGCATCTCTTTATTAAAAGGTGATCTGATGGACGGTGATGAAAGCGAGGCGATCTAATACCTCCTCTTCTTCCCGCTTTGTTTCTGAAGGAGGTGGAAATTGGCCCTTGTGTTTGCAGCCCGGTTCTCATGCTGCACGGCTGCTCTCTTCATTAAAAGGGAAGCCGCGTGCTCAAAGCTGCTGCAGATTATTACCATATGTCTGCAAAGCCCAGAGCTGAGCAGCAAACCGGCTCCCTTCCTACCCTCTAATTTCTTATCCCAAAATTGGACATGTGGGTCGTTGTGTGTGACAATGTCCCTCCCTTCCCCCGGCTGGTGCAGCACATTCTCACAGTGTTTCTTCTCCCATTTTAGACGCGTAATAGCAGAGCATCAGCCTGTAACCAACGGGGAAATATTATGCCCTGACTGAGATATCCGACTGCGTGTTGTTTTAACCCTTCTGCTGTTTTTTGAAGATATTAAAGACCTCACTCTCTTAGATACAAATCCTAAAGAGTGAACTCTTAACTGGTGTTTCTCATCGTCAATAGGCCAATATGTGCATTGTGCCTCCACAGAAATAACTGAGCTCAGTCCTCACAGAGCTGCTGCATTCATAAAAACGCATAAATCTTTCAGGAGACATAAAGAGCGCGGGCACTAATTAATGCAGAAAAATGTCAGCCTTTTACAGTTTGCGTCCACTCTGGATGTAGGAGGAGGTTTTTAAAAAGAGATCTTTGTGTTGCCCAGTCCAAAAAGCCATTGGACCAGATTGCCAGTCCCAGCATGCAACTCACCTCTGCATGAATACAACACTTGTCTGATGGTGTGGGCAGAAAAAGCCCCCCTATCGCCAGGAGATCCTACACAGGGCTTTAACATGAGCAGCTTTTCCTCACACAGCAGTTTTGTACAGTTTTGCACCCTTGGCAATGGATAAAGTCGAGGCTCTGGGAAGGCACCGGAAGAGGATGTTTTACCTGCTGGTGGAGATAAGTTTGAAGATTCTTTCGGCAATGGGGCGTCTTTAATTTGGTCAGGATTAGCTCTGTTAAATGGATTAGATAAGTGCAGCATTTGGTGCTTTAGAGCACTTGGTGGGTGGATTCTAGCAGTGGATGATTAACAGAGGACTGAATAACAAAAGGGTGTAGAAACATTTGGGGTGGAATTATTGACGTTAGTTTGGTCTTTGTGGAAAGGAGTGGGGTCAGTTATATCACCTGTTATCTACGTAAAAACTTGTGTGTTAGAGTCTGAGTGTCAGCCTTTTAGTTTCTTCCAGGTTTGGAATCAGTAAAATGGTCTCCCGACGGCGTAATGGATTGGCCTTGAGGGAAGTCTGTTTGCACATTTGGACGGGCCTTGATGTAGAATAAGACTTGGACCGAACGTTCAAAGCAAAGAATTTTGAGGCTTAGCCGGATGAGGTAATCGTGCAGGTGGTTGGCAGTTGGCAGAGTTTAAAGTCGAGTCGGGCTTGCAAGTTTTCAGAAAGATGGCTGACGTAAAGTGTGTATTGATTGTCTGCAGGAGATCAGAAGTCTGTGCTTTAGAGAAGGTCAGGAGCTGGTTCGACACATCAGTTCCACATGTAAGACAGTGGGGATGATTTCAGTTCGAGGGTGATGATTTGAAGAGTTAAAGTTTCTTTAATTGGTCACAGAGCTTTAGGGTACTTGTAGAGTTCACTATGTTCCTGTACTGGAAGAAGCGAGGGGCGTATGAGCTGGAAGCGCTGCCAGCCTCTCTCACCCAAGTAGGAATGGAGTGCTACTCCTGGTCTTCTTCTCTGGACGTCATCCAAGACCTTTGTGGTAAGCTGGGGAACGGGGAGGATCACCTGACTGAAGAGGTGGATTTGTGATTGTGTGTGTTTTCTTACAATGAAGCAGGACGCAAGGCAATAGTTTGCCTTTGTCCATTTTATTCTTCTTATTTGCAGAACTTTCTGATGTTACAGTTTGAGATTCTTAAGTTGTTTTGATGATTTGACATTACAGCAAAGGATGAAATCAATGGAGTAAAAAACAGAAACAGAAGTGTACATGTTTTTTTTACTACCCTACCCTGATTGTATATCTCACAAGAGTAGGATAGCCTTTACTCACATATCTGCTATTCTTGTTGTTTGACTCCTCTAAGTTTGTTTCCCCTTCTCCCTCTCCTCATTTGCACTCATTCGTGTAAACTATGTGAAGCTATTTCTCCTTGTTCGTACAAATTGCTGACCTAATACCTTTAAAACTAATACCGACATTCCCATCAGCCTCAGCTTTACTTTGCGTTTTTCTTCCTAATTAGCGTATGCTAGCATGCATATAAGTTTAATTTGTGCTTGGGGTTAGCGGAAAGGGGGGGTGGCGTCCGACCATTCACCTCCCTTCTGCACCTTTTGACTCCGAATGAGATCACCGGTAGAATACACCAGCTCCGGCCACAGGGGTTGTTTTGGCTTCACTTTTGTACAACGGAAAGAGGAAGAATTGTGTTGTTGATATTAATATACAGTTAATGGTTTGGACAGCCTGTTACATTTGTAGACGTCCCTTGTATTAGTTCCAAATATCTGTGAGTCTGTAAAACAGTCAGCGTTAGTTTTACCTTTTTATTTTTATTTTTTTTTAAAACAAATGGAAAGTTAGTGTGTAGTTCAGACTCAGTCCACTTCGTCTCATTCTTATTCATCCAGCATGACATGAGGTCTGTTGCGTAACATTTAACATGGCTCAGACATGACTTCACTTTGTTATATGTAAGTTAGTCGTGAGCAGATGACCTGGTTCACTGGCACTTTGGAGCTTAGGATTTTAAGCACCATCATGGAAAGGCTTTTTTTTTTTTTTTTTTTCCATTGCTCTGTTGTTCCGTGGAAAGCACTCTGCGACCTGGCATGAAGAAAACCTCACATGAGAGAGGAGTGAGGCAAAACAAGACGAAACTCAAACGATGAAATATTTACCACTGAAGAAGTGCACAGCTGGACTTAAATGCTTCTCTGGCTCTTCTCTGTTTTTTTTTTTTTCTTTCTTGAAATGGCACAGGGGCACTTACTTTCAGCTGTGCCGCCTGACTTATACCATTAGTGAAGGGGAAGTGATAACACAGCGCTGGGAAGGAATGTTCTTCATCCCCTGCTCTATGCCAGCCAGGCTCTTGGAAATCCGACTTCTTTCTGGTCAGCTTAAGGACGCTGCCTGCTGAGGCAGACCTGTTTGGCAGAGACCGAAAAGAAGAATGCCACAGAGGGAACAGCGAGGCTTTGATCCTTACCTTTTCACCATCTCTGTAATCAAGCCCAGAGTTAAGACTAAGAACATCTTCCAACTATTGGAGAGAACTTTGCCTTGAAGATTTTCATTTACAATACCGTTTGTTTCTCCAAAATAGTTTGTACTTTTTTTTACTTAATAGTTTACAGAACCATTTGTGGAATTGGACTCTCCAACAAAAAATGATCTTGTTTTCTCTAGGGATGGGAATTTACAGTAATCCCTGTACTCGATTACTCGAATTACCTAATTAACGAGTACTCGAGTGCCCGCTGATTATTATTATTTTTTTTTAACCGTAAACAAAAAAAAAGGGTCCGTCAGACACGGACCTCCCGGAACCGGAATTGTAGACTTTATGCCTATAAAATGACGTAAACATCTAATATTTAAACATAAATATAAATAACCAACAGAAAGCGATTTCAATTTCAACGACGTCGCCAACAACGACGTGTGCTAACAGGGCGAGCGAATGACGTGATGCGAGACCGCCTGTTTTCTGTCTCCGCTGTTTTCTCCTTGTGCTTTAAGCGCACGTGGTTAAGCATCGAACTAGTATTTCTATGGTGTGCAAGTTTAACGCCACATATCTTGCACTGCACGTTAACTTCATCGTTCTTGTCGAAGCACTTCCAGACATCACTTTTCTTCACTGACATGTCGCAGGTGTAGCAGACGGTTCTGTATTTGTTGTACGTTTGCTTTCGGTGTAATAATATGTTCCTCGAGAGTTGCCGTAGCTGCCGTAAAAAAACAGTTGTTTTTGCTGAAATCTGGCTCGGTGTGTACTGAAGCTGAATCCGTGGCCGGAGAAGTCATACGTTTGTTTCCCGTTAATTATTTTCCTACCTAGTATATTCAGTTAGGCGAAAACAAAAAGCTGGGTCACACATGTAACGCTGTATGAGTTCAAGTTTTGTAGCCAAAAGCAACGGTTGCACAGGTGCGCGAGTAACGAAACGTTACTCCAGGTGTAATGGGAATACTGCCAATGCTGTCTTTGCCACCACATGGCCTCTAATGACCCCACAACTCAACCTTGAACCTAGATGGGCAGCAAGAGCCCACCCATCACCGTGGGTTATCACGTGGGCACCTCCCTTCAACGGTGATTGGTCAAGTTTGGCCCAAGACGCCTCTGGAAGGTCGCAACTACTCTACCTGGGGTCCGCAACAAAATTAAACAGATATCAAACAAATAATCAATACAAAAACGTAATAAAGTGAAGTGAATCACACATGAAAGGTTGCCCTAACCCCAAAACATATCCTAGTTACAAAACCTGGTATTGTGACAACCCTGAATTGTAAATTGTAATATGATATATTAGGGCTCACCAACAACCACAAGTCTGCATATTGTCTAGAAACTCAGTGTAGAATGTGTAACAGCTCTTAGGAACACCAAATGAAGAAGTTATGTGTCCTAATTTTGGCTTCACAGAATTCAGTTCATGGCTTTATCCAGCGCTTAACCTCATGCCATGCACTACGTTCACCCAGCCAGCCCACAGTGGCATTCCTCAGGTCATACTCAGCCACGGGTTCCTGTAACAGCTGAACATGCTTCTATTTTTCTTTGGAGTTTAGCACAAATTAAGCCCATAAAAAGAATAGTCTGACACAAAAGGCCACACTATTATATAAGACTCAGCTCATACTTGACCAATTACTGTACTTTGACATAAATGCCTTAAAAAATTTAAGATATGCGGTAATCCCCTCATGACCCCTCTTAAATGGGGGACAGGGTATTGAGTTTTTGTCTACTACTTTACAGTAATATAACAGTCATGAAGAGCCCTAGTTATGCATGGAGAGAGGTTGAGTTTTTTTCATTAAATAACCCCAAAATTAGTCAGCAGAATAAAAATGTTATTACTCTTTTGTCTCCATCTTGGAAATTGAATTGATTGTCGTCTGCTCCTCCGCCCCTCTCTGGAACAGTTTACACTTGTTGTTCTGTGGTTTCAGTTAAAACATTGAGACCTCGGGTTTGCTCAGATGTGGTGGAGGAGGGAAAAAGTCAGAGGGCGGGGGTGGGAGAGTGTGTGATGCACATGTGTGTGATTTAACCACTATGGGGGTAAAACAACATTAAACAGGAGGGCTGTGTCCTGCCCCCGCCGCCATTGAACCCTCAGCATTAAAAACAGCTGCAACCTGCTCATGTTTAAACGTCTGCTTGCCCAGACTCATTCACCTGTAGAGGAACTCTGCGGGGCTTCAGACAGAGCCCTTCAGTTTTCAAGATCAGAGTAATCCAGCGCACACCACGACTACTCAGATTGACTTTAAAGTTTAATGCATATAAAACATTTGGGTTTGCCCTCCACTTGATTAGCGTCGGGTGTAGGTTTACAAGACTTTTTGACTCATTTTAGTTGTTAGCATTCACAAGATGGGATTTCACATTTTAAATATAATGCCGTCATACAAACTTTCTGTATTTTTCCAGACCGTGCACTCCTGTGCTGCGATTGGCAAGAACATGCTTGTCTTCAGAAATGCTGCAAGTTTTCCGTTGTAAAGCTCTTTCACCCAGGACCAGAACGCACCTGTTCTTGTCTTTTGTTCAAGTCTTCATTGACTTTTAAGTTTCAGCACCAAGCCAAAGTATTTTTTTATAAACCTAACCAAGTCGAGTTGGTGCCAAACTGTGACCCCTTTAACCACAGAGCCGGTTAGCTTTAGGTCTCAAACAAACTTGGTAAGGTTTAAGAAAAGGATGTTGGCTTGGGTTAGAATCTTGAGTCAATATTGACATTAAATATTGGACATGAACAGCAGGCTCCTTAATGAAAGTCCTGTGTTTGACCTAGAGGCTTCCTAGCCAATTACATTACAGAAGTAGTAGCCAGACAGTTTGATTAGCTTAGTATAAAGACTCATTCTTGGCCAGTGTCAGTGACTTCCTGGAGTGCATGTTGGCTGTCTGACTTATGGCGAGGCACTCCAGTCACTACTCTTAGCCAAGACGAATGAGTTCAGCATAGTACTTTTATACGGATTTAAAATACAAGAAAAAAAACAAAAAACTTCAATTAGTGAGCCTTTGTTGCCCTTCCATAAAGCCAGGCAAGCTGTTTGCCTCTGTTATAGTGAAATCACCAAAACTGTTTGTTAAAATTTGGTTTTGAGAAAATATAACCTTTTTGATTTTTGACTTTTGCTTCAAACATTAATTTGTAAGCAAGGCATGTTTTCCCATCTCTTTTTTCCCCACACCTATACATCTGTCCATCTATTACCCAGACCCTGTTAATAGACCAAACATCTCTCATGGTTTCCTGACTTTTTCCTGCATCCTGATGCCTCATTTATGTAATGTATGGTCTCACTTTTCTTTCTGGCTGCTACGCTGCTCGTGCTGATATGGCTATCTCCTTGCCAGGTTTCGCATAATGTATGCCATCCCCGCCTGCCTGCCTGCCATCTGTGTTCATCTCTCAGGAGTCTTTCAATGTCCTATCTCCTAGTGAGGAGGTGTGTGTTACATTCTATACAGGGAGGGAGGTTGGAGGGGCTCTCAAAAAACATGATGTTAAATAACAGTGAGGAGATGAAACCTGAACAAACAAAAGAAAATACGCTGACACTCCTCTTCATGCGCCGCGATCAGATCTCACCAAACAGAAGGCACAGAGAAGCATTCTTAACATTCCTCGTAAAAAACGTGGGTAAGGCTTACGGCTAAACTTGTGCTACGCTCTGCCTCTCCCTGCCCGAACTAGGAGGTCTGGTGAGGCCGTTAGCGAAGTGATGGTGTAAGAGGAGTGAGCACGGCGAGGCATGATGCGGTGAAAGAGAAGCAAGTTGAGCTTTTTCTGAGTTAGACAATAAACGGAAATCAAACTTCAAAAGTGGACAGATGCAACCCACTGCTCACTAGGATTTGACCCACTTGTTCGCTTGTTTCTACAACTGTCAAGCTTTGGCAATCCAAGCAATGACTCATTTATTGCGCAAAATGTTACGTCGAATATCAACTTCTGTTCCTTGACCTCAGACAAGTGAAGGCCTCACAATTTTTTTTTTAGCCGTCGACAGTCTATTTCATCCACTGAAATCCATCTCTGGCTGACTTTTTAATGTTTCCAGCTGACTCGCATTAAATGAAAATCCAAGCCTTGCAAAAAAAAAAAAAAAAAAAAAAGGAGTGTTGAATTTGAATTTTTCCGACTTTGCTTCATGCTGTTCCAGGCAAAAAGTCAGCATGTTCACCAGTAGATAAAACATTCATAAGGCATGAAAATAAGAGCTTTGTTGTTCTTGTATTGCAAGGTAGAGCTAGCAAGTCCAAAGACTAAAGAAATGATGAGTTCAATCGTTGTGGATTAGTTTTGTGATTGATGCGTGATCAATAGGCGAGTTGTTTCAGCCCTCGATCATTAAACATTCCCATTGTACTCTGGATTGACATGAAGGAAAAGATGCATGGTTGCATTGCAGTTACAAAGTGAGGAAACTGAGATTGACATGTTGGAATACTTTGTAAAGCTTGCGTGCTCTTCTGTGCATCATCTCAATTCTCCAACGTTCCTCTCGCCTCCTTGGTTTTTATTTATGGGTACCTAATGGGTCTCTGCCCCAGGCGTTGTCTCTCTGGGGTAAGCGAGCCAGCGCAGAGAGCTGCGTGGATGTGACGCTCCACTGTCTCTTTAGAGTGCAAGCTCATTGTCTGCCGTCACGTGTGTTCGTGTATAGTGTGTGCTTGTGTTTGCTTTTGGCTTAATCAGCAGTGCTGAGTTCAGAAATTCCAGTTCATCAGAGAGCGAGAAAGCGGGAGAGTCAGCAAGATATGATCAAGTCGGACAGAAGATGAAGCTTCAGCGGTGACGGAGTGATTTTACAAGACAAAAGAAGAGCAAGAAGCGGAGGATGAGGAGAGGCTTGAATTTAGGGCAGGGGGGGAAATGGAGTGGATTTAAGGCCATTGTAATGTAAAAAAAAAATATGATACCAGTACCAGTGCCCTTTAGGTGATACTGATACCAACTTCAACATTAAAATATGAAGTGATGTAAAGCTTAGTTTCCATGCTGGCACTACGGCAGACTTCTCCTTGAAGGGGTCATGCTGATCGGCATCTCCTGTTGTTAATACTTTCTGTTGAGTAAGTACCTCATGCAACCGGGGAAAAAAAAGCTTTCTCTTTATCTTTTCTTTTATACCATGATGATCTCATTTGATTGATTTTTAAGGACCAAGCACATTAATCAACGTACAGTATTTTTGGTAATTGTTGTGACTGTTAAAGCCAGCTGGCAAATTTAAAACTTTACCGGTGTGAGATGTTTTTAAATCATCGTGAGATTCAAGATTTGTATTTGTCACATGCTCATACAGATGTGCAGTGAAATGTAAAAGACTGTTCCGCAAGGCCATGCAATAAACACTCAAATTACTAATACACATATACACAGTAAAATAGAATATAATGTAAATTAAAAAAATAAATATTTGAATGTACAAAATATAAAATATAGAATATAGAATAATGTAAACAGTGTAAAGTGTCCAGGGTGTCAAAGTGCAATGTGCAGACTGGAATGTGTGGTGTGTGTGCATCATGTAGTCATAGTTCTGTTTTGTTTTTAACTGAGTACAAAATGTGTACATTATTTTATTTTACTTTATGTCAGATATCATATGGTATCCCATCAGCCTCAGCTGCTCTGTGAAGTCCTCAGCATGCAACACTAACAGGCAGCACTATTGTGAACACACTGCCGTTCCACCTGCTAACCATCAGCATGTTAACATTGGCAAAGCTAGCCTGTTGACATTAGCATTAATCTCAAAGCGCTGCTGTGCCTGCGTACAGTCTCACAGAACAGCTAGCATGGCTGCAGACTCTCAGCCTTGTTTTTACTTCCATTCAACAAATTCACTGCAGACAGGGTTGACCCCCTTCCCTCCCCAGTGGGGAAGCCATGGGCTCTGTGGTATGCACCAATTACAGTGTTTTTTCCCCTCTTCCCCAGCAGCACCCTTGACCTGTGAGTGTAGCTGTAGCCAAGTGAATGACTCAAGGTGACTTGTTTCTGTACACCAGCTCCGAGAGGGGCCTCGACTGTCACAGCGTTTTCTTTCATGGTGACAAATCACTGATTAAAGTGGCCTTAAAGTTTGTCCACTAAGTGACTTCATATTCTAGCGGCAGCCTCTTTTCCTGATGATTTAGTGATGATATAACAAGTGGAGAGTCATTGAACAGGTCATCTGAGCATGTTGTAAAGATTTTTCAAACAAAGTCCTGTCATTCTCAGAAACTGGAGACACCTTCTCGCCTCGCCCAACCCCCCCCCCCCCCAGCTCTCTTTCTTCTCCTCTCCCCTGCTTGCACGTTCTCCCTCCCTCACATTTATTCTCTGTTTTTCTCATTAGGCAGACAGATAAATATTGTTGCGTTCAGAGTTCCTCCGTTATGATATCTTTATCGCGTGTGTACATGCAGAAGATGTAGACGTAAACACAGCCTTTTATCATATCCTGAATGCAGTGTTAGCTGTGCAGTCGAGACGATTTTCGAGGGTTTATTTGACAACGGTGATTTGTTATTGTAGAGTACAGTGAGCTTCCCCGCGATGAGTGCACTGTCGAACAAAAGCCAGAATGGGGCTTCCTCTGATTTGCTCCATTTTCCTCCTCACTGTTCGGTCGTTACTCATTTCTCTCTGATCTCCTCCCTAAAACACACCCCACCCTCTTCCCTCTGTTTACCTTTCCTTCAAGAAATCTCTTTAACCAGACCTCTCTTTTTTTTCACTTTATGACATGGCTTCTTGCTCTCTATGACCGTGTGAGAGTGTTTCTCGTGCTTATAGTCACTCTCCCTCCCTCCCTCCCTCCCTCCCCTCTTTTTCACTCAGTCCTTACATAAACACAGGCAGGGACTTCAGTCTTGGTGTCTACAATATGTTTTTACAGCTTTACCAAGAAAGGTGTGTTAATGGATGTGCGGCTGGCTGGGTGGCTGTTTTTTTTTTTTTTTTTTTAACTGATAAAGGGAGATGTCAAATTGATGTGTGTGTGTGTTCTGTTTCAGATGACAAGCCCGTCCAGGAGGAGGACTGGGTGGTGTGCCAGCACCCGGAGTGTCCCGAGCGCCGGAGGGCCTCTAAGGTAAGACTTTCAAGCCTGCGGGTCTACTTAATGAGGGTCTTTCTACGACAGCAGAGGTATTTGTGTGTCTTCAATCTCGTCCCCATGATATGAAATACACCATTTCACGTTTTTAATCCAGCGTACTTGTGTCGAATGTGGATTGGACATTTTCCCTTCATGACATCACAAAGGGCAGTAGCCCCTCCCCCAGGTGGGTGACACTCCCACAGCTAGGTGTTTGTTCGGCCCTCTGAGTCTGCCTTCTCACCGTAAACAAGAGGACATGGAGCGAGAAAGCCGAGCCGCATCCCCTTCCAGAGAGGGGGCGTGTTCAAACACAGCTCATTTACATATTTAAAGGTACAGACACAGAAACAGCCTGTTCTGAGCAGGGCTGAAATAGAGGGGTTTATAGACATGATCAAATACAGGATCAGAGTGGATTTAGAACAAGAAACTTCACACACATGTTTCGGGGAGCTCTGAGACTTTAAACTGGTTGAAATGAGGCACAGTTGATACTTTGATTGTAGCAGGGAAAGCTCTCATATTTTATCTTCATATGACAGCAAATAAAACTGTAATTTAATGATATTTGATCATTTTATCTCAACCAGACTCATGCCTTCATATACATTTGGACAAGATAGGGTCCTTTGTTTTAGCAAATGTCAAAAAATACTTCATTACAAGAATTTTTAGCTAAATAGCTTTACAAATCTTCTCTTTGCCACTAACTCGCCGTTTTATGTTTTTTGTTTCTTCCTGTTCCCTACAAACAAGCAACCGCTGGCTTCTTGTTACCCCGACCAAAATCGTACCCTTATCTTAACCACTTGAAAGTTATAATCATCATGATAACACCCCCCCCCCCCACCCCCCACCCCTGAACTATACCAAACCATCATCTTTCCTAAACCTTTACCAGTATATTTTTTGTGCCAAGAGCTAACCAAACGTTCTTTTTTATGCAGCAGTGATTTGCAGTGGGTTTCGGAGTCACTGACAAATTCTCTCTTCATGATAGAGATGTCAAGCCAAAACAATTACATGAGTCATGCTTAGCGCAATTACACTCATTTTAGTAATTTACAGGAACCGTCTTAAACTGCCTTAAACCCCTAAGCAACCAGAACAGACACAGAAAAAACAACTTTTTGTCAACAGAGACTTAACATATAACAGCTTTGATTTCATGATATACACACCCCTGACACATCCTTGTTGGATGCACCCAGAGTGTTTTGCGTCTCTTGTGTTGCATTAAAAGACACAGTAGGAGAAGCATCGTGTCCCCCGTGGGTGTAGCTGCTTCTCTTCTTTTAGGTGTTAAAAGGGGCGTGTGTGACGGAGCTCAGTGTCGGGCCACTAGACTGTGAAATGAATTATTCCTTTGAAGCCACTGGTTTCTGAAAATGGGAGTCTAGCCAGACAGCTAAGGGAAAGTGACATAGTGTCTGTCTGTCTGTCTGTCTGTCTGTCTGTCTGTCCGTCCGTCCGTCCGTCTGTCTGTCTGTCCGTCCGTCCGTCTGTCTGTCTGTCTTGCAAACAGAGCTTAGCTTAAGATAGATTTTCCCATTGAATCAAGACGTCGTCCCCTGCTGTCCTCTCTGCAGAAACAATAGAGGGAAGATGACTGCTTGAAAAAAGTGAATTCAAACAGCACGTGGAGAGAGAGAGAGAGAGAGGAGGTTATATATAGTGTTTCACCATGGCAACAGAGAATAATAAAGTGGGGGAAGAAGAGAGAGCCAAAGAGCTTAACCTGAACTATCCTCACTCTGCTCCTCACATTATTGAATCTCCTATCCCCACTTTTCCTGGCCCCTCTCGCAATGACAGTCTCCCTCCTTTTTTTTTTTTTTAAGTATGTGTTTGCAGAGACGTGAATGAGGCAGACGGTGAGTTTCAAGTGTGTGTGTGTTTAAAGTATACCTTTTGTGTTTAAAAGACCTGCTGTGGCACAGGGGGATGCAGTGTGGGACAAAACATGTCTGACGCCACCTGGGGTCGACATTATTATGGAAGATTATGAAAAGACTTGTGGCTCACTGTGTCGTAGAAAACTTAGACAGACAGACATTTACCCTTTTTGTAGCTCGTTGCTTATTCTTTCTGTCGTCTTTTTGCTGCAAACAGAAAGCACGACGTTGTTTTAACTGAGCTTTTGATAAGTAGGTACAGCACCATACTTACCTCCTGTATTAACCCACATATGTTTTATATCTTACATGTACCTGTGCCTTTCTTCTCTGTCTTTGTTGTGAAAACTTCCACACAGTCAGAGGGTAAAAAGGGCATCCTGCTCAAATCCATTTTTTATTTTTTATTCCTATTGCACTCTGGCGTCTCAAACAAAGGCATAAAAGGTTGTAAAATAACTCAACTTAATCCCTGTCTGTTTCGAAAGTTGTTTAGCAGACTCCACTGACATTCATCACGGGAGCAGAAAGTGTCAGAGCAGCGGCCGACTGACGGGACTCACGCTGCCCCGCCTTTGTGTTAAAGGGCGCTCCTCTTTTTTCATCTTCATTCAGTTCCTCCATCACAGTTACTTTTTTAGTTGAAGATAATTTTGAGATTCAGTTTGAAAGGTTTGAAGCCTGTCATTACATTTCTAAAAGCCACTAAGTGAAATATGCTGATAGGAGCATAAATTGGCCTATAACTGTAAAAAGTCATATAATCCAATACAAAAGGGAAAACAATATGTGAAAATTACATCAAAAATGTTCAACAGAAAGTATCGAACTGTTCGGTTGTGCAAATCGATTACCTAAAATGTGAAGAATTTAAATTCATCTGTTCAATGCTGAGTCGTCAGAAGTGTTGACTAAAGAACATTATTGGCCGGTGTTGGCTTCAAGACTTATAACAACCACATCATGTTGAGTCACTGTTTGGTTCTACGCTTCATTGCTTGACCCTTGAATGATCTTTCTGTCCCAGTAAACTGGAGATATTCCCAGATTTCATCATTTCTAGTAATTCCGATTATTTTAACACGTTGTCTTGTGAAATAAGAACGCTGAGAAGGTGAGTCGTGATAGATTGGGAATTTTTTCCGGACTGTAAAAGATCTGAAATGTATGCAAAAAATATGCAGCAAAAATATTTTCAGTTTGTGTATTTTTTTCATTTCTGTTGCTCAAGACTGACACATTTCATTGCCTGTAACAGGCTTTAAGCAGCAGGGGGCAATGTCACAGCAACTCTGACCTACAGACCTCACTCTGTTGCTCACTCACTCTGCATTTACTTCACAAGTTAGAGACACATTTTTGGATGAATAGAAACGCAGTCTTTTTTTTCCTCTTTTACTTCAGCCCTTCTCCAACTACAGATTTAGAAACACCAAGAAATAATTCCTACTCAGAATATGAAAAGGAAAACATTAAACTTTTATGTTTCACTTTTTTGATTTTGAGTTCTGTGAATCGTGTCTTTGATATTCATGCGGTTTGGCAACAGGACACGGAGCAGACACAAACACAGACAGAGAGAGAGAGCGAGCGAGCGAGCGAGCGAATCACAGGCTGGACAGTGCAGTGCATTTAAACCGTTTTATTCCCAGGCGGGTCTGCGTATGCTCTGCTGCAGCCGTATATCATCTCCTGACGGGGGGGGGGCCGCGTCTCTCTTCCAGTAACAGCATGGCGTTCACCTGCGCCATAATTTACTGAAATCGCACCAGGTGTCAGCCTCTGTTCTCGTGCTGCCGTAGCTCAGCGCTGTCACCACATTACACAGCAGAACTCAAAGGAGAGACTTCTGGGGGCTTAAGCGGCCGATACATGTGTGTCCAACGGGGCTGTCTGGTGTGTTTGGATGCTTTACTGTGGGTTTCTTCAAGCCAGCGGGGGTTTAAAAAATCAGCCTGCAGGTGTCCAACGGGAAGACGACGTTCAGTTCTTGGCTGAGTTGGTGGGATTCATTTCAGATTACATTGGTTAGCGCTCGATGCTAGTCTAAGCTTGCTTCCTGGATCCAGACGCCCACATCACATAGAAGGGTTTATTGCCACTGATCACTCCCCCCCCCCCCCAGCTTTGACAGGACCAGACAAGACAACTTGTAAGGTGTGGGTTGCCTTGGAAACAGGGGCCTCCCAGCCCAAACAGCTGGAGGCAGAGGTCTATTGTTCAGAGAGCGAAAGGATGAGGAGAAGTTTCAGTCAGCTGCCTTCGACTTTCAGGGCCGCCTCTGAAGTCAATACTAAGGCAGTCACACTTTATAGAAGTTTTAGAAACAATAATCATCAAAGAATGTAAACCTGTTAGTCCGACTAAAATCATCCTAAATAGACACTCGGGCGTATCGATGCTTTCTTACACTCCTTGTGAGGAGACAGTACGGCTTGGAATGAACACACAGAACAAACAGAGATTTCATATTAACATCATGTTGTCTTCGTTCTTTTGTGCTACGCTGTGATATTATAAAGGAGCCATTGTGTCCTCTTCTTCTGCGGGGGTTTTTATACTAATGGAATTGGCACTAGGAATTGTTTAATCGAAGGTTTAAACTTCCTAACATTTACTGAAGTGGGCAGAAACACATAGTCTTTGGAAATGTCTGAATTGTATTTTCTTTGGAAATTCTGTCATGACTTGTCTTACATTTCAAGGGAAACCTGGCCTTGGTCTGTCTCATGCCGTCACTCGTCCCCTCATCCTCAGCCCACGTTGTGTTTTTCTTCTTTGGCTCCCATTCTCTTCTTTTCTCTTGTTTTCTTCTGTCCCCATTCAGTCACATATCATGAGTAATCCTTGGCTGCTGTTTTCGGTGAAGAAATACTATATTAGTCAGACACGCACACACGCACACACGCATGCATCCCGTGGATATACCACAGGATCACCTAAATGTTTCAACCTTTAGCTGTCTCATGTGGTATTTTGTTGTCAGTTTTTCGTGGTTTCACAGAATACAGAAGCGCTGGATATTCTGATTTAACCTTGCCTTGTGCTCAGTTGACCTGCTTGGCTGAAAATCTCACCTAAGTGACACTGACAGGGAGCTGCTAAGGCTGCTAAGTAAACTCTCTGATTGGGCTCGATGCCCACTTTCTGTATGTGTGAAGGGGTGGAAGGGTGCAGGGTATTAGGTGCTATTTTTTGCTATTAGGTGCTGTTAGAGATGGATTAAGTTCTGGGTGTTATGCAGCGACACTAACACCCTCCCATCAGCCTGATTGTAGTCCGTTTTTAAGCCTGCCGGGATTCATCGTCCTGCAAAGGAAGCAGACAGCCTCACAGTATGTATGGACTGTAGATTGATTTAAACCAGCTGTGTGTATCCTCCTAGATTACATGCCTCCTCTTCTTCCTTCGTTTGCTTTGGTGCTTTTGAGGAATATTCTGTTAATGGTCTCCTGGCAGGGATAAGAACCCTGTATTGTATGCTATACTCTGTGATTTATGTTCCTTTCTGCCTATGCTTTCTTTCTTTGCCCTTTTTTTCTCTCTCTGCTGCTGATCTTTCCACATGTATTTCTCACAGCCTGTTTTGTACTTGAGCGACTGCAGACTACAGAGTCTTTAAAATTGCTTTTCTAGGGAAAAAAAAACAAGTAATAGGAAGTGAGCTCAGCTTTAACTGTGAAGTTGCTGAAAAGTTGAATGTATGAAGTAATGCAAGCCCACAAATGGAAACGGTGGTCTGCGATGCTCCGGTGACTGTGGAGTCATTTAGACATCAGTGGAGCCGAGTCGTTACCTAATCACTTCTCGATGTGAAGCCGACTGTTGAGATACGCTGGTGTTAATTTGTTTACGAAGGACGATCGACTGTACATGCTCCTCTCCAGCATTTCATGCTCTGCTTCATATTCATGACATGCTCACTCACTGTCAGAAGCTGCTAAGATGAGAACTGACTGATTTAATTATAGAAACTCTCTCAAAGTGAAAAGCTCTAAAATCAGGGGATGATACCGTTACATTCTTAAACAGAGTTCAGAACTTATGTTGTATGTGACAGAGGTAGCTTAAAGCTGAGACAGGTTCATGTACCAGTGTCAGACGGTACGCTCAGTGTTTATCAGACCGTTGGTACTTTTCCTGTCTGCTGAAGGTTAAAATTATAATTAGACTAATTAAAGCTCATATCAATGTAAATCATTTAATATTAATGCTTACCAATTTGGATACTTAGCACACTCAACAGTTTCCAATTAATTTCAAAGTACATGTATTGCAGCATCTATACAAATTGGTAGATCTTTGTTGTTGTTGTTTTTAAAGAAATACGAGACACTTGGCTAGCTTCAAACCAATGAACATAAATTTGACATTAAGTGGAGTCAAACAGTCAAACCGTGATTGTATTAATAACCTTAACACATCATTTAACTTGGAGTATTTTTGAAAGCATAAAGAAGCATTGGCTGGTCTGAATGGTGATTTAACTGAACATAGTCTTCAGACATGTTAGCTGTTCTGTAAGGATGTAGTAAGACGAAGCTGATCTTTAAGCTCAGTGTCAATGTCAGCATGCACACACTACTCTTGCATGTACTGACAACCCTAACGCTTGTAATGTTTACCATGTTCGCCATCTTAGTACCAGAGTATTTAAAAAATATTGAGGCTTTGAACGGGTAATTCAAATAGAAATTTCAAAATAATCAACAAAGTCCCAACAATGTCTCCCTCTGGCATCATGGGAGGTACGTATCTGTTGTAAAATTCAATTCCATCCAATTGTTGTCTGGACTTTAAACTTAAGGCCATACATGTACATCATCTTGGGACCAAGAATGTCCCCACAAAATTCTCCATCAGTTATCCAAATAGTAAGAGATAACGTTGGTTTGGTATGAAGCGATGACCCAATTTGGCAGCACATGTCGTTAATGTGGCTAAAAAAAAATTGGTACACATGCGAGATACAGTTAATGAAGTGAGGCCAGATTGGTTGAGGAGCCATGCAATGTACTGAGCTGTAACTGTCCACTTCAGCTGAAACGCATTAAGAATCTTAGGTACCGCTTTTTCACTTCACTCAGCGGAAGTGGTTTCAAACATTCAGGGAAATTAGATTTCTTCTTTTGTTCGCAAAGAGCGCTTTGAATGAGACTAATTGACCCTTTCCTTGCATTGAAACACATCTTTTGGAGCCAGGATGTGTGATTCTGACACACAACATACAATGAAGCCTTGATTAAGAGTGCGCATAAAGCCAAGCTTCAGTTTATTGCAGTCAGGTGTGTGAGTTGGAAGGGAACAGTCTCCGTGCAGTGCGAGACTGACTGTGTCCTGAGTTTATCTGCTTTTTGTTTTATTTTGGATGGAGAAATGGAACATCATTTCTGTGGGGTTCGAGACAATTTGTTGGGGAGAATTTGAACTTAGATGAATAGTCGAATCCGAAGAAGAAAAATGCAACGGATGTTGAGTAATTACTAAACCCAGAACATTCATCCAATACTACTTTCTCTGACTTGTTTTTAAAACTTTAGTTGGGCTGAACGTTAGTCACTGCAAACTTTTCTTGATTCACTTCATCATCATTTCATCAGGGCCCAGTTCTTTCATGATTGACTTGACTGCATGAACTTTATTTAGGACTGTGTGGGTTTACAGAAGGTTTACTTGTAAGCACTCATTTCTGAGAGATCTGTTCAATGAAATCACTTCATGGGAAAGACTGAATTGATCATCAGTCTTGCTTTAGTATAATCCCTGTGTTGACTGCCAGCTGGTGTCATCGTAGTACACACTTAACACCTTGGCTGCAAACCTTTTATCATCAGAACAATGCATCTCACTTATCCTGTAAAGGGCATTAGCGTCGTCAGCGTGTTCAGTAATTAATCTGCCATGATGTTCTCATCTCGCGTAGATTTATCTTCAATGGAATAAGACTCTTACAATGTGGATGCCAGCCATCCTTACAGGCTCCAACAGGCTGCCAGCGCTGTCTTGTGCAGACACACACAAACACATCATCAGCGTTGAACCAATCATAGAGGAGCGTCTTCCATCCAGCTGTACTTTTCCACCCATGTTGGATGTGATCATCCAGTAAGAGAAGCTGATGAATTTGAGACAGTGACTCAGCTTACGTCACACCTGAGACACTTAAGGGAGGTGACTTAATGAATATAAGGAACACATGTAGAGGAAGTTCTTTTTGTTTACTTATTGGGGAAATATGTTACCTCACTTTTACTTCGAGCATTTCAACAACACGTGATGATGATGTATTGGATTTGCCCCAGATACTCACAATATTCCAATGCCAAAAAAACAAACAAACATGTAGCGTTAAAGGGACATAAGGTGAAGGCCAAACAAAATCTTTCTCTCTTCATTGGAATAGTTCAGCTAATTACCAACAACATGTTCCCTTAGATTTAATACAGCAAGTTTTGCTGCTCGCCAAGCCTCTCGAACGTTTGCAACACCGTAATGCAATGTGAATCCACACACTTGGACACTGGTGTCACACCTTTTACGGACGCAGTGTGTAAGCACGAGGGCGTAAAAACAGCGGTTATGGCACTGTTTTGGGAACAACAATCTGTGAAGGGCTTTAGTTAAGTGGCCTAACGATACATAATTGGCAGAAGATGGAGATATAATCATAACAAACTGACATGGCAATTCTGTTAGCCAACAACCGCCCACATCAGATTCATCAGAGCCTTTTGCACAAATGTCGACATAAAATGAGGATCAGTTAAGGAAAACAAAAATGTCACATTGTTGGTTATAAAGGAAAATGCAGCAGGAAAATAACGTGAACGTTCTTTTAGTTTCTCATCTATAATTAAACCCTGTCACATTAAACGTGGGAAATGTATTCGATTTTCACATTTATTTGAAAAGAGAAGCTTTTAAACATCTGGCTAAGAATTGTGGGAAATAAGGAGAAATTGAGCGTCCCATCGTTCCTGTGTTTGCTGCGGTCACAGTGGCTGCTGTTCAACAAATGTTACATAATCACACTTTCAAGTCTATTCATCATTTATGTATGTTCAACTTTAAAAAAAAAAAAAACTTTATTGTAAGAGGCCCACGCTGAGTTTAAGATCAAATACCGACCCAAAATAATGATGTAACGCTGCTGAAATGTGGAAAAAGAGGTTCCTGAGGGTTAGTGGAAAGAATATCTACCATACCATAACAAAGACTCTCAGCCATAATAAACAAGCTGGACACTGTGCGTCCATCTATACATCTACACAATGTCCGGTCAGGGAGGTAGAAGTGCTTGTAGGGGGGGGGGGGGGTTGTGCTAATGACGCCAGCTCAACCCCCCCAGGAGCATCCCATTCAGGAAGCAGTATGGCGGCAGACGGGGGAACAACAGGAAGAAAGTACCTGACAGACACTCCTATGGAAACGGGTCTCGTATGGGCCGACCAATATAGCCGGGGTTCAAAGACTTAAGAGGAGGCCCCCCAGTGAAGCGACGGATTGAGAAAACAACCCCCCCCCCCCCCCCCCCCCTCTACCACCACCACCACCTCCTAAATCCATCGCATGCGAAGAGTCTTCTCATGGCAAACCCCTCTTAATTGTTGGTTGGAGTGTTTGGAGAACATAAACAACCGCTGCTTAATGAAATGCTGTGAGAATAGAACAGCTTAGTTAGAGAGGCGATAATAAGGTTTGAAAAATCTCCCATTCAGAACCTGTTATTACGGCACTCACTCTCTAAATCACTCCAAACTGTAGCCAGCTACGAAAACCTAGGAACTTCCAGCTGCAGCTTTCGGGGAGAAATGTTCATCTTTAATCCTTTCTCGTCTTCAATTTTTCTTTTTTTTTTTTCCCACACCGACTTGCTCATCATCTTCACAGTCATATCATCCGTTTTTAACCCGCTCCTCTTAAAACTTGAAAGAATTCAGAGCTCATGAGTTTTAGGGGTTAATGCCAAGGTCAGGCATCAAGGGAATGTCACTTTTATTCATCCCTCCCATCTCTCTCCTCCAACAATGGCAGTGTCAATGGGGTCTAATCCTTCAGGGTAATTGCATTGCTGCTGTCCACTCTTTTAAATATAACCCCCCCCCCCCCTAATTAAGGCCGACAGTGTGGGGGGGCTGCGTGGCAGACATGGATTCAACAGGTCGCCTTGTTTTGAAGACACAGGACAAGAAGAGGTGGGGATCCCTGCATTAAATCATCCCCACTCCCTCATCCCCCTTCTTTTACTCCCAAACATAAACCCCTCCTCCTCAACCTTCACAGCTCGGGGGGGGGGGGGGGGGGGGGGGGGGGGGGGTCCGAATTGTTTTTGCTAGCTAGCTAATTGTGGGGGGGATTTAAACCTGGTTCATCTTGGATTAACCCGAATGACAAAAGAACAGAGAGTAGTGGGCTGAGTGTTTGTGGTCAGAGCACCAGACTGTAACAGGACATTACGCTATAAATCATACTTGGCTCTTACACCACACACACACACACACACACACACACACACACACACACACACACACACACACACGCTCAACACTAAACTCCCACACACACCAAACAAGGGTTGCAGCATACAATGAAATCCATTATCATTGAATGTGTCAAATATTCATTGGTTATTTATGACCTCTAGTTCATGTCATTCGACGTCTATTATGGTCTGACAGATGTCCAAAACCAATAAATAACCACTTAACTCTTCAAGAAAAACAACAAATTCTCAATTTTAGGGAATCTAGGAGTCTCATTCTTTTTTTTAAACGGCAGTAAGAGTAATTCATCTCAATAAAGTTAGTGGATTAAGAAAAAAACGATTGTTACATGCCCAAGATATCATACCTTTTAATCCTAAACTCTAAAAACCCTGGATCCTACATTTCCCATAATTCAACAAAACAGCATCTTTTCACTCCATCCGCTCAGCCTATCAAACAGTCATTTCAATTATTGATTTATCTCCTGATTACTTCCATGGTTATTCAGTTGATATTTTAAACTTTAAAAGTGGTAATCTATTTCAAAACTACTCCAAACTTTAAAAAAAGATAAACTGATGTTGAAGGCTGGTTGAATACCAAGAACCATGATACAGAACCAGCTGAAAATCCTCATTTGAATTTGTATTTTTCCAGCTAATTCTTCAAAAATTAAATTACACATTTCATTTAGTATCCTGACTGTTGCTGATCCGGTGCATCACAATCAGTAAGTCCATTAATTATTGCAGCTCTAAACTTAGACTTTCTGTAAAAAGTTGGGAAATGCCCAAACACAAGGGCTATCTCCAGTGATGATGTCACAGTGACATCATCGTGTTTATTTGAAGAGTCACAATAGTCATAACGCCTCATCATTGGCTGAGGAGAACTTCGACAAGCAAGTTTACTTTGGCGTTTAAATTTGGAAATTTTTCTCCTCAGGAAGTGATTCAAACGTTTCATCGATTTTTTTCTACTTAATGTTAGATTTAATGAATTGATTAGTCGACCTATCGATTTACCCAGTAATGTGTTATAGGTAATTTATGTGTTCTTTAAGTTTAGCTTTCTACCTTCAATTTAAACTCACATGGACTCAGGTGAAGATGCAGTACAAGGTGTTATTATTATTATCATGTTAATGTGGGGATGTTTGTGTGTAGGTTGGGTTTTGTCCCCCCAAGCACTTTAAAAGAAACCCAACTGGCCCCTCCTTGTTTAACCTCTGTTCACCTCAGGGCCAGAGTTCAAATGAAGCTCTAAATTCAGCGTTAAAGTTCAGCACAGAAACGTAAAAGAGAGGGAAAAAAAAGTGACGTTTTGGTTTAAATCAGGATCAGCTGAAACATCGTCACATGGAAAACTTTATTTCTCAGGGGAGCGCGGCTCAGTTTCAGTGGGAGTTGACATGAGTCAGCCGGGATGTGTGCGAGCATGTGGGGGTGTGATTGAGAGGATGGGCGGGGTCTGCGTTGTCTGAGTCTTGTGTTCCCAGTAGACTGCTGTAGTAAACAGAGTGAGACGCTCAGCTCTGTCTCGTTCTATCGACCCTCGCCCATCTGTCAGATTAAATCCGTCCCTCTGTTTTTACCCAGAGGATTCAGATCATTTAAGAAACCAACGCAAACGCACACAAAGTCACCTGAAGGACTACAGAGAGAATCTGATTCACGTTGGGACTAAAACTTTCACCACCTGCTGTATATTGGACCTCGGAGATATTGATTACTTCTTCCACTGATGCTCCAAGAGGCTGATGAAACTGGGGAGAGGAGTCCTTCTTCTATGGTAAATCTAATGTAAAGACAACGCTTTGTCTTCTGTCTATCTTTTCTTGTATGTCAGCGCTTCTTGAAGAATTTACCATGTGTAGTTAGTTAGATCTGCAGCAATACATCAAATACTCGCTCAAAAGAATATTGTCATGTTTCGAGGTTCAATATAATTTCCTGGTTTCAGCTTCCTAAATAAAAAGGACATTTTGATTCTCTTTTAGGAAAGTCAACAAAGAGTTTGAGGGGTTTCTGATTGTTGGTTTGGGCTAAAGACATCACAGTCTTATCTTTGGACTCATGGAGTGAGATGTCAGTTTTCTTATTCCACCAATGATGATAACAATCGTAAGCTGCTCCTAGAGACTGACAGAATATGGGAGTTTGGAGACGAGAGAGGGAAGAGGAAAATTAATATACGTTAATTTTTGAGCTGGAAGAAACATCTTGTTGCTGTGGATTGTGCACCCATTATTGATTATGATTACGCAAATGTCCATGAAGGGGGCCGTCTCCTAATCTAAGGACTTTACATTGTATGTATTGATTATTCTATGCCAATCGATTCCAGTGTTAGGATAAGTGTTCATATCAGTGCTTATTTGGATAATGTGTTTACGGATAATGATATATCTCTATTATGCCAGTATCCGTTAAACTGAGTAAGTGTGTTTACATCTGGAGAGCAGGGCTGAAATTGGGCCTGGATTTAAAAAATAGTTGCCAACATATGCTCGTTATTTTCTGATTTAATTGTTAGATCAATAAAACATCTGAAAATAGGGAAAAATGCTCCAGGGTCACTCTATTTGTCCATGTATGAAAGAAAATGAAAAACATTTTGGTTTTGGACAGAAGAAGACATTCAGAGACCTGAAGAAAGGCGTTTTATTTTCCCCAATGATGAAATGATTTAAAGTTGCTGTTGAGACATAATATGGTGTTTGAGATAATTTAAGAGGGGACATTTGACTGACATGTCAGCCTTTATAGTTCATTAACGAGCTGGAAGAAGAAATACCTTTACATGGATTGAGCGCTGATTTTGCAGCAATATGAAAATGTCCATGAAGGGACTTCTTATTAAATCTTTAAACTTCACATGTATACTTATTAATTCCTCAATGTCTACTGATGCCAGTGTGAATAAGTGTTCATCCTTGGCATTATTTGCTGATAATGATATATCGGAACTAGACTCATATCGGCGTGATTATATCAGTCAACTGACATATCGGTCAAGCTGTAGTTTATAAGCAAATGTGTTAATGTGTACAAAGACTCTTTATAAACCTAGAGAGCAGGGCTTATATAGGACTGTTTTTACCATGTGTTATTTACCTCTGCTCATTATTTTCTCATTTAATTGATAGATCTATAAAAAATATCTCCGGATGACGTCATTCAATGAAGAAACACTGTAAACAATTATTGAATTAAACATTAAATTCTCCATCTGCTGCAGCTCCAATCCCAGAATTCAACATTGACTAACTGGCAGCTCCTAGCTAAATCCTGTCATGTTTTTTTTTTTCCCCCCTGAGTGAGGCTGTGAAGGCAGCACACATTCACATCTGTGCACAGCAGCACTTCTCAGTACATTTTTCCTTGTATGTCTGCATATTTCACATCTGCTTCTCATATCATCTAACCGGTGTACCCTCTGGCACCCACCAGCGTTCAGCTCTTTCCATATTCTTTTGTAATTAGAAGTGGTTTCCAAATAATCAACTTCCATGTCGTACTTGGAGCATTCATTTCCAGTTGAACTTGGAATACCCAGCTCTTCTTTTTTTTTTCCTCTAACTTCCTCCTTTTTTGGTCTTGTGTTCACCGCCCTCCTGTCTGTCTATCTCTCCTTTCTCCTGCCCTGGAGCTATGGATAGGGAGGCTGGTTGCGTCACAGTCCAGCCAACATTGCCTGAGACAGCAGTCAGTACACTTGACTTTGTTAGAGCAGCGAGAGGCCAGCTGCTGGTGAGTGGTTTCTTTTTTTTTTTTTTCATGTGCTGGTATTGATCATCTTGAGCTAAGTGTTGTCGAGCCCGGCTGTGTTTAGGTCTAAGAGGATTTAGTGGCGTTTCTGTCCTTAAGAGGCCGCTTGAGTGTGTTGTTTTTTCTTCACTGACGACACTGTGACAGTGGCATGTGTCATTGGGGTGTCATGTAAACATTTGTGCTTCAGGCCTTTGGGTCGGTTTTGCAAAAGTATCTCTAAAAACCATTAAAGAAAAATCAGACTGCTTTTGCTTTTGCTTGAAGATTCCTCCATGTTCAGTCTAGAAAGAAACAGAGAGCCTTTTTGGATTGCCAGTGAACTGTTGCAGTTGTGTGCATTTGTCTGAAATCAGTTTTTGAAGATGAGGAGGTAGAAATGTTCTTGGGAAAACCATTGCTGCAAGTTGAAACATACCTTTGGCTGGAATGCAAAGTTTACCTCACAGAATAGGAGCTACAGTATTTCCTGTGAGCATGTTTGTTCCTGAGTTTGTCATTTGTCTGGGGAAAACGCTCAGACCTGCCTGTGTGTTGTGTCAGATGGACCTTTGGACAGTATCTGACTTAACCTTTTGACTATTTGCATAGCACCAGGTTATATGTGATAGTCTGGCAGGGATAAAAACAGCTATGTTGTTGTTGAGACATAGTGGAGATACAGTACCTGTTCACTGGTGAGTTATTGAAGAATTGACGTCAGCACCTTTTTATTTTGAAGATGAATTACCGGAGCAGGAAATTAAAATAGTTGTTCTTCTTCTCTTGTAGAATAAAAACAAAAGTGGCGTCATAGAAATAACCCATATCTTCTCAATCTCTTTAAGTGTGTAATCTGGGAAAAAACGTCTCCGACAGGGTGTCACCATGAAGAGGAGGATGACGAAATTCTACAGTCCAGTTACACTTGAAAGTCATTCAACACTGAAAGAAGCGAATGAGTCACACAAACTGATCTGCAGTCTGATAAACTTGATGTGATACTGATCTTCGCAGGGGGGGGGATTTCACTTAGTAATTCAGGTTTATCACGACACCGTCATAAATCTTTGTGTCTGTTTTTCAAAAGAGCTGTGACATCTGATGTGTTTCAATAGTTGTTCCATCGTCTTGAAATGTCACTGATCTTACTCAGAGACGGTGTTGTACTTCCACACTGCCAAAATGTTCTCTCACGTTTGACCATGAGATTAAATCACTTAGACCAACAAGTGGCTGCTGGCTGCCAAGTAAGAAGAACCTTTTCTCTCAGCTGTCAGAGAAACGAGTTTGCCAGCATTGACGCGACACAAAAGATAAGAACACATTATTTACTGATGGGCTGATGTCTGTAATCAGGGCCGATGTCAGCCGATACAAATGTTCAACCAATACATTGATGCATCATGCTGACTCATTTTGAAGATCCAACAAAAGCAGATAGTAAATTATTACTGATGTAAATCATCACAATAAACATGTTTAGGTTTATAGTCCATTCCAACGCCATGACTCAATTTCGACCTATTGTACTGGTTTTAGGTGTGTACATTCTTCTTGGGACAAATTCTGAATAATATTTTGGTTTCCCTTTGTTTCAGTTTTATCTGCATATAATCTGTTGTGGAGTAAGCGACCTTTTCCTTACGGCTTGCTTTGCCACATGTTGATACCCGGCTAACATTTAGCCTAGGATGTGTAACTTTAATTAGCTTCAGCTTTGACCTTCATAGCATGTATGCAGCCTTCAAGTATACAGTCAGACCCTTTTGCAGGTTTTTTTGTTGCGACACAAGTGAGCAGGAAACTTATAAAAATAATCATTCATGGATTAAACCAACTCACTGAGTGACCGTGAATGGGTTCGCTAACTTTAGCTGATCAAATCTTCTCGGGGTAGTGGTCCCCTTAATGCGACAAAATGTATCCTTACATGAAGCCAAATCTCACAGTCGAGAGATGCTTTTTATCTGTTATGATGGTGAATGGCATTATCAAGCTTTGCATGCATAGCAACAAAGACTGAAGGGGGGGGGCTACGGCGGTCTGTTCATGCTGTAAGTATTAGCTCTGGACTTGTAAATGAAGTTGCAATGAGGAAAGTAAATCCTTTTGAAGTTACATGTGGTTAAATGTCAAGTTTGCCTTACGGGGATCATTATGTCCACCTGCTGTCATTGGTTTCTATCCACTTGCACTAAATGGTCTTGAATGACATCATGCCCTGTTAAACACCCCTCTTTGTCCTACATTTGATGTCGATTAGTGAATGAATTTACCACTGCGGCTCTTTGATGAGCGTATTTAACATGTGCTTCCCTAACACACACACACACATACGCACACACACACACACCTCCTGGGAGGACGAAACAGAACAAGTGCCTCTGTTTGAGTAACTCCATATGTGTGTTAAGGCTTCAGGTCTACACCAGAATGAAGGAGGGTCAGTTAATGGGGAACAGGCAGACAGGCAGCCTCGTTGCATAAGGTTCGCAGTAAAAAGCAGAAAACCTGGCTTTCCTCCGCCTCCCAGAGGACAGATGGCAGCAGAAGAAAGTGTGTAGCAGCGGCGGCCCTCTCCCGTGCCACTCCTCAACAGATGCGTCATGCATTTATTGAAAAATAAATCAGACCCGGGTCAGGCCTACCCCTGCTCTCCTCTTTGATCTCCTTCGTACTCTCCGCGGGGGTTGCTTTCAGTCCCACCAACAGGGCACAGCTAATGGCCAATCTGTGTAATGTTTAGGAAAAAAAGCAGGAACCATCCAGAGTACACGAGGAGGCCTTTCGGGGGGTCGTGTGCAACGCTCCCCGGAGGACAGTGAAAATTGGCTCTTAGAAAAAAGGTTGCAAAAGAAAGCCTCATGTAGCAGAGTTTGACCTGTCTCGCTCTCTGTCAGCACAGCTTGATGTAAAGCAGGATCACTCTGCAGGCTTTTAGCTCTTCGGCGACAATCAATCACGCTTAATGCAGTAGAAGATATCGTCTTGTGCTTTGCAGTTGAAGACCAAACGGCGTGTTAACGGCACAGTTGTTTCCTAGTAAGCTGGGTTTTTGACAATGTCTGATTTAGAAGATGTGCAAAGATGTTTACGAGCAATAAATAAAAGCTGCACCAGTTAACAGTTAAAATTATTACATGATGTCTAACTTTTGTTTTGACAATTTATGACTTTGAGTACATTTTAAGAAAAACTAAAAGGCAATATTCTCTGATAGCCTTTTAAAGAGCCCATATTCTGCCCTTTTTGGGGTTCGTATATTTAATTTATGTTCCTACTTTTGTACGTTCACAATAGCTGAAGTCCGAAAAAAGTGTCTGTTTTCATGTACTGCTCCTCCTTGCTCCCTCTCCGCTCTGAGTCCATCAGCTGCACTCTGTTGAGCCCACACTGTTAGACCCCACGTGGGCCAAGTCTGCTCTGATTGGTCTGCCGATCCGCTCTGTCGTTATTGGTCAGTTGCTCAGCACGCGTCTCGGAAATTTCAACATGAGCTGCAGGGCCACAACGAGCCAATGGGCTTAGATCAGTGATCTCACACTGACAATGACGTCACACTGACAAATTTGTATCGAGGGGGGCTAGAACCGAGCGTTACATGCGGCTAATGCTACAGCTAACAGGAGGACGTAGGAGAAGCCGTGTTTCCGTGGACTTTGAATTTTTGCACATAGATGTGCGTAAACATGCACAGGACACTTGGAAAACACACTAAAGAGCATATAAAACCAGAAAAAGCAGAATATGGGACCTTTGTTCAAGATATCAAGATATTGTTTTTGCCTTTTTACATCTTTATTGGAGAGACAGGACTGTGGATAGAGTTGGAAATTGGGGCGAGAGAGAGTGGGGAAAGAGCCACAGGTCGGATTCTAACCCGAGGCCTACAGCTTCTGTACGTGGGGCGTGCAGACTAACCACTCGTCCAACAGCACCCCTTAGATTAATGAATGGTTTCTTCCCTCCCCTGTGGCTATACAATGAAATTTATATGACATTTGAGGAAATCATCTTGGTCTTCTGGGGAAACACCGATCAACAAATTAAAACGATTTTCTGATTTTTAGCTGACTGAACAAGCCAGTTCAGCCTTGTAGTGACTGCAAAACAATAAGCTATGAAAATACCTCTATTTGCATAGCACATGTAAAGGAACACCTGTGTTTATGTAGTCTCTGTACTCTGTACTGCACAGTGTAAATGTATGCACAGGTCAAAGGGTCAGTACAGGAGGGGATTTGACTGTCAGAATGAGACAGTGGTTGTGTCTCTTTCAGTCGTAGACTATGAACCACTGATGATGTGTCCTGGTGTCTGACTTTTTGGGTCGTCTTTGATTAGTTCGATGGTGCAGAAAGAATGAGTTGCTCTGACCAAAGTCTGTCTGGATTGTTTGACTGACTTCACAGCAGACGCACTATTTGAACAAGACCGTGCATGACTCCGCAGCCCAGTGTGCTGCTAACTGGTGATTAGCATGAAGGTGTGTCTTTTAGGATGCACTTGAGTATTTTTCTTTCCCCGCTGTGTTTTTTTTTTTTTTGTGTCTGGAAGAAAAACAAACTGGGGCTGTAAAGTTTGGACTCGGGAGCTACCGTTAGCCGTCTCCTGCAGCCTCTGTTGACTGATGAGGAGCCGCGCTAACGCTAACATAACTTACAGCGAGGGAGACTGTTGCCAAATGATGACTTTCATGTTAGGACACGACCTTTTCTGTGGGAGTGGATTGATGGTAAGCATTACAGTTGGCCCATATAATTAAACACAGTGTAGCTGGACGTACACCGCAGTCTCAACACAGACTGAGGTGCAATAAGGCTTTTCTTTTTAGACAGACGTTTTGGCCTGAACAATACAGTCGGAGCTCCATTGGACCAAACGGTTTTTCTCCATTGTGCCCAGTATAGAGCATTAGCTCAGCTGTTGTGCTTTGTGTTGATTCAGGTTGGCTTTGATTCCATGTTTTCTATAGTTTGTGTGTGTCTGTGTGTGGAGGTTGATGATGGCTGCCCAGAACAATGCCAAGGGAGTTCAGTTTGCTCTATGGGTGTGGGAACCATGGCAACAAACAGCTGTGTGTGTGTGTGTGTTTCAGTGCGTTGTGTGGGAACTCCAGTTTTCACAATATGTCAATAAAAGATATTCCCTCATGTTGTTTCTGTTTTTCTGCAGAAATGTACGAGTTGTACATCAACCGCTTTCCTCCTAAACCAGGCCCCGCGCCTCCGCACTGTGATGCTCTCAGTCTGACACGTACACACACTTCATCGTTAAACACAACACGATGAAAACACCATTAAATCTCCAGGAGAACGAATTTCCTCTCTTGGCCAGTTCTGCCTGTTAACTCTCACCTATAATGTTATTTTACTGTTCAACCAATCAGGTAGTCTCTGTCATGTTGACATTATTTATTAAGGATTGTTCTCCAAAAGAAAAAACCAAGTCAGTCACTTGCCTAACCATACCCGTGCCACTATGTCAGATAACATTTCAGGTCTCCTGCCACTTTGAGAGATTTTTCATATCTACTATATCATTTTGAATAAAGCAAATTTTAAGTTTAGAAAAGGCATGAATTAACGTTTCTGGAATTGTTCTACTGTCTGGCGCTTCAGACTCTGTGTTCATGATTCCTAAATAACGTGTGCTGATTTGAGAAGGGGCAGAAAAAGGCAAGAGTGGCAGATAGGAATGTTCAGTGACCTTACACAGTGGCATGTGAGGGAGGAGGGGGTGGTGGTGGTGGTGGGGGGGGGTACAAAATAAATTTCAAGTCTTGTGTTGAACTCAAAAACATTGTTTGAAAACGCTTCCAAAAAAACCCACAAATCTTACCTTTGGGAGCTTTTCAGCAGAAAGGGCAAAGAAGGGCAGAACAACATCCCTCTGTTAAATCACAGACCCTGAGTGAACTGTGTTTTTACAGACCAGTAGAATAAACAGAGTGGTGCCTCTTCCCCCACAGAAACTATCTCACTTTCTGCATCATGTCAATTTAAGTCGAGGCATATTTCATTTTAAGCGTATCAACACTGCAAAAACTCAAATATCGTGTAAAAGTATTATAAGTCACCTTCAAATGAAAAGTCCAGATAAACATCTTATTTTTTAAGATATTGAAAAATGGCTTTAGTTGCTTTTAGTAAGTAAAAAAAACAAAACGTTCCAATGGGGCAAGAAAAAACATTACTTAAGGGTCTATAACAGTGCAACTAATTTAGAAAGTGCAACTAATTTAGGACCTAAATAAATAATTTTCTTGCCTCATTTGCAGATTTAAAAAAAAAGAAAAAAAGAATGTAGCTTATGATGCGTGTAATGAGATATATTTGACTAGAAATTAGACAAATGCAACCTGCTTAGATTTGAGTTTTTACAGTGAACTCAAGAATCTGGCAAGTTACTAATGATAGACTGGGTGTAAAAGTCAGTCAGGTAAAGCTTGTACTCCAGTGTATCGAGATTTCAGTATTACATTTTTGTGCTTTAAATCTTCAAAATCCTGGTGTTCACCGCTTCTTAGCAAGTTTTTCTGTGAAGCTAGTTCTCTATATATGAGACAAGTTACATATATAAGTTAGTCCTTAATATGTGATTAGCACAACACATTTGTCAATTTGTTAAGTCAACGATCAAAGGAAATCCCGTTATTTCTCTGACGACACACAATGACAACTGGCTGTTAAAGAAACTATAGCCTACAGCACACATGCCCTCTTTTCACTGCGCCTCTGACCTGATGCAAACAAACACACACACTCATGTGCACACAGGGATGCATGCTGTTGCATAAGCTCTAGGTGCGCTCTGGCAGGACAAGCTGTAACCCGGGAGAATTCTTGGAGTGGGGGGGGTAATAAACAGGCAGGAAGTTCTTGCCAGTGAAGTTTTGGCTTTCCCAAACTATGAATGTTATCAGTATATTCTTGTCAGTGCAAAGATCTTTACTGGGCAGATTGTCTCTCAGCTCTTTTGTGATGGATGGGCCTTGTATCACATAGTCAGATCTGTAATCTGGATTTTGAATTTATCGCCAGCCTTTCCCTCAATGCGTCATATAATTCCATACACCGACAAAGACTGATTACCCACCCATTTTCCAGCCTGCAGAGATGTGGCAAGCCGTCGAAACTGATTTAAAACTGTCCTCGGGAGCCAGAATTGTGATGGTGGTGAGGACGCGCCTGCCAAATTTAACTGCAAGCCTGTTACTCTAAAGCCACAAACTCCATCCTTAATTATAAATCATGTTGAAGACATTCGACTCCCAATGCCATTTTAACCGTTCCAAGCTTTAATGTCTTTAGCATCAGCTCTGCTCTGTAAAGCCGTCTGTTTAGACCAAAGCAGATCAAGCTCTTAGCATGTGTAAGTGGCTGCACTAAGTGTTGTAAAGTGTGTTGGAGCGTCTTCAGATGTAGCGTGCCAGTGTTTGGAGGATTAAGCGTTAAGGTAATAATCCTGATTCACCTCAGGAGACTCCCAGTCATCTTCTTCCAAACAAGAGCGGCTTTATTACAGCTGTGAGACGATGCGACGCTGCTCATCGATGACACAGCCTTGCAGTGGGCAAGTCCGTGTATGTGTGAGAGTGTTTGCAGGATGTGTGGAAACAAGGGTGCACAGGCATGTGGCACGTGGCAATGGATGTGATAAACCCAAGACGAGGGCCGAGGGGCCCGCTGGAGTGTGAGCTCAGCTGTTCTGTGAGGGTGTGTTTGTGTGTGTTTCATCTATAGTCACTCTTGTTATACCCCCTGAACCTCCCTACTAATCCAGGGCGACGTGAGAGCAGGCATGCAGTGGAGGGGGGGGGGGGGGACCGCCCGCACGCGACACACGCTCACATGACACATGTTGCCTTGAACACATTCAGTCACTCGCGGTCCGAGGCACGCATGGCCTCCTGTCAGCTGTTTGGCACGGTCTCTCCCTCCTCTGTGTTGTGTTGGGAAAACTGTTCCAGAGCCGGGATAAAGAAAGTCAGGTCACACTCTTATCCGAGTATCAATCATCCGTCTCATTGATAGGAATGTTGAGCATTGCAAAAATCCCATGTTGCACATATCCTGAGCTTACAGGCGGTTATTTTAGCTGTATTTCACCAGGTATCTGTCAAGAATGGAAGATTAAAAGCTTTCATACGTTTTTTTTCCTTTGTGATGTTTTTTAGTCTATCTCTTCTTTTTTCCCATGATGCGCTCGTTTGTCTTGGCTAAAAAACATCAGATATTTTTCAGCAGCTTTATTCGCAGCAGGAATGCGAACGCCCCCGACCCGAACGGCGAGGGAGGCCTACCTGTCTGAACTATTGTCTAAATATGGCAGCTGATTTTCTTGGGTTCCTCTGGCCCGGGCCACTTGTCTGCACACCTCCCGGAGAACATAGCACCTCTGTGCGATGGGACATTTGACTCCACCACAGCAACAAAAAAAAATGTGAGCGCATGCATTGGCGCTGACTTCAGAGGAGGAGAAGTGGGCGATGTTGTAACAGATTTCTGCGACTTGTTTGCGTTCCGATGAAGCTGTCTGTCTGTGTGTCTGTGCAGTTTTTGGTCGTCAATCTGTAGGTTAGGCCCTGTGACTCAGGCAGAGGTGAGATTCCTCTGAATCCGCAGCTTCTCAGACGTCATCGACTGCAGCGATTGAGAAATGGCTTTTGTTTCACAGTGTTCTCATTCTCCTCCTCGGTCATAGTCATCACACAGAGAGCACAGGACTGAACAGGACCCTCTCGTTGTTTAAATAAATAAATAAGAAAAATTGCGAAATTAGTGAAATCTAAGACGCTTGGGAAGCTTTATACCTTTACATAATTGTAAAAAAAAAAATACCTGAAGAGTAGAGCAGGAGCAATTTTGTGCCAAATGCTCAGGCAGTATTTGGAAAGTGACCTGGCTCCTCTTCAGCTTTCATATTATGTATGTACATCCTGTGATAGGCAATACATCTGCCAGCTTATACATTGATCGGGCGCTTCTTTTTGATTGATATGCCAAACTTTTTAGCCGATTGATCAAGTTCTCTATTTACATGTAAGTACTAGCATTTGTTTGAAGTCATTTTTGTGACCACCTAGTAAATGTACGTAAAATAAGTAAATTACATTGTTTGCTTGCCATGTACCCTACAGTCATATTTTAAAAGGCTGATGAAGAGGATAAAGAGTTGAACTTTTGAGAGCTGAGGGACCAAACTTAAAGTTTTTTTTTTAAAGTACTGGAAATCCCAAAACAATGAGCTGAAAGACTGTAAAAACCCTCCGCTGCGTTTCATAATTCTCAAAAGCTTTATCTCACTTTATGTTACGAAGGAGCCCTCTCACATTCAAGTCATCACATGAGCTGTTCTTGGATGAAGGTTTTCTACAATTTTGCATCTTTGATTCCAATCAGTATTTATCACCCTGTAACACTTTGTTATACTGTGCCACCATGTTCCCAGCACTTATTGAATTAGAACAATTGACTTATTAGAGGTATTGTTTCATTGAGTTGTGTTTGAGTTAGCGAGGCCGTTCTCTTCTCTTCCCCTCTCTGTCTCCTGTCTCTCAGTCTCTTTCTATTTTAAACGTCCCTCATGGCCTCCGGTCGGGGGCTCAGTCTGGGTACGCTGATCCTTGGTGTATGTGCGGAAGGGAGGAGCCGGTGCTGGTGGTGGCAGAGAAACAGAGAAGATAGGCACAGGGAGGAAAAAAAAGAGGTGAAGACCCAGGCTTGCCGAGCTCAAAGCGGGGGCTGTTTAATCTCCTCAGGACCGTCAGATGGCTTTGACAGAGCGCAGGCACCAATTAGCCCGCAAGATTAGGGGGGCTTTGTACTTCTGAAAAGCTTCTGGACTGACTTTTTTTTTTTCCCTTCCTGTCTTGGGTTTATATCTTTACCGGGACTCCTCACCCTTCCTTAACCCCTATCCCTCCCTCCTTTCCTCCCTCCTTCTGTCCTCTTCCAGCCCTGCAAACCAACCCTTTCAAATCTGTGATTATACCTGGCTAGACATTGAGAGGAGTGGATTAATAAGGCAGATCATTAGCCTCAGCACGTTGCAGAGTGAGCGAGCGACCCAGCGAGGGGGCACGTTGGATGGTTTATTGGGGTCCTGGGTGCCTGCTGGCATGGAAACGGAGCTGAGTTGCAGGAGTGGGAGAGACTCCTGCTCCAGTCTGCAGAATATGATGGTACCAGAGAGACAGACCTTTTTATTGAGCTGTTATTTTTAGCTCGAACATGTGACACTGCATTTGCATGGTTTGCACCAATATATCTACTGAAAATGAGCTTGTATTGCAGTGTTTCATCAGGGGATGGTGTCTACTTCTTGCATATCTGTAGTTGTTGTGTTTACATGGAGGCTGCATTCCCTAGCTTGTGCTCAAACCCCCGTTGAGCACCCATATTTACTCACATGCTCCTCCTGAGCACATGGAAACAATGACAGGAAGTACATTAGCGGGACCTCCATTGTATCTCCCCATACATCCTCGCTTCCTGAGCCGACAAGAGGGTGGAGCGAGGTGTGGTGGAAGGGCACTCTGGTGCCACCCGGCCCCATGGTGAGGTGAGGGAGAGAGCAGAAGGCTGGGTAATGGGGGGGGGGGGGGGGGGTCGGATCTGTCTGGATTGTAATCCTGCAGCCTTCTGCCGCCTGTCGCCTCGGCTGCAGACCACTGTAGGCCGTTTCATTGCCTCATTCCCTTTTGGTAGGAATTTAGATTATGTAAGGGTAAGCTGGTCTCCGGTCAGCGCACGAGGTGAAAAAACTAACTTTAAGTCAATTAGTTGTCCTCCCACTGAGGGGGGACAGATGGTGGAGAAGTGGGAGTCTTCAAACCTCAGGAATGCTGGTGGCAGACTCTGTGGTCATTTAATGATGGCAGAAACAATAGAGGCGGGGAGCTGTTTATTCTAAATGTGTGGGACTGGTTTGCCCTTTTTATTTGGCTCTGCCTTTTCAAATGTTTCTGTAATGCAGGGACCTGGTTTAGAGCTGTTCTGATACTGATACCAGTGTGTTGGAAACGCCAACTTTGAAAATCTCCATAATAGCCCTCGTTGCATCGCTATTATTTACTAAAGGAGAGATTTGAATGTTTAGCACTTTGCACACATAAACTCCTGAATTTTCTGCAAAACTTTCAGGACAGTCTGCCCCCGAAGTCTTCCTGAGTTTTGTGTTCACATTTGGTGGAGGTTGTGACAGAGTCCGTCGCTGTGATGACATTTTTTTGCCTTTATATCAACGCTACATCATTGTGCTTATTCACAGTGACAACGGATGAGTGGAAAAGAACTTCAGTGTTTCCCCTAGGTTTACGGTGTTGAGGGGGTGGGGGGACACGCAGACACAAACAGAAGTGTTACTTTTAATGACAGCTGTCCTTTTCTATCGGAAAGGTGTCCTTAAATGACTTCTTTCCCTGATTACAGACTCTATCCACTATCATATCCCTACAATAAAGGCACAAAAATAAATCTTTTACTTGACTGTCAAGGGGGGGCGGCCCGCTAATATTATGGTAGGGGAAACACTGAACATGCTATTGTCAGATAAAAGAGTATGAAGCAGCTTTATTATATTTGCACGTGGCCGCAGCAGTGACAGGATATATTTATAGCATCGCCCCCGCTCGCTCACTTGTGGGGAGTTTTCCTGAATATTTCCTGCTGTGTTCACACATCCGCTCATCCGGACTTCTTTCAGAAATTTTACAAGAGAGCCGGCCGGTAAATTCCAGCTAAAACTTGGATGAAACGTTTGGCTTGGTTGTGTTCAGCTCAACCCAAAAATATATCAAAAAAAAGTTTTTTGCACATTTTGAAACACCTTTAACACTAATTCTTTCCATGTCTCATTTCTACATGATCAGCAGCAAAGCCTCCAGCTGCGAAATAATTGTAATCATCTTCGTCTCTCTGTCCTCCTCTTTTTAGGTGTGCCACCACCCAGACTGCCAAGACCTGAACAGCAAAAGCCCCCTTCACCTGTGTGAGTCATGTGACTCGCGCTTCCATTCAGAGAACACAGACAACATGCACTTTGACCGGCACCCCCGATTTGACTTACAACCTCAAGGTATTTCACTGTCCGCTCTTTGTTTCTCTCTCAGTGATGTCATACCCATCACCTCATCAGTGTCTAAATAAGCAAGATCTGTACAGCAACATCTTCTTTCTTGTGTTTATTGTGAAGTGTATGATTGGGGTATTTATTTAAAAGGATTTCTGAACATTACACTAAAGTTAAACTTTAACTAGGCGATGAGAAGTAGAGAAAAAGATGTGGTGCTCCAGGGGAAAGATTTTAAGTTCATGGACTGACATTAGATAAATAATTCACAGCAGTGCAAGAATTCGAGCACTTGTATTGTGCAAAGACTTTTGTCCTCGGAGCAGGAAGACTGGGTTCAACTCCAATCCCCTGCACTTTGCAAAATGTCATTCCACACTTTCACACCCTGTTTTCTGAAGGGGAAAAGTCTTTCCCAATACAGCTCATTTTTAGCCACCGTAGCTGTGTTAGGTCAGTGTTGTTTGGAGAAATTCATTCACAATTGTCAGGTTTAACAAAGAAATCAACTTTCTGAGTCGACTTATAAAATGTGTGTGGCCATTTTTGCAGTTTTCTTCTGTCACTTTTGGAGTGAGCAAGGTAGGAAAGATGTTGGCTCTCTGAATCCTGTCCTCAAAGCTCTGATTTTGTCATACATTTTTTAAGTGGGAAGAAACCTCCCTCGGTGGGAACACGATGCAAAAAACCCATTTTAAATTGCTTCATAAATCCGACATGTGCACAGTAATTCAGAGATCTGGAACCAAGCTGGTGATAATCCCCGAGATTTCTGCCTTCACCCCCAAATCGAACTGAATCAAATCAATCACAGCAGCTTTAGTGGTACTCAGGGCCTCACAAAATATGGATGATCTACAGAGCTCACTGTTAACGTTTCTTACTGGAACTGCTTTCTACCCTGTTGATGATAAAACAGTTCAGAGCAGCTTGTCTAAGCAACGCTGTGGGTCTACAGTTGACTCCTGTCTACTACCTTTTATTTAAATCTATGTTTTGGAAATTAGCTTAAAGAAAAATATGCCAAGAAGCACTTCCAGGGCATTTTCTGGAGTAACACAGAACCTCTTTTTCTTATATTTCTGAAAGTAGTTAAGAAGGTTTATTTAGCAGCTGATTCATGTAAATACATGTATTTTTAGATCGGGTGAATGCAGAAGTCTCAAAACCTGTATGAATAAACAAAAAAAAAGCTGCCTGGCTGATGAACTCAAGATTCTGTCTTAATTTGGCTGACGTGACCATTTGAAATCTTCACTAAAACTTTGCCTTAGTTGAGATCCAACAGAAGGAATGACTGCTGTGTTTTTGTGACCTTTAGCCTCCATCCTGGCTCGAAACGTGTCCACGCGCTCCTGTCCCCCGCGCACCAGCCCCCCCTCCGACCTGGAGGAAGAGGATGAGGGGAGCAACGACCGTGGGTGGGTAAACCCCCTCTGTGATTCCATCCCTAGTGTTCTTATAGCCATGCCTGTTCATAGAGCTCTTCTCTTGCTGAGCATAAGTTACAGCCCTGAAATGTACTGTCTGTCTTCTGACAGATTTTGATCACATAAAGTGGTAAAAGTAACTTTAAAGCAGGCTGTTTCTCATATGTTAGTCTTTTTCTGAAGTGTCAGAGGCGTGATGATGATGTGTGTATAAATGTTTTAGGGAGCGTAAAACAGGGGGGATGAAGTTGGTGAAAAAGAAGCCACGGAGACGACACACTGATGTAAGTAATCAGACAGACACGTGGGCTGCATTGTGCAACATTAACCCCCATGATACTACAGTTTCATTTCTGTTCCCTGAAAGACTCTACTGATCTGTTATATGTAGAAGCATGTTTTTTTTTTGCAAAATATGTGTACAAAACAAGCAGACACATGTACATGACAGCAGCAACCTTTATTCTGTGCAGCAGAGATCAGAGATGATGCTCTGTGTAGTCAGAAGGAGCCCCCCTGTGGATCCTCTGAGAGCTCACATACAGCGTGAGCAGCTCCACCTGTGTAAACTAACAGTGGGTCTCCCCCCCCCCCCCTACAGGACCCCAGCAAGGAGTGCTTCAGCCTCAAGTTTGATCTCAACGTGGACATAAACACAGAAATAGTACCTGCAATGAAAAAGAAAACACTGCGGTAAGAGAGCAGCCGTGCAGGATTGTCTTGTAGGAGTTTGATGTGTGTTGTCTCTAAAGATTTTGTGTTGTGTGTGTGAATGTTTCTAGAGAGGTGCTGGGTCCAGTGTTTGAGAGGAACGGCATCGAGCTGTCCCGGGTCGACTTGTTCCTGGATCAGTCCAACACGCCGCTGTCCCTCAATTTCGAGGCCTACCGTTTCGGAGGACACTACCTCAAAGTCAAAGGTGAGGACAACACGTGCGGCCCACACAGGACTTTTCTGCACAGAATCAGCCTCTTCTTCCTCCCTGTCTGCATCATTAAGGGACATCTATTACTGCATGGTGGCCTCTTTTTAGACTTCAAACTGAAACTTCATAAAATATGGAGGGATACCAACGAGTGCTAGGCCTTATTTATAACTACAGTCTGACTTCTGCTGCAGACAAAAAATGTTTCTGTAATTTACCAGAAAGAGACCTGCCAGATCTGAACAGTGAGACGTCAGGCATAGAAAACTCTTGTCGGACAGTTGTTAACAATATTTGATCTAACTAGCGGATGCATTATAATAATAATAATAGTAATAATAACTTTATTTATATCGCACCTTTTAAAAACACAGGTTTACAAAGTGCTTTGACAAACAGCAAAAACAAGAACAAACTAAACCAAACACAGAAGAACATAAACAACAGCAAGAACATAACAAATGCAAAATACTAAAAATAATTAAATACAATTCAACAGAAAAGAACCCAAAGTGCACGATACCCAACAGACATGTATAACCCGACCATCACAAGAACAATCACAAGAACCATGATAAGAACCCAGGAAACACAAGAACCCAACAACACGAGACCAAGAGGAGCAAAGATTTAAAAATATGTAAGAAACTAAAAGAGCTGAAAGCAAATAAAAAGAGAACAGCAATAAGAAGGTAAGAGCAGTAAAAGAAACAGAAACAAGTGGTTAAAGGATCAAAAAAAAAACTATAATATTAATAAAAATAAAAAGTATATATAAATATAAAACATAAATAGACAAAGTAAGTAAGATAAGAAATGACAAAGTTAAAACATAAGAGGAGTTAAGATAAGAGCATAAATAAAAGGACAATAAGAAGTAAAAATAGTAAAACCAGTAAGAAAAGATTATAAACTCCACTGAAGCTCTCCGTTCACAAACACGAGCACAGCACAAGCTCAAAACATTCCCTTTTTGTTTCTTTCTGTGGGCTTTTATGTTTAACTTTCAGCAGGAACAGTCAAGTGTGAGATGTTGAAGTTGTTCAGAAATGACTGCAACATTTTATCTCTTTCAATGAAAATTGAATCAAATTATTTTAAAGTGTAAAAAAAAAAAAAAAAATCAAAGAAATATGAATGTGTTGCAGCGTGATGACAGCAGAGATTCCTTACGGCGCTGTAGCCCACATGCACTTTAAAAAAGGGCTAGAGAGTTATTTTAAACTTACCTGAACACAAAACAATTTTCTTGTTGCTGTCAATATTTAGCTTAGCTCTTGTCCAATACAGTCATACTTATGCTTCTAAAAATGTCCTCTGTTCAACCAATATTTCCACAATTTCCCAGTTTGGGATCAATAAAGTAATTCTATTCTATTCTTTTCTATTCTATAATATCAGGTGCAGCCACAGCACTAACTTTGTTTCATTTGATTAATATCCAATTTACAATGTTTCAAAACAGCCCACTGTGAAGAAACTAAGACAGCTCAGCTTTAAATGTGTGACAGGACTGAGAGCAAACAGATATTTTAAAATAGTTCTAGTGTTGATCATGATGATCACAGCCTCATTGTCTTGTGGCTTTACAGGCGTGATGCGTGTTAGACGTCATGATATTCTTATCAGTGTTCGTCTAACAATGACTGAGCAGGACGGTTTCCTCTCACGCCTCTCGTGTCTCAGACCAGGAGGGAAAAGGAGTGGACGGTGTGATTTTTAAAAGTTATCAGAAGCACAAGTGAAACTGTAACATGTGCTTCAAAGATTCCCATTCCCCTTAGAAACACGTCAGTAGCAGTGTGATCACTCCGCCAGCTTTTTCCTCCCATAATGCTTCAGTGGAAACTCGGGAGTGTGAGCCTCCTCCCTGCGAGCACTGCGGTTATGTTTCTGGATCAAAGGGCCATTCAGGCCTTCCATAAAAGAGATCCTGTGTCGTGACTAATCACTATTCTCTTGAAAGTGTCAGCCTCCAAACTGGCACCTCCTGACCGCAGTCTGGAGTTACATAGAGCCTGGACCAGACGGAGGTTATACAGTCCACACCTGTTTACCCCTGTGGGTGAAGGGTTAAGGGACTTCCAAAAGGATGATGACAATTATTTTCCCTTTGGTATTTCAAATAAACAGCTTTTTTTTTTTTTGTGTGTCAACAAGAGATTGCATGATTCATAAAGACTTTGGTTCAGTGAAGAAGTCACAGGGACTCACCAACTCCTACATTCCCCTCCGATCCACAGAGCATTTTAGCCCCTACAGCTCTTTGTTTTGTAAATGTTAACATTTGTCTCAGACTCACCACTCTCATTGGGTTGTTTTTGTGTTTAGGAGGTAAAATGCTATTTTTGGGGGCGCTGGTGGCGCAATGGTTAATGTGCGCGCCCCATGTATGGAGGCTATAGTCCTCAAAGCGGGCGGCCCAAGTTCGAATCCAGCCTGTGGCTTCTTTCCCGCATGTCATTCCCCACTCTCTCTCTCCCTGATTTCCAGCTCTATCCACTGTCCTATCTCTCCATTAAAGGCACAAAAAGCCCCAAAAATATATCTATATAAAAATAATAAAAAAAAATTTAAATGCTATCTTTGGGGGGTAAAAGCCCCCAAAATGATCGTGCTGTACTGGCATCACATGGCAGAGAGCTAAATCACACAGAAGGGGTTTAGTAACAAAAGAGGCAGACTTCTCCTTTGAGCGTCTATAGACAGCAACGCAGAGCGTAAACACAACATAAGGATAACAGAAATACTTTTTAGAGCGGAGGTTTACGCTGCCTTTATTTGCTTCATTTAAAAAAAAAAAAAAAAAGTAAGTACAAAACAAAAATGTGCATATAGACATGACAATTAAAGCAACGGCAAATAAACAAAAACAGGCAAAACAGAAATAAACGAAACAAAGTCAAAATACGCAAAACATTAGCAAAGACAAATACAGTTGAAGTAGATATAATAAAAGTCAAGTGGTAAGTTGAAGTAGTGTATAAGAAACGTGTGAATGTGTGTGTGGCAGTATAATACATTAAAGTGAGTGGCTGAGTGGGAAGTAACAAGAAAAATAAACAGAAACAAAATTGAAGATAATTGAGAGGAAGAGAAAAGAGGGGAGAAAAAAAGAGATCTATATGTGTCAACATTAAAGGAAAGAAGAACAATTTAAATTTATATATATATAGAAATAATAAAATAAAAGGTTTGGTGTTAATGTGGCCTTCATGAGCAAATACAGTAAATGAGTTTTTGAGTTTGCCATGGGAACTTAAAAGTTGAAATGATGTCCTTTGTGGATGGACAACTTGTTTCCTTTGCCCTCAGAAGTTCCTGAAATATTCAAGTTTGAGAAAAGGTCCAAAGTTTGAGCTGCTTGTATTTGTAGTTTACCTCCTTTATTGTTAATAGAATCTTGTTAATTAAAGGAGTGAAAAAAGGGGTTGAGCTTCTCCGTTCAAAATAACTCTGAAGTGAAAAAAAACAAACAAGACTGAACTTTTGCCACTGTCAAAAGTTTGACAACAGCAGCCTCCTCTGGATTAAAAACAGACTTTAAAAGGACGAGAGGAAAGATTTCATTCTTAAAGCATTCTCTTTGCATGACAGCTCAACATCTTTTTTCCTCTTATCTCCGTGCAGCACGGGCAGGTGATGAGCTGAAGGTGGAGCAGGGTGTGAAGGACATGCGGTCTCTCAGTCTGCCCAACATGAAGCCGTCAGCGGGTCAGAGCCCCTACATCCTCAACCCGGGCACTGAGAAGGTGGAGCACGGATCACTGGGACGCAAAGAAAGCATAGATCTGTTGGTGAGTAATTAAATCAGTAATTAAACTTCACGTGACGCTCCAGCTCAGACTCATCGAACCAAAACACATCATCCCTCTATAAACCACACACACACACACACACACACACACACACACACGGACACACCCAGTGACTCGCACACTGCTTCGACACACCTTTTTCTCTTTTTCATAACCTCACCTCCTCTTCCTTCACTCCCATGAGGCCTTGTGTTGTATCTCATGATAATCCCATCATGATCTCATTGTTTTGCGTCCCCTTTTTCTGCCCAGTGGAACCCTGGGAATGTATTTTTGGATTTCCTTCTCAGTGTTCTGCTGCCTGTGTGTGTGTGTGTGTGTGTGTGTGTTTTGTGTGTGCACATTCATGTACGTGCATGCCAGCCTGCCCTGTGCTGTGCTGCCGACTGATCCCCTGAATCTCATATAATGATGAGTTCAATCAGGAACACCGTGTGCCACTTCAGCACTTCCTGCAGCCAGAGGAAGTGTTTTTATATTACCGACGAAAGATGTTGAGAGGCCGACTGCAGGGACCCGATCCAGCGGGCTGCCAAACACAGGGCATGGAAATAGAGCAGACAGTCATCAGGTTCATGCTGTGGCATACAAGGACCTCGTTAAAAGAAAATCCCTCCATGAGTCTGGAGTCTCAAAGATGATTATTTAGCATTGAGACACACTGACAATTCTTAATCACCAGAGCTGCAGCCAGCTAACAAGTTAGTTGTATCGAAGGTTTTTTTTTAAATATGCTATGAGACTGGTGACAATTGTCAGTTATTTATTGTCATGCCCTCCTTGGTTTCGGCTGTCTTGCACATAGTCACTCCACAGAAATAATTGCAGCAGATTTACCCCAAAATGTCAACAACAGGGCTTCAAATTCAGACAAAAATAAGACTTCTCCTCTCTGGCTGTTGACCTGTCACGACTGTTAGCCGTTTATATCTCCTGTGGCTTGCTATATTAGCTAGCTTTAGCTCCATGATTTGGATACAAACAAAGACAAATGGCTGACTTTGAACTCTTGAAAAGGTCATTAAAAGACGCAGGTAAGGGCTTTATTACATTCGCACTGTTGGTTTAAGACTGTGGCTAAAGCTACATGTACAACGCTAACGATCAAAGGACGTGGATCATAAAGGAACTGCATTGTTTCCTCTGCCGCAGTAAAGCTTATTATTAGTCATATCCTCATCCACGTCTTTTAAAATCAACAAGAACAATCGCCCCCCCCCCCCCCCTCCCCCTCTCCATTACAGCCTTGTGTTTGAAAATGAACGAGACAAAATGCTGCCACAGTCTGAGCTGTGGTTTCTGTTCAACACATCATTATATATGAACACTTTTAATTGTAACTGGTGTATTTTATTGTGAAATGTTTAAGAGGAGCTAAACTTTGAATCATCATCGTGATGTCATCATGCGGCTTTTAGTTGCTGCTAAAACGTTTACCGCTTTGGAGGACGCACGAGCAAGTGAGGGTGGATGGATCACCAAAAAAATCAACTTAGTAGATGAATGGTCTTGGGGCGCAGATGGCCTAGAGGGTAGGTCGCGGCCCTTGTACAGAGGCTATAGTCCACTAAGCAGGCTGCCCAGGTTCAAGTCTGACCTGTGGCTCCTTTCTTTTTTTTTTTTAAATACTTTATTGCAGGCTGTTTTACTTCATTACAAGTTGTCATATTTCATCACAAATTTTGTTCATCCTGGCACATTTTATATATAATTATTATTTTTTTTAAACATACAAGAATACAACATGAAATTAAAAAAAAATAGATAAAAATCCAAAGAAAAGGTACGAAGAGAGAAAAGATAATTAAATTAAGATTTAAAAAAAAAAAAAAAAATAATAATAATAATAATAATAATAAAATTTAAATAAAACCGTAAATAGAATGGGGCGGGGGGAGGGGGGGGGGTTTGTTCCTTCACTACTCTCTTAATTTAATATACCTGTTATTATTCCACTTTATCTGTTTCCTTTATCCATTTACTGCAGTAACACATGAATTCATCTTCTCTGTTTCTCAGCCTATACGTAATTCTGTGGCTCCTTTCTTGCGTGTCATTCCCCACTCTCTCTCTCTCTCTCTCTCTCTCTCTCTTTCTCCCTGGTTTTCTACTCTGTCCATCATCCTATTAAATAAGGACAAAAAGCCCAAAATAATTTAAAAAAAAAGAAGATGAATGTTCTTTTCTTGAGTAATAATACGTCAACAGGTGTGATGACTGTTCCATCGCATTCTGGACTCCTGAAAGCTCCTGTTAGTGCTGCGGCGTGTTTCCCCTCTTAAGTGTTCTCTGTCTTTTAGTTTAAGTAATACGCTTTCAAAACCTCCCTGTTTATACCCGGTGCCGTCTTGTGCATCCTATGTGAGCAAACTAGATCTCCTTTGTAGTATTGATCAATTTGTCAATCATAAAACTGACGGCTAAAATAAGACTTTGCGTCAGAAGTGTGAGTCCGCCTGACGCACACATGATCAGCTACTTCACAGAGAACAGTGAAGTACAAACATGTGCAAAGATAACTATGTCTGTCTCGCTCTCTTACGTGATGCATTCGCTGATTGTAACAGTTAAAAAGTATCGACATCACTGATCATTGGTTGGTTTGACATTGTATCAGCTCAGAAACAAGTTAGCTCATGAGTTTACAGACTGTATTGCTTGCCTGTAACATGTCAGTGGTTGTTAAACCCCCCCGCCTGAGGCTAGTTTAGATCCTCTTGCAGGTGAGTTTGTGCACGTGCACACATGGTAAACAGACTAATGTTGATGTCATCAATGCTTTGGGCAAGGAAACAGGTAGAGGCCGGGTTCAATAATTTGCCCTTCCATCTGTGCGAGACGCCATCAGTGTTAGTCATCAAGCAGAGAGACGTAAACAGAGGAGGTTGCTGGGGAAGCGGAGTTGTAGTCATACACTATCTGACCTCCTGTTGTTGAGTGGAGAGGTTGATCTTTCTTTTGTTTGTGCCATAACACAACCAGCACTGTGAGTGTTGTCACAGGAGTTTTACCAAAGCATGTCTCTGTAGCCACACTGCACGTAGGGACTTGTCGGTTGTGTTGGCTGTGAAAGTGGAAAGAGTGATGTCATTTCAGTGGCAGGCCTCTGGGGGGCAGTAATGGAGCGTGGTGCGTCTTTTTAGATATCTGGTCAAATAAAATGAGCATCCGTCAGTGTTGTTCTTTCTGCTGCACTCTGGAGTTACAAACGTTATTTTTGTAGAGCTAAAGCAGTCACTTATGTCATGGTCTAGATGTATTACACCTCATCTTTCGCCAATTTTGATTGGTTGTCATTTGGACGTTTGAGCTTCTCTCTAAGGGGAAACGTTTCTCTGGGCTCACCATGAATCTAAAGTTTATTACATGTTTGTACAAGCAGGATTTTGTGTCATAAATCTTGTGAAACAGATTATTACTCAAAGATTAATATATTTAATGTCTGGATAGAACATTTAATTAAAAAAAAACACACTTGCTCCAGCTTCTCAAATTATAAGATCTGCTGGTGTGTTAGTAAATGTTTACTGGAAGAGAATAAATGACCATCATATTTTTGTTTTGGGGACTTTGACTGCCGGTCAGTGATCAGACAAAACAAGCCAGATGAATATCCTCCTGAGCTCCTTGTGATTGTGATTTATCACTTTATGTCTGTTTTTTCTTATTGGCCATATCCATTGAAATCATTATATAACCAGACACAGCCTCACTGAGATGAAAGATCAGAGTGACCTGGCCAATGGAATTGTTTTATTCCAAGAAACATCGAGCGGAGTGAACACTGGTACTCAGCTGAACACGTCTGATTCCTCTGTCTTTGTTAAACCATTTTGGTAGGAGTGACTCCTAAATCATTTCAGTCTTGGACCTAAAGAAGCAAAGCTCATGAAAGCCTGTTGATGCTTTTTGTCTTTAACAGACTCGGCAGCAGAAAGCCTGTGATCTGTTTTTGGGTGCCAGCCTGTGTTTTATGAAAGCTTGTCTGGAGGACAAAAGCTCCACTTGGACACGCGGGCGCTGAGTGCCGTCTTTTGGTTTCTATGGCAGCAGCTTTGGCCCTCACTGCAGAACACATGCATGCCTGCTTTTTTTTTTTTTTTTTTTATTGCATTGAGAGCTTTTAGCTTGAAGAAGTTGAGGCGTTTGCCCGGTGACTGGATTTCTTCCTTGGCATCAGGGTGGCTTGTGCCAGTCTGCAGAGGAGACACTGCCAGGTTCTGTCCTTTCTCTGCAGAGTACTTCAACTTTACGATCGCATGCATGTTACATTTTATGGGCCCTGGCAGCGCTGTGATACGCTGCAGAGCGCTTTGATGATCCAGATTGATTATCCTGCAACAGGGAGCCTCGGCCACGGCTCTGCGATTGGTCGAAGGCGCATTCCGACCTCGCTGATAGTTCCCATAAAGCACCGCCACCCATCTGTGCCGCACAGTTCTTACACCGTCTGCAAATAATGTGTCCTTTTACACTCTTGCAATATCAGCCGTATATTCGCTGTTATAAGACAAGGTCAGGTCAGTGTCAGGTTAGAACATTACGTTAAAGATAAAACAGCAAAGACAAATTAAGCAACCTGAATCCTCCAAGCATTGCATCAAATCCAATCCAGCAAGTCAGTAGCTTTAATGCATGTTAAATAAAAAGCAATACAGTCTGATAATTATAAAATCCAGTATCCACTTATCCAGTCAGTCATTTGTCCCTGAGGTCCGGGCTCAGGATGTTTTTGCTCTATGTGCAGCACAACATGACGTCAGGTCTGAGTAAAAACAGAACTGTAAACTGTATACATAGGGGACAAACAAAAATTGTGCTTCCATTATAAAAGTATTTAGTGGGGGGGAGGGGGGGGGGAACAGGAACAGATCAGTCACTCGCTCCTCTTCCCCGAGAAGTTTTACAGTCGTCATAAAGATAATGTGACAGACTGGGGCCGTGTGATTTCCAGTAAGCACCTACAGGGACATTGATCCTCTCTCTGACTGTTGGACCTTTTTTTTTTTTATGTAATACGCAATCATCAGTTGCCATAGCAGCATGAATACAAGAGTGAAGGAGCGGGGACATTTTCTGCAAAGTTAATAAAAGCTCTGCATGTGTTTTATCTTTTAATTTCCTTTGAATACTTTTCTTGAAAGACATTGAACAGAATGACACCACAGTGTGTAGTCTGGTGTTTTTGGCTTTCCCAGAGGGTTCAGGACCAGGAATGGATCCTCCAGATGCGTCTGTGCTCCCTGAATACACTCATTAAGTATACTATAATAACTTGATTTGTAAAGCAACTTCTTTAAAAAAAAAGGTGAAAACATAAAAGCTTGTTTGTTTTTAGAAACGCAGGATATTTTAAGACAACCCCTTACCCGTTGAATGGTACTATTAGTTAAGATAAAATAAGATAAGATAATATATACTTTATTCATCCCAGCAGGGAAATGTAGGTGTTCCAGCAGCCAGCATACATAAAACACACAACACAACACATACATACATATCCCACCCATACAAAAAAACATGAGCCCACAATACATAGCCAGGATAAAAAAGTGGTATGGACGGTCCATGTGCATAAGTAGCTGTTACTCAAAGATGAGTGTGCAAAATACACAGGTGCAAAATACAGTTTGATATATGCAGCTCAGGCTAAAGTTTAAAAGTTAAAATGTCTTCTGTCCTTACTTAAAGGGGAGTCGTTATAAAGTGTAATTGCAGTAGGTAAAAAAGTATTTTTAAATCTGTCCTTTTTGCAGCTTAGCGTAGCCTCCCACTAAAAAGTTGTTGGCCTATTATTAGGCACTAAACCATGAATCCATCAATTAAAAAAAAAAACACACCTGTCGATGCATTAGTGATAAAGATCAACATTAGTTGCAGTATTTCTTTCCTCTGCATTCAAAGAGAAGATGACTCTTGGCTCTCTCTCTCGGGGGTTTTGGAACAAGTTTGTTATGTAACAGACAGAGGAGGTAGATAGTGTTGTTTTGTGTTATCATAGAGTCAGTGTGGGGAAATAACACACCTGATAAAACCCCCAAAAATGCCTGAGGGCAAAGAAAGAGAGAGAGGGATATTAGAGCTGATGAGAGAGTGAAGGAGACGCGGGAGTTGTACTGTTTGAGTGCTGAAGCTGAAACTGGAACGGAGCAGCGCGTGCTTTTCTCCACCACTGCAGGACCAAACTGTATTCATGTATTCATGTCTGAATTTCAGCTCACACACACAAAGCACTCAGTGTGTGTTTAGTGTAGCAGGAAAGAAGACAATGGCAGAAGCGGATTATCATTATTTATTCCCTCTTTGTCAAACGGGGTCAAACACTTTGTACTCTCTCTGCATTACACAACTGTGGAGGCTGGTGTGTGTTAGTGTGTAGCCGTCCCTCAGCCGGCCTATCAGACGGCTCACAGAGAGGGACAATAACACAGAGGGGCTCTTTGAATGACAATGGCTGAATTAGCCGTGTTTAATGTGAAGAGGTGAAGTGAAACAGGAGGACTCCTTCAATACAGGCGGGACAGTGTGTTAATAGAGTGAGAAGTATCAGTGGTTGACTTGTTCATGTGTCGGGAATAAATCAGAGACATGTCAAGACCAATAACCAACACACCTGATTATATATTTAATATGGAGATAATTAAATAACAAATGTGAACATCCTAGATCCTCTGATTCATACGGCAGATCGTCATTTGAAACCAGAAACGACTAAAATACTCAGTTTATTGTTTCAGTCAGACTGAAAAGCAAAAGGAAAGTAATCCCAGAACTCCATCCTGGATGTTGTGTCATTTCTTAGTTTGAACGTCTGTCATGGGAACAGTTCAGGACTTAATGACAGTTTAATTTACTCTGCTAAATGTGACTGATCTATTCAAATAACCAACAGTATGTTCAGTTGTTCTTGTGTTTGTCATCAAAACGAGCCTTGAAGGACGTCCTAAACGGTTTCAATGGTGTTTGTTATTTACTGACTTGTTGTCTTGTGTGATTGTACTGTTGATAATATTCGTTTTCTAATCTAATCGAAGACGACCAAAACATGTCCATACTGTTTAATAAGAAAGTTATTGAGGTCTACGTGGGAGTTGTAGCAGGATGTGTTTCCAGTTCTCATAAGAAATATCATGAGTCAGCACCTAATGCGGCTTGGAAGTTGTTTTTTTTGTTTCAGTTTTATTGTTGAGCAAAAGAAAAGTGAAATCAACTTTAATTTGAACCTTTCCAGTCGGAGATTTGTTTCATTTCTTAGTTTGACACGACTGTAAACGTTCAATCTGGGGCGCCGACGGCCTAGCGGTAAGGTTGTGCCACGTGTACTGAGGCTACAGTCCTCCAAGCGGGCGGCCCGGGTTCAAGTCTGGCCTGTGGCTCCTTTGCTGCATGTCATTATTAACTCTCTCCCCTGATTTCCTGCTATATCCACTGCCCTATCAAAATAAAAGCCCCATAATACATATTTTGAAAAAAAACCTTTCAATATGTTTTTGACTTTTGATTATGAATTTAAGAAGTAAATTAAGAGAAATTTACCATCAGCATGATCAGTCACAAAAAGAAAAGTTCCCCTACTTCCATATCTCTTTTAATCACGAGATCTGGGAAACATTATATGAAACATAACTCTGATTATTAACACGTTAACTTACAACTCTCCTCATTCAGGTGTATTTGTTAAGATCTCCTTCAAATCATGGAACTCCTGATTAATGTTTGAGTCCAGTAGAACCGTGTGTGTGTGTGTGTGTGTGTGTGTGTGTGTGTGTGTGTGTGTGTGTGTGTGTGTGTGTGTGTGTGTGTGTGTGTGTGTGTGTGTGTGTGTGTGTGTGTGTGTGTGTGTGTGTGTGTGTGTGTGTGTGTGTGTGTGTGTGTGTGTGTGTGTGTGTGTGTGTGTGTGTGTGTGTGTGTGTGTGTGTGTGTGTGTGTGTGTGTGTGTGTTCACGTTTGTGTAATTCCTCAGCAGTCTCCTCGTGTGTTTTGGAGCTAATTCTCTAATCACCCTCATTATATCGGGTGCTACTAGGAGACTTATTATTTCTCCCCCATATGTTGTGGGAGGAGCAACCTGCTGAGAAGGCTGAGGAAGTGTGAAAAAAAACAAAGAACTACCCCGGGCGCCTGAAGGTGGAGATAAGTGCAGGAGGAACACACACCTTTCTGATTGTTGTGTGTGTGTGTGTGACTGTTTGCCCGCAGTGCAGAGTACCTGCAGGATCAGACACACGATGCTTCTCTGCACTTGTGGTTTCCTGGCAATGGATTCTTCCTGACTTTATTTTTTAGAAATACCTTTTTGCCTACTGAGATTTTTATTTTTTTTTAATTATCAACTCATCTGAGCTTTTGGGAGTTTTTGTTGTGTCCGTGGAGAATGGTTCGTTTCGGTCGCTTGACGTCCTGGCACAGCTGGGACCTGCTGCACGTGGACTCAGAGATCCCTGAGGAGCCTCCTCATGACACCAAATTGTCACAGAAAGACTATCAGGTGAGATGTTTGCTAACGGGTCTCATGTGTGAAACGCAGGCTGATTGTGATCGTTATTGAAGGAGTTACTTTGATCCAATCAGACTTTTCAGTGTAAATTGCAGATTTAGCACGGCAAGCATGTGAAACTTGATTTTGTGATTTTCTTTGTGTTCATCAAGCCAGTGAAGGCAGCAGAAACTTTTTGATTTGAGTAGCCTCGTGTGTTTACAGTCACTTTTTTTCCAACAAAACCAACAAAAAACAACTTTTTAATAAAATACTAAATGAGATAGTCATCAATGGGTGAGCCCAAAAAAAAACACACACAATATGAATAAATAAAAGGAAACACAAGAAACAAAACTAAAAGAAGGTAGACAATATCACATTAATTACGAGTTGACGCTATACAAATAAAGATTGATTAAATTAAGTGTTAAATCTTTGCTTTAAAAAGTGATCATCAATTTACATTTTTTTCCCTTTTTTTTCAATTTCTTCACTTCCCCCCCCAGTTTCTAAATGTGAAAACTTAAGGCTTTTTTTTTCTTTTATTACATACTAGTAAACTAAATATATTTTGGTTTTGGACACTTTGTCGCACAATAAGACGATATATTTCGAGGATTTGTCAAGAAGATTCAAAGGTGAGAAGCTTCACTAATATCTTTTAATTTAATGCAATCTCCTGAGAAAGTTTAATCATCATCCTTTGTGCTGACTTCATTGATCTTAGTGAAACATCAGAGTGGGGGTATGAGTGTGTGTTTGTGTATTGAGTGACGTGTGACGCTGGCTGGTATCTCATTACATTCACTGTTCCACTCATGATGGTTCAGTAAAAAAGGAGCAGTGACACCTCTTACACTGAAAGAAGCTTCAGTCTCTGCTCAGGTCAAAATGTTCAATACCACAGATTTTAAAACGATACTTAAATGATCGATATGGTATCCAAAAGTACAGAAGCTTAAAAATATATATATGTTGGCAACTTATTTGTGCAATTGGGACGGTGTGCAGGAGTTTCTCTGCCTCTTTGGTAATTAAAAAAAAGGATTCCCCAACATTTGGTTCCTTGGAGTGTATTTTCGTTGCCATGGTATCGACACTGTCTGATCATCATCATGACAACCCTCGTCTGTGCTGTGTTGGTCAGCGGGTCTCGATTATCAAACCCGCTCTGGCCTTGAAACGTGCAGCATGTGATGTTGTTTCTGTTCCTTTCTATTTCCTGGCGTGTGTGTGTGTGTGTGTGTGTGTGTGTGTGCGTGTGTGTGTGCGTGCGTGTGTGTGTGTGTGTGTGTGTGTCCAGGCCCTCAGGAAGGTCAGTGTCACTCTGTTTTCCCATCGTTAATCAACCCACCTGATCAAGGGGACTTGTTATCAGTGGACTAACATAGAAGCAGTAGCAGGGGGCAGAAAGAGATGGGGGGGGGGGGGGGGGGGGGGGGGGGTAGTAGGTGGTGATGTTTGACTGTGAGGGGTTTCTTTGCTCTTTCTTTGTCACCACTTACTTTTAATACAATCCGGTCCCGTTTAAAGATTTTCTCCTTTCCAGGCCAAGGTTAGCGCCACAAAGCGCTGCGATAAGATAAGAGCTGTGAGGGGCTTGATATCGTTAGCCTGACTGCTCCCTCCCCTCCTCTTTACACACCCTCCACACAATAGAGAGAGCAGCTTTGTGAAGGGAGCGCTCTCTGCCCTCAGCTCTGACTGACAGGTTTACACAGCAGGCACAGGGGGAACCTTGTAAACGTAATTAGTTAGAGCAGACTCGACCAAAAGCTGCTCGGCGTTTCTCTACGGCTAAAATAAAAACTGTGTCAGTGTCACTACCTGCAGCAATAGATCCAACTCTGACAGGAATGAACAGAATGTTTTAAAGTTAAAGTAATTACCACACTTCAACAAATAGTCGAATGCATGGAAGAAAATGTTCACGACAGGTTCTGAGAGCACAAGAAGTCTTCTGAGGAACAGTCGAAAACCAAAAGAAATTCAGTTAGCTGAGATGTCAAACAAGAACAGCAAACACACACATTTGTATGGCTTCATATCTAGACATCATTTATATGAATTCTCTGTACGCTGATTTAATAATGTTCCTTAAATCAGCGTCTAAACATGCATGGAGGCCATTATCTTCCAGCGTCTGATGAATTCAGACTCATTCCACTCTCCAGACGTTCTTGTTGCTGACTTGAGCTGATCCGCGGTGCAGCGTCCTCATCGGCAGCATATTAAAGCGCTGAGCGATGCACGTAAACAAAGGGCATTTCCCGTTCGCTTGTTATCAGGGCATTCCTTTTTCGCCTTGTTTTGGCCAGCTTGCTCGGCATTGTTTAAAAAGTCTCCAGGACAAACAGTGATTCAAGATAGCGCAAAGAATAGTGGACCCACATCAGAAAGAACAAAATAATGAAGTGACACACGGGTTTATAGTCGCTCGGTGATTGTCTTGGTTTAATTGGGATTATTTCTTGGAATGAAAGCTGAATAAGTTTGTGAAAAGATGGCTCTGAAGATATGACGTGTGTTCACTCAGAGTGATTGTGTTTTTTTAATTTAAATGCCTGAGAGATCTGTTTTGCCCCTGAAGAGTTTTTGGCCCCTTGGAGCTCCAGGGTATGTGTTGTGTTTGGGTGAGGGAGCTCCCTCCAAGCTGTCACCCCGCCTGACTCCACCTCCAAATATTCAGACCGGCCTCCTTCTTCCCTTCTTGTTTTTTTTTTTTTTTTTTTTTCTTCCGCCCTGGCCCTGCCTCCTCTTTCCTGCCCTGACACAATGAGGCAGGATCCTCCTGGTTGCTATGACTTCAGCCCAGTGTCTGCATGAAATGCTACCACTGGCTGTTCGGGCAGCAGGACAGGACAGAGACACGTCCCGGGTTCAAAGAGACGCTGCTGTCGGGCACGGCAGGACGCGACAGACTGACACCGCAAACCCGGACCCCGTCGGCTGGAACGGGACGTTTCAAACGCCGCGTGAAGTTCAGCACGGGTCTTCTTGATGCCGGAGTAACGCGGCGGCGTTACAGTTGTTTCACACTCAAGAGTTGTTTGGACTGATTCAGCATCTTGAACGGTACGGGACACGGCGGCTTGGATGTGAACGAGGGAGGAGAGAGAGAGAGAGAGAGAGGGGAGGAAAGAAGTTGAGAGAGCGCAGCAGCTGGCTCCAGAATGAGCTGCGATCCATGAATCCAACTGAAGGATTAGGATGGTTTTTGTTACTTTTGACATGCCTCTGGCTTCAATGGTGAGCATGGTGGGAAACTGCTGGTAGCTTTCATCCCTGTGTCTGTTTTAATTACCACTTCCTGGCCTTGTAGATAAACCACTGTCTTGATTTGTAGTCCATTTTTGATTTGCCTTTGTGTCAATATCAAGTTTGAAATGCTGAACATCTAAGAAAAGCTGAATGTTTCTTCCATTTTCTGTCTTTATAACCTTTAAAACTCTGATCTTTGTGCTGATTGTTCTAACAAACTAACTAAGGTTTTCATTTCGCCCAGCCGTGCGTTACTTGTAAGCACAGGCGTTCCAAACTTTCCCTGTTTGTCCCCCGGGGGGTCAAACAGGACGCTTCCTGACACCTGTATCCTTGACCACTTGGCCCTAGAAAAAAAGCCCCTTCATTTTTGCTCCACGATCGTTTCGGTCGAGTGTCTCTTTTTTTGTTGTTGTTGTAAAGCCGACGTGTTTATTTGCGGTGAAGTCACTCTCCTCCCTGGTAATCATTCAGGAAAAAAAACCAGATAAAAAGCTGTTTGAAAACCTACAAGACCCCCCACTCAGATTTACTATCTTGTTATGCAACTCTGCGCGGACCCACTTGTGTGCCTTTTAGTCCAGATAAGTGTTTGCACAAAAGGGTCTGGGGGTGCTCTTCCTAAAATGGGAACCTGAGCAATGCAGAACAATTTGACCAAAGCTATTCATAACATTTACATTTCACTCTGTTATATACATGCCACGAGTAATGGAAGGTGTTTACATCTAAAGGCTTGGCTGTCTGGAGGGTTTGAGAAGAATTCTGTTACAGGAGAGACGTCTGAGAATGAGTGGATTACTCCTGAACTGACTCAAACGAACTCTTCATGTGCTCACTTTTAGATCCTTAACTGTTCAGATAAATTAGGAATCATTCTCATCACAATTTCCCAAAGCCTCTTCAAACCAACACAGAGCTTTAATTCACTGACGTACACGTTTATGTTCTCTTTAACTTCATGATTATTTCATTAGTTTTGATCCCGGTGACATCAGAGATCTCCTTTTTAACAAGAGAGACCTGGCGGCAGCAGCAACAAACAACCAAAATCTCACTTTAGTAGATAAGAAGAAAAAACAGATCAGCTGAAACATTTACACTCAGACAGCCAACAGTCAGAAGAGTTCTCTCAACATTTTTAAAACAATGACAAAGAAATGCAGGAAATCTTTACATCTGAGACGCTGGAAACTGCAAGGGTTTGACATTTTATCTTCAAAATGACTGAAGCAATGAAGAAATAAACTAATTATTACTAATTAATTAGGCTTTGCAGCTCTAATTAGATTACTATTCTTGTGGAAATTGCTAATTAAGTGTATTTTGTGTGTGTGGGGGGGGGGGGGGTCAGAACCACTTCTTCAGCCACATCTTCACCTTTTGTGTCTGTGAAGCCAAACGGCCCAGCAGCTTTGGGCAAAGGTGTTTTGCAGCCATTGTGTGCGTGTGTGTTTGTTAGTGTGCGGGGGGTGATCAGCGAAAGAATTTCATTGGAATGGTCGCTCAGTTTCAGCGGCGGTGTCAGTGTCCTGGAATGTAAGTTCCTCATGTCAGTAGTTTAAAGGGGGGGGGGGGTCGGTGGTCTGAGTGACTCCCCAGCAGCAGCAGCAGATTCCTCGCTCTAACGGCGAAAACAACTGCTTCCTCAGATACTGACCTGGCCCTCTGTTTGTTTGCTCATAAAGTGGACAGAGATTGCCTGAGTGCGGCCGCTCGCTGGTGCCCCCCGCTGACAGGCTGACAATAGAAAAAAAAAAAAAAAAAAAAGAGGGGAACAATGGGGGCAGACTCGGGACCGTCTGTTCTTATGGAACAACCTCGCGCCCCGCTCCCTGTGATGTAATGATGCATTCAGAGCAAGGAAGTGGCCGTCCTTCCCGCCTCTGTTTGTGTCTGCTCATCAGGACGGCTGTAACGGGCCCCGCTGATGTCATCCCTCGAGCAGAATTCCCCCTCTGATTTCCTGTTTATCCTGATTGTGTACATTTCTCTCTTTCCTTCATTGTCTCCTTCCATCCGTCTGACTGGAAACTCCTGGGCTTCCCCGCCCTCAAGAGATGACCAAATCACTTCTGCTAGTGTCACCTCTCTCATTTTCTTTTCTTTTATAAGTGTGTAAAGTTGATCCTCTTTATTTTCCCCTTTTCAGGGACAGGCGCGGCGGAGGAAGAACATGACTGAATTCCTCGGGGAAGTGAATATTCCCACCCCCGATACTCTGGGACAGATCGGCGGCTCCCTGCCCGGCATCGGCGCGGGACCCGACAGCTGGAAGAACCGCGCCGCCAGCCGCTTCAGTGGCTTCTTCGGCTCCAACGCCGGAGCGGGACTCTTCGGCAAGGTAACAACCGATCAGGCAGAAGTGAACGAATGAGAATTCAAGAGTGCTGCTTTTTTTTTCTTCTGTTGGGGCGATAAGACAGCGACTTCAGAATCAGTCGGGGACGAGTGTGTTTTGCCCAAAACATGCAACATTGAAAAAAAACCAAACAGAAACAGTAGCGGAGGAGCAGTGGGAGGAGGTCAGAAGGCCAGATCCCCCGAGTCCTGGTGAGGTCATTTCCCTTCAACGTCTCCTGACTTGTTGGCTCATGCACTTTCCTCCCAGCAGCTCAGGAAAGGAGGAGGTGGAGGAAAAGGACTCACTCAGTTCTGTTGAAGGCTTTAAGGAATAGTATTAAATTATGGGAAATACACTAACTTCTACTTTATGCAGATGACAGCGTTCATTGTTCTATGGTGTGCTAACTCGGCCTCGCAAAAGGAAGGAAGGAGCAGACTCCCGATATAAATTAACATAAATAAGAAATCCCCAAAGTGTCCAACCTTTTCTTTGTCTTCTCTTAAACAAAAAGAAATCCATTTCATTCTTTTGTAAAGTAAAATCACGCACACTCCCTTTGTTGTCCTTTTCTCCTGAGTTCACACTCTGCAACAGTAGCAGATGTCACGCAGAGACAGTATCTGTCAGTCACCTGTCACCACCGGCCTCATCTCTATTCACCCCGAGTGTCTCGTTTAACCCCTCCAGAGCCAAAGTTTCTACACCAGGTCCAGGACCTCCTGCACCTTCCATAGTGTTTTTTTTTTTGCTGAGCCACTGTCAGCCTCTGCTTTCACCCAGCTCTGAAAGGAGTGCTGAACTTTATTTTGAAATTTGTTGTACATGAACGTTAGGTGTCACGGTCCATGAACCACAGGTCCGTGCCCCCCCTCCCCCCCCTCTCCATGATGCAGCTTTTGCCCCCACTCCCTCCTCTTCTATTGTGAAAGTGGTCTCAATGCACAGAGCTCATTTTCATAACTACATCAGGCCCTGCAGGCTGAACAAAGGCTTGAATAGGAGCTGCTGTTGGATTTAAGAATTAAGGCGCCAGTTAGGACAGGATTTATATGCTAATGCATGGACTCATCTTTCACTTACAGTTTGAAGTGAACAATAAATCAAACACAAAACGGCAGTTGCTTTCACTTTTCGCTGTTGGCGCTCTTAACCTCATTTAAACTACTAAAGACTCGTTTTTAATTGAAATCGTTCTGTGTCTGTTTCACAGGAGCTGGACCGTCTGGAGCAGCTCCAGAGCAAGCTGCACTCCTACACGCAGTTCGGTTTGCCCAAGGTGCCGCGGCAGCTCTCCTTCCACCAGGACTCGTGGGAGGAGGAGGAGGAGACCAACCTGGTGATGGAGGACAGTTGGCAGACGCTGCTGGACAACTCGGAGGTACAGAGCACACTGTTAACATTTTTTATTATGAACTCACCGTAGTGTGACTGATGATTTTTCCTGTAAGTCATTTTAGGAGATGTATTAATCCCTGCCTAGAAATCGAACAGTTACCAGCAACTATCTTCACAACATCAAGAAAGCAAAAAACCCTGACCTTGTCACTTCTCTGACCTTTAAGCTTTTACTTGAAGTGTCACTCAGTCTTCTGCCTCGGGGCATGTCCACAGTTTTAAACACTCAGTTTAGTTACGTGTACACAGAATATAAACATGCCGGCATCCTGCTTCCTGGTTTGATTATTTATCTTTGTCACATTGGCCCTGATGCTCCTTGTTCCCAGAATCAAGCAGCTTCAAATATGAAGCCAACATGAACGATAAGAGCCATCGCACGCTGTTAATGTTTATTGAATTTATCACACAGCAGAGCCGTAACACTGCTCAGCTGCTGTACATAATGCTGCACATTCTCCTCTGATGACAACTTACATAAGACACATTAATGACTCCCGCTGCTGCTAAACTCCACGTGTCACATAATCAGGTTAGCTTCCTTCATTACATAAAGTCAGTTCAATTCAAATCTCCATTTGATTCAGATCACTTCATCTCATGGTACGTAAGAAGTATCTGCACAAATACTACACTTAAGAAGTAACAGGATGCAGAAACAAATATAAATACATCGGGAAAAGGTGCATCATTTCTAATAGTTTATAAAAGTATAAAAGTGCCAAAAAAAGGCCTCACTGCATTTTTACCACTTTGATTATTTAGACGTTTCAACAACAAACTGAAGCGTCTAATGGCAAAAGATGTGACCTCATACCAATATAGATGGGCTGAATGGAGATCTAACTATTTACATTTTATACAGGCATGAACATAACATAAACAAATACATACAGTGACTACTGTATGCATGACATCATGTCAGTTAAATTTGATTTATCTGGTGAGGACTCTTTTTAAGCAGAGGGAAGATCTGAAGTCGTTTTTTTTTTTATGTAATATTTATATTTTGTTACATTTCCCCTCCAAATCTCAACATAAAGGACAGAAGAGAATACATCCATACATTCATTATTCTATAAAGTCCATGAAGTGCATCAGTAACAGAAGACTCTTTCATCATCAACCTACATCTCTCTCTTTACCCGCTTGTTCAAACGTTTCAACTTTCACTGCATTTTAAATGTTCGTCAAACATATCGAAGGTATCATCACCAGGAGCTCTCAGCCTCTTTTCAAGCCCTTCTTTTCTTTCAACATTCAGTCAACTCTTTTGAATATGAGCTTTTGTGAAACTCATGTGCTGCTTATTTGTCTTCTGCCTGTTTCAAACACTTCTCACACTGAGCAGTATGAGATGGTCAAAAGATAAAAGTCGTGACAGCTGTGATCAAGAAGAAGAATCGTTTGTGTGTGATTTAATCCTATGATGTGAACGTGTTTGTCTGCAGACTGTACTGACAAGGCGACAGTTCCACCAGCAGGAGGCGATATGGGAGCTGCTGCACACAGAGGCCACATACATAAAGAAACTGAGAGTCATCACTGATGTAAGTGCTGTACCTGCTGACACATAAAGATGCTGATACATGTTGTGTAAGGTGAACTCACTGGACTGAGATATGAAGAGACACAATGAAAACTCTTATCTCAAACCTGTTTTCCGTCTCTCTTGCAGCTGTTCCTGAGTGGGCTGCTGAACCTGCAGGAGAGCGGCCTGCTGACGGAGGTGGAGCCCTCCAAGATGTTCAGCAACATCCAGGAGATCGTCTGCCTCCACACGTCCCTGTGGAACCAGGTCATGCTGCCGGTCCTGGAGAAGGCGAGGCGGGCCCGGGCTCTGCTCGACCCCACTGACCTGCACCACGGCTTCAAGACGGTCAGTTGAAAAATATATTCCACCTACGAAGGCTCAATGCTATCGAGAAACCATGACCTCCGTACGGTCATGGTCTTCATGAGCCAGTGCCAGATGAGTGGTTTTAAGAACTGAGTTGTTCCAGTATGGATTATAAACTGAACCCTAATGAGATCCATCAACAAAAAAACACAGAACTATCTCTTGGTAGATTTTTAAAACAGTAGCTTTAATTTCCACAGTGAGTTCAGGATCAATCAGAAATGTTCACAGCTGTAAGACCCCCCCCCCCCCCCCCCCCAACCCCCCACCCCAAAGTTCCTCTACTTAAGACCTAAGACCTAAGACCTTCCAAAGGTTCCTGGTCTCTTGGTGTAAACTTCCTGTGGTGGAAACGGGATGTAACAGTGTCGTGTTGATGTTAGTCATTTGTCTGATGCGCGTCTGTGTTTGTGTTTGTGTGTTCAGTTCGGCTCCAGGTTCCAGCCATACATCCGTTACTGTATGGAGGAGGAGGGCTGCATGGAGTACATGCGAACACTTCTCAGGGACAACGAGCTCTTCAGGACCTACGTCACGGTCAGTTCTCTCGCTCTGACACTAAGTACTCCCTGTTTGTTTTCTGGCTCATTAGATGTTTAATTTCCCGTCTTTGTGTCGCTTCATTCAGTGGGCGGAGACTCATAAGCAGTGTAACCGTCTGAAGCTGACCGACATGCTGGCAAAGCCTCACCAGAGACTCACCAAATATCCACTCCTGCTGAAGAGCGTACTCAAGAAGACGGACGAGCCGTCAGCACGAGACATCGTCAACAGCATGGTGAGGACGGAGAACATGCGTTTACTCGCCGCCTTTAACTTCTTAAAAAAAAACCTTCAGAATGTGAGAGTATTTCTGTTCCTCTTCACCCAAAGGTGGCTGCAGTCGAGGGCTTCATCAACAGCGTGGACTCTCAGATGCGACAGCGTCAGGAGCGACAGAAGCTGGCCACCATCTCTGCCCGCATTGACTCCTACGAGGCTGTAGAGGGCAGCAGTGAGGAGGTGGAGAAGGTGAGGAATGATTTACGAAGCTCCGGTGATTTCTTCAACTTCAAGTGGGGATCCAGCTTCACGCTTTCATCTTTTCTTTTCTTTTTTTTTCTTCCAGATCCTTAAGGAGTACAACCGCTTCGACCTGATGGCTCCCATGAGAGGAACGTCACCGGAGGAGACCCGACAGCTGCATCTGGAGGGAGCGCTGAGGATGAAAGAGGGCAAAGACAGTCGGGTGAGTCTGACTCACTCTTTTTTTTTTTTTTTTTTTTTTTTTTTTTATCTTTAAGACCCCCAAACATCTGGTTTCTCACGTCGGCTTTTGCAAGTGGCCTCACGTTTCACATAAAACAGTTTGACAATAAAAGTGTTTTCTGTCAGACCTGAGATGATTTGATGTCTTCTACAGATGGACGTCCACTGTGTCCTCTTCACCGACCTGCTGCTGATAACGAAGCCTGTGAAAAGAGTGGAGAAAATCAAGATCATCCGGCAGCCTCTCCTCATTCACAACGTCGTCTGTAAGGAGCTCAAAGACCCCGGTGAGTGATGAGAGGAAGACCGGGAGTCAGCTGTTGTTTTCAATTTATACTAACATGTGTTTACAAAAATACTAAAGCAGGAAGTTTCCACTTTTGAGAGGCTTTAAGAAACCAAATATTCAGGATTTAATTTGATGAATTGATTCCCGGCTTGTGCATTTGATGGATTTATAGTTTCAGTGTGAATAAAAAGCTGTAAAAACTCCCTGAGGTTTAAATAATGTAAGACGATAATAATCATGAATGTTTTTCTCTGTAGGCTCGTTCATCCTCATCTACCTCAATGAGTTCAAGAGTGCAGTGGCTGCCTACACTTTCCAAGCCAACAGCGCCACCCAGGGGCGAAGCTGGATCGATGCAATCTGCAACGTCCAGGTGGGGGAGCCACTTCATGTCTCTGCAATAAATGTTGTCTGAGAAAAAGGGATGAAGAGACAGAATTCTGCACTTCAATTTCTTAATGTTGATTTTTTTTTTTTTTTTTTTTTGCAGAATCAGCTCCAGAGGCTCCGCACTGAGGAGATCCTCCGACAGAAGAACAGACTGAAGAGATGTTCTGACCGACTGGAGGAAGAGGACGAGGAGGGAGAAGAGAGCAGCAACTCCACTACCAGCTCCCCGTGTCTGAGGCACAAAGTTCAGCCCAACTCAAGGTGCTTAGAGGAACGGCTAATTACTTTGTTGTCTGGGTCAAATAAGAGAGAATTTGACATTTAGCTCTAGTGAAAAGCGTATGTGGACGGCTTAAGGGAAGAGCTCAACGTTTTGGAAAGCCTCCTGACTAACTTGCTACAGGATATCAAAAGATCTTTACCAACTGTATCATATGAAAAAGACATTTTCAGAGGGCTTAATTCTCAATATAAAGAGAAGAGTGGTATTGATCTTCTCCTCGTTGTTGTTAAGAATAAAACCTGTCAGGATTAAAAACTGATTCTTGCAATTGTAAAATTTATTTTACAATTGATTGTAAAATAAATTTTACGATTCACATCAGAAAAGAGCAAATTCAACGTTTTCTAACTAATTTAAATTGAATGCAGCTGAAGATCTGTTCTCAATGTAAGCAGGAAGATTTAATCAACACAGTCTTAGAGAATCAGTGTAGCCTCAGGATTACAGATTTTTTTTGGTTCTTGTACTCAACACCTTCTAGTGAGCTTCAAGTTTGTTGTTGTTGTTACCTGCCAATTCACCCTCATGCATCACTCAGGACATTTTTATCCATTTGGTCAAATTTTACCACTATCAAATATTGAATAATTATCAGGAATGTAACCCTTTAAATGCCAGAATCATGTAATCAAACTGGCATTTAAAGGGTTAAATTCCTGATAATTACTCAATATTTGATATTTTTGAGCAGGGCTGGAGTTGTTTAAGAGATTTATGCAAAAAAAAAAAAAAAGTTTTTATATCAGTTTTTTGTAAGTGGACATTTTTTGTCCTTAGTGACTTAAGAGGGTTTTAAATTAAACTGATGCCTGAGGGTTAACCTACCATCTCCTTTCAGTCAATCGGACGGCTCCACAGAGACTCTGTCAGTGATGGACATCGATGAACCAGGAGGTCTTCAGGAACCTGCCGCCGCCAACATGAACCTGGAGGGAGCCGACAAAACGGACTCTGATGAATCTTCTCCCCTTTCTGAAAGCTCTGAGGTCCAACAGTCTCACAGAGTCCACTCCAACGTTTACTCAGAGACGGGGCCGGACGGCGAGGAGCTGGACCCCCAGTGTCGCTCCCTCTCCATGGACAGCGCCTACGGGACCCTCTCCCCCGAGTCCCTCCTGAGAGAACTCCAGCCTCAGCGGGGTCAGAGCGAAGGAGAGGAGACGGAGGAGGAGGAAGACGGAGGATTAGAGGAGAAGGAGGATGAGGAGGAGGAGGAGGAGGAGGAGGAGGAGGATGCGGCCTCGCTGGGGTCTCAACTGTCTGTAATCCAGTCGTCTAAACCTCGGCGGCGGCCTCACGTTCAGCCCCGTCCTCACTGCCTCCAGAGGCTGTCCACTCTGACTTTATCGCGCTCCGAGGACAACCTGCTGCAGCGTCTCTACGGAAAGACCTTCACCCACAAACACTCACTCAGCGACGAGCCTCAGGACCAATCAGAACACAGGGACACAAACGCGTCACCTCTCGCACACAGTAAAAGCATGTTGGAGCTCGGGAAGAACTGCCTGGAGATTTTCTCCAGCGACCTCGACCAGTCAGACGACAGCCTGAGTGTCGGCGTGCCCACTGACAAACTGTGTGCCACCCTGAGGAGGGCGGAGGCCAGGCGGGGGCAAAGGGCAGCTGCAGGACCAACAGGGAGTAACACCAGCTCCGACGGGGAAACGGCTCCACCTGGTGGGCTCGATAGGAAAAAGGAGTCAACGGCCACCAGTGATTCAGGGGAAATGTCACCAAAGAAGAGGAAGTCACAGGCTCAGCAGCACAAGAAGCTAACGCTGGCTCAGCTGTACAGGATACGCACCACTCTGGTCCTCAACTCCACCCTCACTGCATCGTAAGTCCACACCGTTATTAAACTGGGTTTTGAATTTAACAATTTTGAAGGAAACATTCAAACACAAAATGATCAGTTCTTTTCTTTTATCACTTCTGTGAAGCAAACACAGACTCTAGTTCAGCTGTCTAATTTGATCAGAATCAACTTTAAAGCTCTTCACTTCACGTGCTGTTTGCTTCATAAAAGACTCCAAAAAGAAAAAGCAACTGGACAAGAAAGAGTCCAGCTTGTAACGTCTTCAATCCACATGTTTGATAGCTGTTGTTGATTTTTTTTTTTCTGATTAAAATAGATTAAGCATGTTGTTGTCAGAGCTGTACAGGTGCTGTGAGGGGGATTTTCTTACAGAGCAAGGCTAGCTATTCCCCCCCCTCATAGTTTAGATTCAATTAGATTCAACTTTATTGCCATTGTGCAGAGTACAAGTACAGAGACAACGAAATGTATTTGGCGTTCTAACCAAAAAAGTGCAACAAAGGTGCAGTACAAACATGAATAGGCATCAAGTGCAATATGGTAGTAAGTTAATACGGTGTCCGAATAGACGTTGTTTTGTGGACTCCTCTTCGAAAGCGTCAACATTTAGTAACTTAAAGTGATAATGTTTGGAGGACAGAGTTGATACTGGATTGATTTTCCTCTAAAAACATCATGTGATATTGAAGGAGGAGTGGAAATCGCAATTGAGACCATAAAGTCGTCAGGAAAATCTTTAATGAGGTTACAAAAATCTGAAAAGTATCCTCAGTTTTTACTTTTTTTTGTTGCTCCCTGCTGGCTTTTAGATTCCTTTATTTTTTAACAAAAAAAAGAGGCTACATCTAATTCTACTGCATCGTCTACTTGTGCTACGCTAACCTAGCCTAATGTAGCCGAACGTTGAGGGAACAGACACAAAGGGGAAGTCAAGTGTTCGTCCCAAAATGCTCCTGTTTCTTAAATTTATAGAAGTGTGCTTTGAAGATGGATCTAGATAAAACATGGTCTGTGCACGGTGCATTAATGTCGTTTTCTGTTCTTTTTCTCTCCCAGGGAGGTATAACCGCTCCAGCTGACGGTGGAAATAAAGGAACAACACTTGTTTTGCTTCGATGGACTGAAATAGTTGAGACACAAATGCACTCTCTCTCTTGCGGCCCTCTCCCTTCCTGTTGGTGTTTTGGACACTGATCGTACCACTTTTGCATTTGGACAACAACAATCCTATTTTGTGCTTTTGCATTTGGTTTCTGAATTTTTTTTGGATTGGAAGGGAGAGGCGGAGAGACACAGTAACTGCTTGCACTTTGCAACGGAAGTAGCATAAAAGGAGGAGGAGGAGGAGGAGGAGGAGGAGCTGGGACTTTCTAAATGTGGACCATCCCTGCACTCTGCACCGGAGAGGAGCTGAAATCTGCATCCCCCCCCCCCCCTCCCTCCGAAAACCTCAAAACGAGGGACGCTAAGACTTGAAAACGCTCTCTCTACACGAGGGAAAAACAGCACCCGGGACGTCCTCCTAATATTTGTACTGCTCCTGGTTTTGCTTCAAGAAAAGAAAAAAAATTGCACAGTTATCTTTGTTAAGTAGAAGAATCACTAAAAAAAAAAAAAAGGAGTGAACTTACATTAACAGTCACGATGAATTTGAGTTAATTATTGGTTTGTGTACAGACGTGTGTGTGTTTGAATGTGAATGTGTGAATGAATGGAACAAAAAAAGGTCCTTTGATTCCTGACTGATCCAAAACTGATTCACCATCTCCTGTGAGCATGCTAACACACCCAAAGAATAAAGACCTACAGAGCAGAAAGAAGACAACGTGCACCCAAAGACACAGACTGATGCCACACAGACACGTGGAGCTACTATATCTGAATAATGACTGAAAACGGTTGCATTCACGGTTTTTTGGGAGGGATTTTCCTGCACTATTCACACCCTGGCATGAGTGTATTTTCTCTCCCGAGGCCCTAAATGTTTCAAACCGCTCGCACAAAGTGTATATGTCACCCCCCCCCCCCCAGTCAGAGTAAAAAAGAACAAGTCTGCGTTTGCCTGTTTTGGAGCACGTTTTGCATTTCTCGTCTTTCTTTGTGATGGTGACACTAACAAGAGGTTGAACAAAAAAAAACAAAAAAACAGTTTGGGTTGATCTTTTGTACCGAATGAATCTGCAGAGCTGCTTTTTTTCACCCAGGAGATCGTAACATTTCTCAGATCAGTGATTTCTCTCTTCCAAACATCGGCAAACCAAAATAGGTTAACTCTGTTTACTTCAGTTTTTTTTTTGTTTAAGTGTAATATTTATTATGCCTGCTATGTTTTATATATATAAGATATTGTTTATATTATTTGCTTCCATCATCTGTACATTCTTTTTTGTTGTCGATGTAGTCTTAATTATTTTTGCCAGGCATGAATGTGCTATGAACCAAAATCATGACTTTAAAAGTGTCTTACAGAAATAAAAGAGGCTGAAATACATTACGATCCCTCTTCTGATGGTTTCATCCGTTGTGCTGTGAGCGGAGTGTGAATGATATTAAAAAAACAAAAAAATGACATGAACTGGTTGCACGCCTCTCGTCTCTCCTGCTCTTCTTCTTTCTTTATTTTAAACAAAGACAGCAGGCGGTGTAAGAAAGTCGACATCCACAGTGCAATCAGAGTCCTGAAAGCTGTCACTAATGATGCATGTGATAACAAGTTAAGTTTCCTCCCCCTCTTTGATGAACAAAATACTGTTTTAGGTATTTATTTATGGAGTTGCACAGCAGTCACATGTTCAGTGTCCATTCCTGGAATTCAGAGCAGATCAAACATCTGCTCCAGCTGTCTCTTTCTGCTTCTCTCAAAAGTTGCAACGTGCTCACATCTCAACCATCTACATGCGCACATCCTGCAGGGCCGAGCGAGCCTGCTGCTGCTGCTGCTGCCGGGCCCGCTCGAACTTCATGGCCAAGGTGTATTTACAGGTGATTATATCAGCTAATCGGTGGATTACAGCATGTTGAGGCCACACAAGCCCCGCTAAGCTGCACGGGGGAAAGACAGCGGCGGTCCTGTGGGATTTTCTCTTTAATCTGGTCCCAGAGTGCTGCAGGGCCCCCTCCTCTTCTCACATCTGGCCCGCGGGGATTTACTCATGTAATCCTCGATTTTAAAACAATTTTATTATGCCTTATCGCCGATACACTGGACTTTAATTATTAAAATGCAGCTTTCATTGAGCAGTGGAAGTAATTACACATGCTTGATCTATTAGCTTTAAATATGGAAGTAATGAGGCTGCGGTGTGGTGGGCTGAGGGTGTATGATCGCTGCAGGCCTCAGGCTGCACAGTATTCATGTTTAGTAATAGTTGATGTAATATAAGACGGGAACAGGATGCTATCTGTGAGGTGCATTCAACCAGTATTTACTCTCTCCTCCAGATTGACGGTGAAATAAAGTTCAAAATGTAGGAAAAAATGTAATTACCTTTTTTTATTCCAAGACTTCTCTGAATCCAGCAAATCTCTGCAACCAGAAGAACATCATGAATGATCTGGTCATCAAAGTAAAGACGACTCTGAAGAAGTTTGTGTAAAGGTTTAAAGATTCAGAGTGAAAAATAGAGTTTGAATGGAACATAACTGAGAGATTTACTCCACAACTTTACAAAACTGCACACAGTAAAAGTAATTATCCGCCTTCAAATGATGCAGTTGAAGCTCAAAACTTGGAGAAAACCAAAGAAAAACATGTCTGTGAACACAGTCTGTGCCGCAGGGGCGTGTAAAAAAAATTGGGCCAGGGGTGGGATGGGCCCCCCCTTCAAATCTTATTGGCCACCCCAAAATCCTTTATAATGATTGGCTATTTGCCCTGCCAGAGTAGGAACTTATATTGTAATCCACTATTTAGGCTGTGCAGATGTTTGTTTGCAATTTTTTAAAACACTTTAAATTGGGACTTTGGACGTACGTATTTGCGTGAGTCCTTCAAGAATTAATGAATGTGTAGACAGATGGGGTAAATAAATGCTCTTCATTCATGTGTGCACACAAACTTCAGGCCACCCCTGCACAAGTCACTGGGCCACCCCATTACAAAAAGTCTGGACACAAGTCTGGACACGCCCCTTCTGTGCCAAAACAGAGTCTGTGCAAAGTAAGTCAGATGTGAGTAAAGGCATGTTCAGGAGGAATCTGCTCATTAGGACACATTAAGAGTCTTATGTTTCACTGTTTTATCTCATGAAAGGTAATTTCTTTATTTGCAAAATATCTGCTAAACATGTGCAGAGTCTGAAGTTTTTATGCAACTTTTTACAAGAATCCAAAAGTTCAGATGAGCATGTAGGTACCATGTGTCAATTAGAGTCTGCTCCCCTTTTATATATATGAACAGATATTCTTTATAGTTGTGTCTTTTTTTTATTACTTTTGACTTAATTTGTGCTTTTTTCTTCCTTATTAACCATGAAGCACCTTGTGACTGCTGTGAGTTTAAGGTGTAATCTAAATTAAATGTGCTTACTTGCATGAAAAAAATGCAACATTTTGAGACTTTAAACACGTTTTCATCATTGTTAATATAATTTCTCAGTGCAGCTCTCTGCATGAGGTCTGCTGGAGTTGCACCCTGCCTGCAGCTGGGGGGGGCGTTGGAGGGGTTAACACCACCTGCTGTGGCAGATGTCAAAAACCATGCTGTAAAAAATGTCCGATTATCACAAAGGGGCACTTTAGCAAATCCTGATTATAGGAGCACTTTCATTTATTAAACGCTGTCAATCCCCCTGTACTCTCTCTGAGCACGGATTAAAACCAGGTAGACACCATTGTCTGTCCAAACAATCCCTCTTTAAGCTCCGGCTGCTTCCTGCTGCCCTGAACAGGCCCGGCTGCCGGCCGCCTGTAATCTCACTAGGGGCTTATAGGTCACTACAACCAGCACACATTCCCATTCATCAACATCATCCCTCTCTACGGGGCCGAGGTGATTGGATTTAGGACATGTTTTACAGGGGCAGAAAAAAAACCACAACAGGGAACTAAAGCGTGTTTACAAGAGCGCTGCTGTGAAAAGGCTCGTGTGGTGGAGCGGCGGCCATATGGAGTGGATAACCCGGTGAACATCTGCCCTCCATCAGTACCACACACACACACACACACACACACACACACACACACACACACACTGCCATTAAACCGCTGGCTTTGACCTTCACATGGTGCACAAGAACATCTGGACCCTCTTTTGACCTCATGACCCCTGACAGAGCATCAACGCAGGCAAAGTAGCTGCAGAGAAATCTTTTCTAGATTAGCAAAAATTTCAACACATCGTTTCCACCAGATTAAAAAAAAAGGCAGGTACATGTTCAACACCTGGGAGGAAATGACTACTTTAGATTTGACGATAAATGCTCAGGTAAGACTTTGAACTGAACAAGAAAAAACTTTTTTGTAAAACTGAGTTCTTAATCTAGAAGAGGACGAAACCAAAAGTGATGTTAAAACACTGTTTGGATCTTATTAGCACATGAAATGCAAACAGACCAGGGCCAATTCATCATGGTTTCTTTGATGGTCCATGCTAAACCCTCGTACTAAAATTCATGAAAAGTCAATCAATCTTTATATGTAAGCCATCAGTTGACAAAAACAACAATGTACCGTATCTTACTGTACCAAGTTGTACCGTATCATACAACATATAATCGTATCGTACAATACACTACAGTATGGTACTGTAACTTATCTTACTGTATCTTATCTGTTGTCCTATTGACTTCACTTCATGTATCTGCTGGCTCTAATGATCAGGAACTTTTCTTCTGGAAGGACAAAGACAAAATTGTCCAAGCAAAGAAAACACAAAAAAGTCCAAACTGTGTTTTTATTGTCTTTTCTAAATATATAATAAATCTAAATAGTAAGATGTCACTATTGAATGAATTACAGTCCAACAATGTCTTCTATATTTATGCATCAGCTGCACATTTTCTGCAGGAAAAAAAACCTTAAAAGTCATCCCATAATACTTCTGTATGTTTCTCTGAGACTTTTTTGCATTAATTTTTTTTTGTCCTTTACATTTTGCAGAATGTTAAAAAAATCCTTCCAACACATAACTGAACCCTTTGATGAAGTGAATCACAGTCAGTCAGGCAGCAGAAAGGTGATAATGTATTACCAGCTGCTCTTTGGCATAAATTCATTCCACAAAGACGCGGCATATGCTGGTGGATCAAATGTCTTTATCCCGGTGGAACTTGTGTTGTTCTCTAAATTGAAAGAGCATAAGGTCCCACTTTTCACGCGACAATACAAAGTCCTCACCTCAATAATTGTATCAGCGTGTAAGGAGCTTACTGTAATTACAATATTGTCTTCTCAGGGCCGCAGCCTCAAACATGAAACACACAAATCACCCATTTTTTAAATTAAATGGAAACTCGTCCGCAGGGAAGCAACACCAGGGCGGGACGGAGGGATTAACGTGTAAGTCTGGTACATTTAATATTTACAGAACAATCACACAATTAATCTGACAATGTGTTGTGTGTCTAATACCTGAACTGACTGGACCTCAACATTATCAGGGCTGTGCACAGAGGGGGGGAGGGGGGGAGCGGGGAGGGGGATGTTTATAAGTGTCTGATCCAAATGTAACCCATCAGGCAGATTTTTAAATATGCACTTTAATCAAAACCAGCATGTTTTATTATCTAGCCTCTCTGAGTAAGTGTCTATAGATGTAATAGTGGAACATGTTTATTTATAAAAATCCCTCCTAAAAGTTTACAATTTAGCCAACGAGACATGACATGAAGTTTATCCAGCGGTTGTGTTTTACTTATATAACAGATATGAATAAGGAAAGAGGAATTTGTTTTTATCTTATCTCTTGTTATCTCAAGCCAAAGAGCAGCTGGTATATACAAAATATGAAAAACACCTACAGTTGGTGGTTTAGTGAAGTTGGTGGTCCAGAAAGACGCAATCTCAGTCAGGATTTCGACACTGCAAAACCTCAGATATTATCAAATGTTTTTGTCTAATCTAGTCATGTAAACCACATGCATAATTTCAAGATCTTACAATCTTTAAAAGAAGGCCTGAGTTTCTCTTAATGAGTAATAATAGTCACCAATGCAGCATCTAAATTGACATGTCTTCAAATAAGATGTTTATCTGGAGTTGTCAGGTGAACGTGGCTTATATTAAGTATTCTTTGCCTTTCTTGTTTTACTAACTGGCTACAAAAATCAGGCTGTGTGTGCAACAATTGCATCCCAAAGTATAAGTGCAGAAGGCTCTCATAGAAGGGAAAACATTCATCCACAGGGCCGACATAAACTGTAGAGACAGACAAGCAGCCGCACTCACATTCATTTGTTTTTCCTCAAGTTTAAAAACTCCAGACCGGACTCACATATCAAACATGTTTCACCCACATTAACCTGGACTCTGTTATGATTAACAACAACCGTCATCAACCCCCCTAAAGAAACCATAAACACTCTGAGGTATCTGAGGGATCACCTCATGAAAACGTTTAACGTGCACTTCGACCAAAAACACCTTCTAATAAATGTTATTCTTTTGAAGCCTCATTGTGTTTATAGATCTGAATATGGATTGTTACAAATAACCTCAGGGGCTTTTTGCTCAAACGAACCCAAGCACCAAAGCTAACTAAATTTTTCTTCCTATTGGGGAAACAATGGACTTGATGTCCTGTTAAGATTGTATTTGTGCATCCAGCACAAACGCAATATTTAACCATCTTAGTGACTGGTCAAATGAAATCTATTACAATGGAAGAAACACAATAAACACGACCCGAAACGCCCGCTCTCACTCACTACCACCTACTGCACGAAGCAGAGTCAGAGAACGAGAGTCCCTTGTGTGACATAATGTGACGCGATGTTGAAAAAAAGAGAGCGTTATTAACTGCTACATACTGAAAACAGCCACTTTATCCTCTAAATGTGTGCCCTTTTGTGTTGTAGAACATATCAAATCAAGAACTGACGTATTCTACAGCCATTATCAGACAATAATAAGTGTTGATTTACAAAAAAAATAACCTGCAAGTTTCTCTTTAAACCAACAACAACAACAACAAAGACACAAAACGACATGTGTAAATGTGCAATAAAAGAAATTGGACTCAAAGAACGCAATTTCAGTAACTAGACAAGATGCAACAAAATAAGGTTGTGTGTTATTTGTGGGCTAAATAACAGATACCGATCAGTAAAGGACATACTACTGTTTAGTATCTACTGCAGTATGAAAAATGGTTTAAATCTGCTCCACCTATACATTATAGGTTCAAGCAAAATGCATGCAATAATGCATTTATAATAATAATAATCCATTAATATATAATTAATTATTCTAAAATAGATCATTTTGCATGATTGGCATTTGTACTTTAGATATTATATTATAAAGCTGAAACTTTTGTGATTTTAATTCATTAGGATAATGCATGACTTTTACTTGTTACTGAGTATTTCTACCCTAAAGAGTTTTAGTATCTGCATGTATGCATGTGCATGTAGGTATGAGTGTATGTGTTTGTGATATGTATGTATACTACATGTATATATGTATGTGCATATATATATATTTGTGTGTGTGTATTATGTGTATGTATATGTACGTGTATATGTATAGATTAATGTTTTTACTTTTTTTTCTTGCTTTTACACATTGCCTGTAAAGCACTTTGGTCAGGTGAAGCTGTTTTTAAATGTGCTATACAAATAAACTTGATTTGATTTGATTTGATTTGTACTTCCTCACCAACATTTTGAGAAGAAAACTACATGAGGCTGCAGATGAAAAATAATCTTCTTCATGAGGCCTTGTGCATTACTTTAGGTCAGACGTTTTGCACAGTGATAAAAAAAAGTGAAGCTTGAGACGGATTGAGACTCCATCCTTGTGCAGAGCTTGCAGCCTGTGAACACAAGATGCTGAGGTGTCTTTAAAGGGTTAACAGGAGGAGGCGCAGCAGTGGTCAGCTCGGCTGCTCTGGGTGGAGTGAAGTTTTAGAGACAATGTACTATAACAAATTAGCCAAGAGGACTGCACTATGGCTGAGTGAAAAACACTCAGAGAACTGAAAACACCTCTTAAAAACACAAACCAGGTCGAGAGCTGAGATGAGTGATGTGAGTGAAGACGCGCTGCTGGATTATTTCTACTGCACCGGAGGCAACTCAGGCAGAGTGAAAAATGCAGAAATACTGAAGACATTTAAGCCTTTTATTGGCCACAGTGACTCGCAGTTGCGTGGTAAGTAAAGAGTCCTTATATCCTGGGGTTAACTTCAAATATAATCGCTTAAAAAAAAGAGGAAAATGTGAAGTAAAAGCGCGGCATCAGTCGGTACAGCGGGATGAATATCCAATGACCTCGTGTTTGCCTGACACTTCTCTTATTTCTCCCGACTGTTTGTAAAATGATTCATGTTTTTCTAAGAGCTTAACATTCCCCAAGTCTGTTTAAAGAAACGGCTTTAATGTCCTCTCATTGTTCCCCTGTTGTGGAGCAGACATCTGGTTTGCATTAAAAGCCCCCTCTCTCTACAGAGCTACACTTCCAGCAGCAAGGAATTGTGTCATTTCCTCCTCCAGGCTGTTTTAGCTGCCTGGTAACTGAGCGGAGTCCGTGAACGCAACACATCACTGAAGTCTGACACCATTCACTGTCACAGGAAGGGTGATCTCATCCCACCTCCAGCAACACCAGGAATACCCTATAGAATAGAATAGAATATAATTACTTTATTGATCCCAAACTGGGAAATTGTGGCGTTACAGCAGCAGGTTATCCAACACACAATATGAGTAAAAAACACAATGTTAGCAAATCTAAACATAATATAATATTAAATACAAAGTAAATAAGTACTAAAAATATCAAAACTAAGAATGGGAATATATACAACCAGGATTTAATTTAGCATTACTAGTCTTAAATAGGAAGATTAAATGTAAATGTGCAAGAACAGAGTCATCATTATAGTACAGCTTTAACACTACTAATATTGCATTTTTTTTTATAACTAGCCTTTATTTTCTGAACTAATGAATTAGTTGTTTGCTCTGTAAAAAAAGCTAAATTGTGTCTCTGTGTTCTGATTTTTTATAAACTGAGGAGGCAGACAGTTTTGATAATGAACCTGGTGCCTTTAAGAAACAGCTAGGCTAATGTTAGCATTCAGAAATGTGTCCTCTCCTGTACTATAACCTACAGCAGTCATGTTAACTAGAAAGTGGTTGAATGCTAACTGCTGCTAGCTGTCTTCTAATATTAGCTAATATGCTGCATTCACACGGCGGCCATTTTCCTCTGACGCTAAAAAGTGTGAATGTCAAATATTGATGCTAACACGCCTAGCCCTTTTCAGACTGCTTTTTTTTTTTTTTTACAGAAAATGTCGTAACTTAGCTTAGCCGTCATCACGTCTTTTTTTTTTATTCATATTGATTCCATGACGGCGTGTTATTGGTGTCCAAGTCCGTGAATTCACGATGCGTTTCAGTGATTCAGAAACACGGCCACATAGTCAGACCCCCTGCTGGCTCGCCGTTACTGTCCTGCCTCTGTAACGCCTCTGTTACTACCTCTGAAGACGGTACAGAGGGGGGGTCACTTCTTCCCCCCCATTACGCCTCCATCACATTTAATGAAGGCGAAACGTCACACGGGCGTAAATATCGTGAAATTAATGAGACGACAACATTTTAGCTAGAACTTCAAATACTGAGTTTTCAATTTTTGTTTTCAGTTTCTCTTTTATCTTCCCATTCTTTTATACATTACAACCTGGAACAACAACGTGACGTAATAAAGACACAATTTAGATTTGCACAGTTAGCAAAATGGCTTCCACAGAGTTACGGTATATTAGCTAACGATAGATTTAAGCTAGCAGCATTTAGCATTCAACTACTTCCTAGATCAAACTGCTGATATTTCAGTTACACAACAAGTCTACACATTCCTAGTTTATGATGTCAGCTAGAAAATAGTGAAATGCTTAATCATGTAACAAGTTTCTCAATTAGCCTTTGGCTTTTAATTCTTTCCCCTAGATTCTGGAAACCAAGAAGCAGCAAAACAATGATGATATTTTAGATTCCTTAAACGTTAACTTGAAAAGACTTAGCTTAGCCGCTATGCTAATATCTTATTTTGTCAACAATGGAAATAAAAACAGTTTACCAAAATAAAAAATATTCAAGAAGCTGCTCAGCAGCCGGGGCGCTGGTGGCGCAGTGGTTGGTGCGTGCGCCCCACGTATGGAGGCTATAGTCCTCAGAGCGGGCGGCCCGGGTTCGAGTCCGGCCTGTGGCTCCTCTCCCGCATGTCAATCAATCAATCAATTTTTATTTGTATAGCGTCAACTCATAACAAGTGTTATCTCGAGACACTTTACAAAAAGCAGGTAAAAGACCTTACTCATTGTTATGTTACAAAGATCCAGCCTATCCATCATGAGCACTTTAGCAAAGCAGCAAAAGAAAAAAACTGCCTTGTCATTCCCTACTCTCTCTCCCTGATTTCCAGCTCTATCCACTGTCCTATCTCTACATTAAAAAGGCAAAAAAGCACAAAAAATAAATCTTTAAAAAAAAAAGAAGCTGCTCAGCTTATTTTTCAAACTGCTCACACATAATACTTGATTATAAAACATACTTGGCATTAACTCACAACACATTCATCATCGTAGCTCTACATCGTAGTAGAGCTGAGGGCAGGTTTTGCTGTATTTCTTGTAAATGTGTTTCACTGTCTTGCTCTCTGCTGTTCCTCTCCACCCTCTGACTCTTCAGATCATTATGTAATCCTGCTCTGAATCATTGCTAACATACAGAAAAAAAATCCTCTCATATTTGGCCTCTGCAGACAAATATTGGTGATTACAGGTTCTCCAATGTTCTACAGATTTTCTCTACCTTTACATTAAAGCAAATGAAAGTCCTTTGGGATTTCACCAGAAGAAAGTCAGTTTGGAGTCTATGTGACAAGTAGACATTATTTACTTTTATCTTTTATATTATATTAAATCACACAAGAGGGAGTGATGTTTTACTGAATATCAGCACGGCTGTGATTTGGTCGTATACGCCCAAGGTCGATAATCACGGCAGCGCTGATATCCAGAACAACGTCTCGACCTTGAGTGTGACGTCACTTTTATAAAACAGTTACACAAGCGGAAAATAGTGATAAAAGTGAAAATCAACAACAGATTATTATTTTACTCCACCAACTCAAACAGCTTCACAATTCAACTGAACCTAGACTGTTGCCAAGCAACCCAAACAATCTATTCTACTGCACTCTTTTTACTCTGTCGGTATCCATGGTTACCACACAGCAGCACATTTTTTAGTATGAACCTTTAAGTGTTTGTAAGGGTGCTCTTCACATTAGGCACGATTGTTTTGACCGAACACGACTGCTCCCCCCTCCCCCGCTGCTCTGTGTTCACATCAGTAACATTGTTCCTTGCTTGAGTACACTTGGGTATGCACACAGTCCGATACAGGAGGTGGCAGTAGGCACATAGTTGGTTTGCAAATCTGCCAAGGAGCAGAAATAAGAAGAAGCAACCAAAGCAAACCCGCGGGCTGAGTCCGTCCTGCTAACTGTGGATGTTTTTGTTATTTCTGAGACGCCAACAAGAGGTCAGAGGATGAAAATATAGCGGTCCACTTGACTATTTGAGCACGGTTGCATTCACATCTCCTGCTGACCGTACTCGAGTACTCATGCCAAAGACCACCTCTTCCATCAGACTCGGGCACAGTACCCGAGTACGGTATGTTTACGGTACGTTTGTCTTCACACTGATCAAATGAACCAGACTTTGGGGTCAAGTGTACTCTGACCCGGGCCCGGTTCCCTAATGTGAAAACCCCCTTGCATTTTCTCATGAAACCAGGGAAACTAGAGTCTCTTGTTTGATTCTGAGGTTTGAGATTGACAGATAAAAAAAAAAATACTGTCAGCTGTAAGTGTAGAATAAAAGTAAACAAGAACTCCTGGTTTAGGAGGAGTGATACGTGTGAAAAGTCCCAGTGATGTCGTTCCCCTTATATGGTCACTCATGGAATGCCTCTTGTCCAATCAGATTGCTTGGTTGGAACTAACTGTTGTACATTTAAAGACACAGCAGCAGCTTAGCCATTTCTAAAAAAAACACAAGTGGGATGCAACCATATTCAGAATCTTTTATCTGAGAAACATAGCATTGAGTTTCTTATAAATCAGTATTTTGTACCTGTAGAACATATTTTTGATGTTTTTCTTCCAAAGTTGCCTTGTGAGGGGAGTACAGGATTTATTGCAGGTCTTTTTTTTTTGTATTTGGACTGTATACAAAGACCCTTCAGTTCAAAGATAAGGAATACATGTGTAGCTAAAGTTGTGAAACATTTCCAGCCAGGAGACAAATAATGATCCTGTAATGATTCATCAGATCCATCGAGAAGTGCTTTTTTACCTTTGGCACTGTCTCCTGTGCAAACATATTTTAACCTCCCTGAGTGTTTATCCAAAGTGACCTTGCCTCGCAGCATGTTGGGTCCAGATGCGATGTCAGCAGTGCAGTTGTTGACAGAGGTTTTAAAAAAAAAAGCTGCCAGCTGACGTGGCTGTCCAATTAGACGAAGTGCTTCCCACACATTTAAAGTCTGTCCGAGCATGTGGATGCAGATTTCCAAGTGGTAATTGTGATGATAGTATTTTAATCATAATTAAGTCCACATGCATGACTGGATGTAGACCCTTTAATGCGTTTTCATCAGATGTGAAAACTGGGGCACAGTGGGGAGTAGTGTAGCTGTGTTTGGAGGGAAGCAGGGGGGCAGGGGAGGGGGGGTTCCTGAACATGTGTGTGCGACTGAGCGTTGCTTGTTTGTGCAGACCTCTGGCTAATAAATAACTCTCCTGCATACTGTGCAACTCACCGTGTTGTGCAAAGGAATTCTGTTGTTGGGGCAGATGTAAGTGGCTGCTTCCTTTTGGGTTTCCTGTTGTTGTGAGTGTGAGTCTTGTGAACTATCTCACTAGAGGGGGTTCCTTTCCGTCAACATCAGGAAAAAGGAAACACTTCGATTGTCCTGAGCCGCATGCCAGTGCACACCTAAACGCATGAATGGAATACCGACCGACGCCTGGAAAAAAATTCTTGCAATTGGCTGTTTGATAACTCAGAGTTAATCACCCAGTCTGCACACGTCTGAACATGTGCTTATCATGTAAACAGAAAGGGGAGACAGATAGGGTTATCTGATGAGCCCCGTCAGCTCGTCAGCTGCGGTTTGTTTGGTTCCCACAGGAAAGAATTACTGAAGGTCTGTAGTGACTCAGGTTTTTGCCTTTTGGGGATTCTCTGTGATCTTTCTGGATCTTTGCTGCAGGGAAACCTCTTTCCTCTCTTTAAGCTAGCAGTGCCCCCCCCCCCCCCCCCCCTCTTTATTGAACTCTGTTACAAACTCAGCTCGTTCTGTGTGATCTTGCTTGGTCAGCCAGAAGTGTAATGGATTAAAAAACGGCTTTGCTAATCCTGCAAACTGAAGCTCACAAACCACACGTCTCTTGTCACTTTTTACATTTTCACGAGTCTAAATCTGGAAATACTTTTACGGGTGAAGCATTTTCATTGAAGCTATTTTAAGATGCTGCAGTCGCCTTTCTGTCTTCATGTGAATCCGTTTATTGAAAATCTATTTGCTGTATAGACTGCTGAATGTGAGGGTGCTGCAGGGGTGACGTTTTCTTTGTAGGCTAAACAGGAAGCTAACAAAAGTTCATGACTGTTAACACCTTTTGAAATGTAAGATCTCAGAATTCAACACCAACTATATTTATTTTCAGCGTTTGTAGGACAAAGTGGAAGTTGAATTGGCTTTGCTTCCTTGATAAACTCGATCACGTCACTTGGATTTCTCTTTGGGATTTTGAAGCATTGGACAAAACAGTTAGCTATAAAGCTAACATAAAATCTTCTCAAATGAACACCACCTGTATGATTTTTGAAGCTTTTTTAAATCCCTGAAGTAAAAGCTAAAGTCAGACTATTAGAGAAAGTCTTCATGGTGAGGTAATTTACTTCAGTTTTATATTAAGCAGGCAACATGGTAGTGTTCAGACACCCGCAAGGTTTCATCATTTGGCTACTCGTCAGAAACCAACAAACCAAGATCGAGACATAAAAGTTTTAAAATTCAAAAGTTGGGTTTTTTAAAGTATCCAATCGTCCCTCAGGGAAGAATAAAGTCCTTTCGGCCCTGATGAACTTTTGGAAAATATGTCTTTAATCTCAAACTTCTGCAAGCTACCAACAGAATATCTTCAGTCTCTTAGCAACACAGCAATCAGAAAACCAGCTGACTCTGTGATGAGGGAACCAGAAGCTAAAAAAAAAGAGATTTCTTATTTGTATGTTTTTAGGCTCATTCCTGCAGCACTCCATTAGAAGCTATATTTAGTTTTTCACATCAGACATTTTTCTCCTGCAGCTAAATACAGAGAGGAATTCAAGCTCATCATTGACCGAATCGCTGTGGTGAAGTCGGAGAACGTAAGTGAACTTTGAAATACTTTTTACCTTTTGTGGGAAGAAAACTGGACATTAACTCTGTGTTCATATTTCTACTGTGAAGCATGAACAGGCTCATGTGGTGTGTGCGGTCTTCTGGTTTAACTATTATGACTGGATGAGGAGTCAGGCCTGTGTTGACTTTTATATTTCTGTTAAGAAGGGTTCAAATTTGAGGTACTATCACCATGGGGGGCATCGGGTCAGGATGCAGGGATCCAACAAGACTTAATTTAATGTAACAGGTTTATTTCTTCTCAAGTTAGGTGAATCATGAGGGTAACAGACACACATGGGATTGAACATCCATGCATTGTTGAACTGCCGCCCCATGTGAGGATGAAAAAGTGAGTGCAAGTGAGTGCAGTCTTAAATAAGGAGTAGGCAGGCGCATTCAATCTAATTAATTAGTGACAGAGTGCAAACAACAACCAATCAAGGGGGAGAGGAGAGAGTGAGAAACCAGGGCCGTATCTGAATTACCAAGTACCTACTCAATCTGTCAGTAGGCAGTACGTACTATCCGTGCTGCATACTGTTAGTACCTACTATTCAGTATGCACACACAGTAGGCAGATATTTGATCCTACTTCATCTGATTCATTCAGTATGGAAGTGACGTCATTTACGTTACCTGAACCGGCCGCATCCACCCGTTTTTTTTTCTCGTTTTTTTTGTTTAGCTTTATTCAAGAAGAGTAATGCGCATATACAGTCAGGTAAACAAAAAACAATATCACAATGTAAATCAAGTAAAAGACAGATTAAATAACTAAATAACATACAGTACATAAAGAAAAGTACAAATGAAAGACAGTAATATACAGAATATAAAATAAACCAATAAAGACTCATTTAAATAGTGAAATCATTATTTAAATAGAGGGGGAAAGGTTTTATAATAATGCAGACATTTGTTTTATTTTCTCTTGTTAATTAAAAGTAGTGATTTCAGTTGGGACTTTAACTCTAGATTAAAAATTGATTCAATTAAATCCACGCTCGTTTGTTTTGATTTGGAGGCGGACGTGAAGTGACGATTTACGTTTAATTTCGCACAGCATTGTGGGTGGTAAAATACAATTAATTTCCTGAAAGCACGCATCCGATCCATACTGCATGAAACCCGGAAGTTAGTATCCATACTGAAATGTTCAGTATACTGAGGTGGACCCAAAAAATGCATACTGAATGACCACGAGAGTTCAGTATACTGAAACTCCTACTGAATAGTACGTACTGCATACTGAACTGTGGCTATTCGGAAAGGGCCGTGGAAGTGTACTAGGAGGTGCAGTAGGAAAAGAGAGGAAGTGAAAGGAAACAAAATAGTGAACAAATAGTGATCTTTACTACAATTTCACTAAACTTGGTTCCTGAAGGTTTCCCACAAAGACTCTGAGACTGCACATTACTATTTCCTTTATAAAGTATTCACACAAACTGGAACCAAAACTACGGCTAGATTCTAAACTAAAGTTATGATGTGTACTTGATTCATTTTTAGAATCAAACTGATGCAAACAAAGAAATGAATTAAGAGTTTAAAGTTATTATGTGACATAGACAACAGGAGCGCTTCTGGTATCCCTGAAATTTCACTTATTATGTGACATTTCAGGAAATATGCTTACTTGTTAAGTATGAGATTGACTCTTAAATCAGTCTGAATGATGTCCTGTGGAGATATTTTGTTAACAAACTAGATAAATAAATTGTAATAATGTTGGTTTAAACACAACACAAACAAACATGGTGCTTATGTTGCGTTTTATGTTATTCATTATTTCTTGGCCTGTTGCAATTAGAGCCCGTCCTCTTGAAAAAAAACATCATGCATTTTACATTTTTTAATTAAATTAGATCTCAAGTTAAAGATCCAACATGGCAGCTGCGTGCATCAATATTAGTTTAAGCTGTACACTATAGTGTTTATTAGCAACTTAGTCTTCTTTTTGTTAAATTAAATGTGTCGTGTCGTAAAGTTCCCTGCCATTCCCTCCACTATCTCCAAGAAGAGGCTCATAGAGAAAGAAAGGCCGTCAATGGATTGACGCGAAAGCACACAAGTTATCACAGTGTAACCCACATGACCGTCACTGTGGGCTCTTTCTTACAACACAAGAAGCGTTTTGTGCTGACTGACTGTCTCCGCCTCAGGGTGAGAAGTATCTAGTGCTGAAGAAGAAATACAGACAGATGCTGCAGGACCGAGACGTCAAAACCTCCGGGGCAAGAGGGGACGACCAGAGACATCCTCCCGCCGCGGTGGCGTGGGACTCGACAGGCACGTCGACTTCTCCCGCTCGCCTTAAAGAAGAACAGGATGAGCCCATGACGTGCGGAGAGGCTCACTCTGCTGCGGAGGTAAAAATCTGCTCACTGTTCTGTCCTATTCTACTCGTGTGTGTGTGTGTGTGTGTGTGTGTGTGTGTGTGTGAGTGTGTGAGAGAGGGAAGTGATGATGACTCAGCAACAAACTCCCTGAGTGTGCCATCACTCCAGATCACCATGTTTACTCTTTATATGAATGAGGCGTTTATCTCTAAACAAGGCCGTCGTTGTCAGTGTGCTCTGCGCGATGTGTCAGCATGTAATGTGGGCTGCACATGTAAACAGAGAAACACTCAGTGGAGCAGAAAGAAGCTCTAATCGAAGTTAGCTTGGATAAGAAATAAGAAGGTCAAAAGGGCTTTTATATAGAGGTCAGAGCTGTTTAATGCACAGAAGCACTTAACTGTTGTGAAAATAAACACTGTGTGCGGCTTTAATGCACATAATCCTCTTGAAGTACTCCTACATATTGTTCCTGCTGTAAACCTTTTAATCATAGATTTATAAAGATGAATGTGTTTTTGATGTGGCTGCTTTGATGGCCTCACTCGAGTGATTCAAACCGGCTCTGAAGCAAACATGAAGAGACCACACCCACATGGGGAAGAAGAAAAGAGCAGGCTAACTGTGTGTGTGTGTGTGTGTGTGTGTGTGTGTTAGCCTCAGCCAACGCTCGACACAGCTAAGAGCTATGCTCACTCTGAGATCACAGGAAGTTTGTGTTTATAACACGTTACGTGTGTTCTCCTCCTGCAGCACACAGCTCCTCTGCAGCTTCCTGTCATCCAAATCCATGTGACGTCAGAGCAGAGCAACGGAGACGATGAGCTGGATAAAGATTCAGGATCTAAGGTGATGATTCGGCTGATTGAGAGGGAGGCGCTTAAATATTAGAATATTAACTACTGGTTGCATTTCCATAGAACTTTTTTTTAAACGTGCAATTTGACGTTTCTCAGTGGAATCGCTGAATGGAAACAGTTAAGCTGATTAAAAGTTTCTCTAATGTGCAAAAAAAAAATTAAACTCACGACTTCCAGTGGTGCCGCAGTTGACAGAGTCAAACCTAAATTTCAGTTTTTTGCCTCGGTCAGAATAAAAACACTTTGAAGTGGGTGTGAGGGCCGTTCTGTCCAATAAGTTAAAAAAACATAAACCTCCTACGACTGACCAGCTGAAGCATGACGCATGAAATCAAATCATTACATTGATATTCTGTTATTGGCAGCTGCTTCAAACCCTCAGAAAACATTTAATCATCTCTCGAATAAGAATGCAGCACGAGCACAAACTTACAGGGATGTGAAGGTACATTAAAAACAAAATAAAAATGTAAAATCAGTATCATCTATACACCAGAAGGATTTTAATTCCGTATTTAGATCGTCAGACGGGATCGCTGCTGCATTTTTGCAAACTATGATAACCCTAACCCCCCCCCCCCCCCCCCACCTCATTCTGCTCATTATTATGTAGTTGTTCCCTTTTTTAAGGTTTATTTCGGCTGACTTTTATGCCTTTATTTGGAGATAGTACAGCTGATAGAGTCAAATCATGGAGAGAGAGAGAGAGAGAGAGAGAGAGAGAGAGAGTGGGGAATGACATGTGGGAAGGAGCCATAGATTGGACTCGAACCCGGGCCGCCCGCTTGGAGGACTACATCCTCCGTTCATGGTGGGGAACGCACTAACATTTAGGTGACCTGCGTCCTGATTCTAGCACCTTTTGAACTTAGATTTCAAGTTTTCTTGAAGAATATTCTCTCTTACTTGAAGATATTAAGACGAACACTTTACTGCTCATGCTCAAGTAAAGGAAACTAATCTGACACATCAGTTTTTTTATGTATTATGTGTGATTATATGAAGTATAGAAGCTCAGACTTAAAATCAAGAGTGAAGTGATGTAGAGGTCAGTGCTTACACTCCAGCTGTTCCTCCTCTCCCCACCAGGTGGTGCTAAGTTAATTACCTGGATTTGTAACCCTGCAGTGTGAGGAGGTTTGAGTGGGAGGAGAACCTGATGGGGGAGCAGAAAGAGGAGGAGAGGGGAGGGGAGGGGGGGGGTCTGCATTTAAATGAAGCTGGCTGTTATGATGTAAAGCAGCAGCATGTTGGACCTCATTAGAAAGATAATAATCGCCCGTGCCCATTAAAGAGATTGAGATATGCTGCCCTCCTTGATGCTCCACACAATAGACACATGAAATATGCTGCAGCGTGTGAATAAAACACCGGCATCAGATTAAGAAGTGTTTGCTTAAGGTATTAGTCACACCATTGAACTGTGCATGGACGACGCAGTGAGGACAATCGTTTCCCACGACTGAAGCTACCTGGCTGCTAACATGCAGCACCTGAGGTCGGATCCAAGTCTCTCAACGTTTAAAAGAAAATACTAATAACTCATTTATATCATGCTCCAAAATGTGGGATGACTCTCAGACTAAAAAAAAAAGAAAGTCTTACTCCTTTAACTTTGAATATTAAAGAAGGAGGAGAACTTTTGTTTTGAACTCAGTAGAAAGATTCAAACAACACAAGTCACATTCAGGACAGTACACATCAAATCCAGTATCAAACAGGATTTAAGGGGGAATCTTTTTTAAATTATTGTCGCACTTTTACAGTTTAAAATGAATTGAAGTTTATTTTAGGACTGTGAGAAAGTGTTTGCTTGTCATATATGTTGTTGTCATTTAAGCACATTGAGCTTACCTGTAATGAAATGTGCTTCATAAATAAACTTCTATTCTGTTCTATTCTTAAAGAAGGCTTCATTCACTCAAGGGTCCGGGGTCCACCTAGAGTTTTTTTTCCGGGCAGAAAAAGCGCTGAGAAGAAAAGCGCTGCTCGCCCGTCCAGTCTCTATGACAACGACAGTCTGTTGACAACGGCTGCTGTATTATTATTTATTTCCCGATCAGACACAGAGCGAGGAGGATGTGGGTACAAGACACGATCTGTAGGAGGCTAAAATACAGCAAATATCATATCATCTTTTTTTATTGAGTTTTGAGACATACAGATATATGTTCGACGGGTTCTTCAGTAAAATAAGAGTAGTTTGAAGTAAAAAACAGAGAAAAGGAGATAACTAGAACACAACACAAACTCAAACTGAGCTTGGCCGTTCAACGAGTTACAAAAAGAAATAAACACAGTATGTATTTGAGGTAACATTAAACAGAAGGGCTATAAAAGACAAAAGAAGGAAAGGAATATCATACATTTTGAAGAAGATTATCAGCTCGAGCGCTCGGAGCGGCCGCACAAAAATGGCAGAGAGCTTGTAAAAAAAAGGCGCTGGACACGGACCCTAACGTTTGTTTTTACAGGTACTGATGGTTCTGTAGGTTCCTGCAGTAGAACAGGTCTTAATAGTTCTTATGGATGTTTTGCTTCAGCTTCAGTTCTGTGCTGAGGACAAAACTACCTGAGTACAAGAAGTGTTGGGAATGTTATGTTGGCCGTAGGGACAATTCATTTATTAGACTAAGGAGCTCCCAGTTTAGATTTAATGATTGCCAATTGCCAAACACTTGTTTCACATAGTTACCATAACTAGTGAATTAAACATTTATTAGTTTTGGACTTTGATTGCCAAAAAATGTAGACATCCCCTTATGTAATATTTAGGCATCTTGTTAAAATCAAACACAGATCTGTACAATCATTTACATCCTGATGAAAAGTGAAAATAGTCGCTGTAACTCAAATTCTAAAGTAAGAGTTCCTCAGTCTCTCTCTCTCTCTCTTTTCATGCCTAACAATGTTTTCTCTGCGTGTTATTATCGTCTTTTTCCAAAAAAAGTATGCAGAAGTGGAATGAGCTGGATAAATACGAGCCTGCACTTTTCCTGTTCCGCACGCTGACGTGTGACAGTTTGTGCGTAAGACATAAAAAGAGCCGAGTGTTTGGACATCACGTCCGTGTGATGTGAGAACGATCCGCAATCAAGTCCTCAAAAAAAGACCCCTGTCTCCCCTCTCACATAAATCAGCCTCAGTGACACTTTTACACACACTGCTGGAGTGAGTGTTCCTCCTGGTGATGAAAACACACACACACACATGTTGGGGTGTTGTTTTTGGGTTAATTGTTAATTGGATTGTTATTCATTACCCCTTACGTGTGAAAACGCCACCTCCGTCTCGCTGCCTCATTACCTCTCGATCAGTCTGACACCCTTTTGGTCACGTCTCGTCAGCTGGAAAACATCACAGCAGTGTGAGCGCTGAGTGTGTGTGTGTGTGTGTGTGTGTGTGTGTGTGTGTTTGTGATGCTGGAACATCACTGTGGGACCATTACGACTGATTACAGTAAACTTGGAGGTATCGTGTTACCACTGAGTCGTCTGTTTTCTGTCTTTCAGTCCGAGTCCGAGCAAGACGAGGAGAGTACGGGCAGTATGGGCTCTGCTGCCGTCGCTGTAAGTCCTTTATCATCTTTTACCAAAGTCTTTCTCTTCATTTATTATGTTTTTGTCTCGTGTTTTTGTTATTAAAAATGAGAAACGAAGATTTAATAGTAAAATATTGAAGGCGTTAAGTCTCCAGAGTCTGAGTTTCTTTCACAGATAGATGACCAGGAGGGTTTGGTTTTTTGGAAATCCACATCCACTCTCTCTCTCTGTGGTGTCACATCTCTCAGCACCTAATTCCCTTTAAACCATTAACAGAAGTAAAACAGTGTGCAGTGTGATCATGGGTGTCTCCCGCATTGTGTCAGTTGGCCGTGACTCAGTCGTTTGTAGGAAATGGATTAGAGGTTTGTAGTTTCAGCATTATCAAAAGAGGCCACAACAGGATGTGGACAGTAGGGTGTGTGAGTGTGTGTGTGTGTGTGTGTGTGTGTGTGTGTGTGTGTGTGGGTGTGTGTGTGTGTGTGCAAGTCTGAGCTCCACCTCCCGTCTCTGTTACAGCTGGATCCGATAGAGAAGGAGTGGATCTACTCTGCTGCCGGTGCTCGGGTCCCTGACCTCTCTCAGCTTCTCAGACAGGACCCCACGCTGGCAAATAAGAAGGTATAGCCCCCTCCCCTCTGCTCTGCCGGGTATATGGGATCATTCCGCGCTCAGAATAACGTGTGTGAATGTGGTGATATCCCCAAAACAAAGTCTGACGTAGCACAAAACTAGAGCAGCCGTTTAAAGAACCCTCTAATCAACTCAGCTCATCAAACAGTCGACAACATGAGCAACAAGGGACTACATTCAGTTCCACTCGGCCACAAAAGTCCAAACTCCAGGGAGATAGTGGGGATGTCATGATACTGGAATTTTAAACTGTGTTATGATACTAGTAATAATCAAATGATGTATATTAGAGGTGGGGAAAAAATATATATTCTCATCTCAGATTTAAAAAAAAAAAAAAAAAATGTATTGGTATATCTTCTGAGATTTTAAATAGATTCATAACCTCCAAAAATATAATTATTTATTTATTTTTATTTTTTATATATATATTTTATTCATTTTTCACATAACAAAAAAAATAAATATATATATATATATTTAAAAAAACAACAATAACATATATGTGTAGATTTATTTTTTATTTGTGGCTAATTAGTCACTCCTTGCTAAGTGCTAAGGCGAGCTCTTTAACTCAGTAGAATGACAAATGGAGCAGTAAGAAATTCAGCCAGTGTCACAGATGACTGGAGTAGATGCTGAAGTATGGACTAATTCAAAAATAGACTTTGAATCATGAATCCAGAATCATTTTGAATCGAAAATAGATTATCAATCGAATCGTGACACCAAGAATCAAAATCCAATCGTGAGACACCCAAAGATTCCCAGCCCTTTCGTCGCAGGGAAATTAAAAAGTTGAATCCTAGACAACCAATTTTGTTTAGTTTCTTTTTTTCAATCGTCAATAATTGCAAGCAAACTCCTGCGCTCTGCCAAAATCCATACGTCAACAACGTCTCAGGATGTTACCAACGTGTCTGCTCAGTTTCAACATCGCTCTCTCTTCTTCCTCGCGGCAGCCTGTGGTTAAAAAATATGACTGAAGATCTGTCGTTTTTCTAAATCTTTTACTACTTGTACTTTTTTTTCTAAATCTTTTACTACTTTGCACTTTTCCGAAATAATTGATTTGACATGATAACTGTCCAGTAGTTCAGGAAATATTGGGTTGGAGTTTGCGGTGTTGGGCTCGGTCTGTTCATCAACTCTTGTAACCTGTGCACAGCTCCATTCACATAATAATGTTAGCCTGTAGTATCATATCACATTCTTTAAAATGTCGATGAAGGGATGCGGAGTAGATGAAACCATCGAGAGAAACGAGAGGAAATAAAGCTTCTGAACGTCAAACAACCCACTGTCAACGCTCAACAGGTCTCTGCTACCCTGTGGAGGGAGGAGACTCCTCCTCGTCCATCCAGACGTCAGCGTCATGTCCAAAATTAAATGGAAAGAACAACAAGACACGCACGTGTGAAAATCCAGTGTGCTCACTGTTGTTTTTTTCTTATTTGTCAGCGGGCTTAAAGGCTAAATCTTTACCCACACCAGAATACGTAAAACACACTTTGAAGTTCCTGGTTTAGTTCTGATGTGTAGCTTCTTTGTTTCCATTGTTGTGCACATTGTGACGGCGATATCGCTCATTTCTCTGACCTCGGCGATCCCTTTGGGTTGGTGCAAGAGTGTGGAAACTGAAATCAACAAAACAAAGAAATGCAAAAAAGACTTATATTTTAAATAAACTGGATTCTCTCTCTTTCATGCAAGTAAAAAAAAAAGTCATTAATCTACTTTTCTTCTGTTTTCTTTCCTTGTTTTCGGGCTCAAACCAGGACTTCACCTCTGTGAGTATTAGCAGGATGTCTTTAGCATGCTCTTCTTACTGTGCTGGATGATGAGTTTTATCTGACTTCAAGCCTCTTATTCTCTCATTTTGACCCACTGTGGCTCCCGACTGTGACCATGGACATCCTTCGTAGGGGGTAAGTTTCAATACTCACAACAACACCTGTTAGAGGAGTAGTTCATGTGCACTTTGTCTCTGGTTCTCTCCATCTTCTCTTCTGTGTTTGTGCAGTTCAAAGCGCGATCTTCTTCACTCCCAGACCTGCGTTCTGCTTGTGTAACTTTCACAAGCTCATTCCGCCGAGAGTTTCTCCCTTAATCGTATTCTGAGAAGCCCTGTGTTTAAAACATCCAGATCATGCATTTCAAAGGTCCACTATCAAAAGGATTATGAAAGATAGCTTTTTAGCTCCTGTGCCCCCCTGACAACCCAAATCCTTTTATTTGTCTCCCCGTGCGCTTAAGAGATTTGAGCTCATGTTTGTTGTCCCTCCCCTGTGTCACAGTTCTCACACTGTCCTGTGGCCGTGGCGGACCACCTTCTAAGAGTGGCCCTAAGCCTCCGCCATCCCCACCCGGACAAGATAGCACGGCCGCCATTGAAGTGCAGGGGCGATGGTGGGGGGAGATTAAGGAGAGTCTTAATGCCCCACAAAGACTTCACCCACTTAAAGATAATCTGAAAGTAATAGAGCAGGCTGGGATTAATTGTAGAACAATGCAGGTTGTGTCCCTGGGAAGGTGCTAAGTCCCCCTCGGGCCTCTTTGATGTTCCCCCTTTAGCTCTCAGAACCCGTCCCTCGTCCAGCGGAGGTGGATGCCTTCACAGAGCTGGCGTACACGAGATGCCGCCAAAAAAATCATGAGACTCCCCTGATGATTTACGGGTCTACTGTGTAAATCCAGGTGCTGTGGTGTTTGATCTGCATGCATCATGCCCAGACGTGGCTGCAGAGAAGTCGTGTTAAGTTTACCAAGTACAAGGCTCTAAATCACATGTTTGACCAGGACTGAAGGATTACTCTTCATCCTGGGAGGACTTAAGTGTTTCCTGCTCTGACCAAATGTTTGTTGAGATCAGGTGGTTTCTAGAGGTATGTACTTCAAAAGACCGGTCGGGATAACCAGGTCTCACCTGATGAGCCTGATTTACACCTTTGAGTTCGATCTACAGCTGAGGTATGGAGTAGTTACTTTCACACCTAAGCTAAAACTCAGCCTTAGCTTCAACCCCAAGAATTAGCAATTTGAACAAACTTAAAGCCTTTAGCCGTTACCTTAGCTGTAGCATTAGCCATTAGCCCAGCTGTAGCCATAGCTGTAACAACAGTCGAGCCCTAGCTTTTATCTTAGCCGTAGCTTCAGTCGTAACCCAAGCCAGAGCCCTAGCCTCAATCTTAGTCCTTACTTTAGCAGCAACTCTAGCCGTAACCTTAGCTCAGCAACCTGGGCCATAACCTTAGCTGTCATTTTAGCCACAGCAATAAACTCAGCCATTGCTTTTTTTGCAACCTAAGTCATAGCCTTATCATCTGCCTTGGCCGTAACCTTAGTCATAGCCTTACTAAAAACCTTAGGAATGTATCTAGCCTTAGCCAAAACGCTAGCTGTAGCTTTAGCCGTATCGTCAATCACAACCTTGGCGGTAACATGGGCTGTAACCTTAGCTTTAGCCTTAGCCATAAGCAAAGCCAAATATTCAGTTGTGCACTATGTCATACAGTAACCCTAGCCTCAGATTATCGTTAGCCTTAGCCGTTGCTTCAGTCACAACTTTGGCTGCAGCTTTTGGCTGTAACCTTAGCTGTAGCCTGGTCATGAACACAGTCAAAGCCTTAGCTGTTCCAACAGTCGAGCAGTCACTGTCACTAAACAATTTCTCTGTCTATAAATACAGCTAAAGCCCAAAGCTTCAGTCGTAACCTTGGCCTTAGCCCTAGAATTAGCTGTAAACCCGAGTGAATCCTAACCAGTAGCCTGATCTGTACTTCCCCAGTGATTCTTCTTTTTTCATATCGTGGCAACCAAACTACAGTGTTGGCATCCACATGAAGCTAAAACTCATGTCTATATGTGTATGGTGTGAATATATTGCTGTAACATCAGTAAAAGTTTCATTTATTAGCTCTAACAAGATTCAGTGTAACTGCAGAGCAACACAATTCAAAGCTCAGGTAGAAATCCGGCTTGATTAATCTGAACATATCTCGCTCTAAAGTCTCTTCTTCTCTTGCTTCTCTCCTCGTGACGTGGCCCCTGTGCTCCCGCTGTGACGGACTTCCTCCTCCACACAGTTTGTAAGTACATCATTAGCCCATCACTCCTCTCTGTCTTCCTCCACATCAAGTGTCACAGCTCACCAGCCATTGTGTGTCCTGTCCATGTGAGCCCTCTTTAGCCTCCGCTTCCCTCACCGGGGAGCGTGTGGCGGGGGACGGAGATGTCCCCTGAGTGATTGGACAGGTGAGGGCGGTGGGACAGGGGGGGGCTCACCCCGGTAGGCAGGAACAGAGACGCAGGAAGGGAAGACGCCGCATCCTGTTTTAGCCTCGTCCATCACCACTGCCCACCGGGAGACCCGCCGAGCTGCCCGTCAAACAGCCGTTCAGCCAATCTGTCTTCAGATGTGACAACGGGCAGACAAAAAGAGACAGAGATACACAAGCCAGACAGCATCTATCACAATCTGTCTGCCAGACGCTCGACACTGAGAGGTGTAGCTACATATCGCTTTACGACTTTCCCCTTCAGTCGGTAAAAGCTGAAATATTTCTCCTTCCAGCTGCTGGAACGGTTTGTTGTGCTACCATTAGCACAATTAGCCTCATAGTCCCAAAACACAGAAGGACTCCTGTCCTGTTCCAGCGGTGCATTGGCCCTACAACACTTTTCAGCTGGTCCACAGATGTTTCTTGACTCCTGACTTCATCTGTTTTTTTTTTCTTACCACAGAAATAAAAATTCTGAATATCACAAGAAAATGTTTTATTTTTTACCCCCCAAGTTTTTTGCAGATCAAACAAAAAGCTTTGGATCAATTACGAAGGGACATATTGGTCCACTGGTTTAGCCCTGTGGTTAAGAGTGCGTCCCATTTACAGAGACTAAAGTTCTCGCAGACCGTCCTGGGTTCGAGTCTGGCCCTCGATATTTCCTACACGCTCCTACTCTCTTCTCTCAATCTGCCCTGTCACTCTTCACTTTCCCAAAACATAACTCTAAAAAAAGAAAGGACAAACCGCGAGTTATATTCTGAAGACATCTTTTGTATGAACTTGGAAAAAGAGACAAGAGCACAGATGGCCTAGTGGTTAGGTCATGCCCCATGTACAGCAGGCTATAGTCCTGAAGGTTCAAATCCGACAAGCAGCTCCTGTCAGTCCCCACTTTCTCCCTATCAACAGTCCTATTCAAATACAGGAATAAAATGCACCAAAGGCAAAAAGAGAGGCACCTGACGTGAGCACAATGCATCTTGGGAAACTGGTTTAGATAGTGGGGCCAACATGCACCAAACGGCGTCAGGATGGGGAGTCAAACCTGCGCCCTGCAAAGTGTTTATTTCTTAAGAAGTCTGTTTTAAAAATACGTAAAAAAAAGACGTAAATAAAAAAAATCAGGTTTCAAGTGTTTCAAACATCCTCAGTTGAGAGTTAATTCAGTAATGTTTACTGTTTGATTCCCTATGTTAGGGGACGGGCTCTGAAAAGATGCAAGTGCTTACTTGGCCCACATCTGCACCGACGCTTTGCTTTCACCTGTTGATGGCCCATAATTACACAGCTTAAAGTGTGCAGGGGGAAGCTGTGGAGATCACAGATGTGGTTCAAACAGGTGGATGTGGTTAGCAGTTTGTGTTGTACGTACATGTGTCTGTTATTTTCACATCTTTGTGCGCGGACATGTGGGTGTGTATCTCTCACGGCCGTGTCCCGGGGCCCCTGTGTTTCCCTCCCTGACGTGTGCTGACAGTAGTGGGCTGATGTCTGGGTGGGTCTCCACTCTGCAGGTCACACCAACATCATCAATCTTCCCCCTGGTGACAGGCGGCCGGGCCCCCTCACTGTGGGCACAGTGCTGTGTTGTTTTGTAATTAGGCTCTGTTAGATGGCAGGAAACCATCTCTCCATCTCTCCTCACTATTCCTCCGTCCATGCGCTCCCCTCTGTGCACAGCTGGCTCTCTCCCCTCACACAGAGAGGACAGAGAGAAGCCCCCCTCCCCCCGCCCCCCGCTCACCTTAAGACTACTTGTAATGATGCTTCAGTAATGACCACAGTGCAGAAGAATAATGCACAACTGGTTTGTCTTGTTGCACACAGACCGCTCTGCACTGGGCTGCCAAACACGGCAGTGAGGACATGGCTACTCTGGTGGCTAACGCCGGAGCTGACGTCAACACCAAATCAGTGAGTGCATTTCTATCTTTATGCAGTGGGCAACAAGGGGCACTCCAGCTATTTGAAAATAGTCCCGTCAGATAAATACCTTCGAGCTGCCATCTTTTTGTTATGTACTTAATTTGAAATACCTCAATCCTAACTCAAGCTCACCTCGATGACACCCAAAGGTCATTTTCACTCACTGAAGTCTGTGCAATGAGTAAACTAACTTTGTAACAGGGCGTTCACACTCACAGTATATACTCCTGGAAGACCAATTTTTTCGCTGGGACCTCACCCAGAGTTTCTCCTGCCAGACCCCTAGTATTTTTTTCCACAGAAAGTCCGAGTGGGCTGATGTGAGAACGCAGCAGGATATTCTCTGGAGAATTCACATCGAGCCAATTGGAGGGGGGGGGGGGGTGATGTTTATCTACTGTTACTGCTGCACGGTGCATAGAAGTGTATGCATGCGACCACTACGATCTCTGTGCACTTAATTAAATGCTACACGTAGCATTGATATAAAGGCAATTATACTCTTTATGGCATCTTATAGCGGACTCTGTTGCTTCGTCCGCTAATTACGCGTCGGTTTTTTTAACCTCAGTAAACCCCCCGCCCCCCGCTCCCGCCTGTCAGGGATAGTCTCCCGCTGTGAGGAGCATATGTGAACAGACAGGTCAGGAGAATATCCAGGGAGGTCCTCCTGAAATTATCTAGATATTTTCAGGAGTGTATATGTGAAAACAGCTTCAGTAAAATGTGTGGAGTGCCCCCCGCTTTAAATCTACTCATCTGTTCAGTTCTCTTCTATTAGACGGACACATTCACTGATTTCTTTATGGTGTTCTTTCTTTCAGCATGTGAGTATCCAGCTTGAATGAAGAAGTGATGGTTATGTACAGTAAGCTGCTGTCTTTTTTTCTTCTTCCCTCTCTCTCTCTGTGATGTAATGATCCTAAATGATGTGTGTGAACATCCAGCTGTGAAAATGGATTTACAGCAGCACGTGTTGCGGGGCTGCAGGAGTGCTCCGCTAATAAATCATGTCATGTCATGTTAATTGTCTCAGCAAAACAGTGCGTCTATGTGCCGGCATGCACAACCCAAACGACGACGCAATTTTCACGGAATTGCCGAGCAATTATGTTTTTTGTCATTATCTCGTGTTTCCATAACCTTTGCTAATTTGTGTGTTTTTTTTCTCACGCTGTTTTCATTGGCTGCGTTTTGGGACCTTGGGAAACCTGCAGGGGGTATGTACTAAAAAAGCCTTCCAGCTCTTCCAGCCCTGAGATCAATGTGAAACTGCATTAACCCTTTATGTGTCAGTGTTAAGGGTGTGTTTGCATTTAGCAGCACTTACAGAGAATTACAACAAATGGAACATTTTAATTTCGACTTTTAGATTTTTTTTTAATGTATATTTCCTTTTGTTCTCCTCCTGTTTCTGTCCTGCAGGGATACACTCCTTTACACATCGCAGCGTTACACGGTCACCAGCACATTCTAGACCTGCTCACGGGAACATATGGTAAAAACAGCTTTCATTGATCCCACAGTTAAAAGCTCAACAGCAGTGTTGATCAGGATTAGAAGTTATTTCAAATTAGACGTGGGGGAAAAAAAAAATGGAGAATCTTATCTTGTGAGATTTGAAATAGATTCATAAATTCCAAAAATCTTTTCTTTTTTTTCCCGGGGCTCATCAGTCACTCCTTGCTAAGTGCTAATGCTAGCTCTGTAACTCAGTAGAAAGACAAATGGAGCAGCAAGAAATTCAGCCAGTCTCACAGATGACTGGAGTAGATCCTGAAGTACGTACTCATTCATAAATAGATTTTGGATCCATGAATCCAGAATCGAAAATAGATTCTCAGCCCTATTTAAAATACAAATTAAACTTGTAATTTTGTGTTTCTTGTTGGGATATCATTTAAATAGAAGCCTCTTGATCACATCAGTACGACGGAGGATTAGGGCCACATCATTTTTTTATTTTTATTTTTTTTTAATTTCGAGATTAAAGTTGTAAATTTATGAGAATAAAGTCGTAGTGCTCTTCTGATATAGACTATAATAACGACTTTATTATTTTATTCTTTCGCGCAGGCTGGCCTCAAACTCATAAATTTACGAGATTAAACTCGTAAATGTACGACTTTAATCTCGTAAATTTATGAGTTTAATCTAGACATTTTTGAACATGGCCCTAATCCTCTGTCGTACGTCAGTGTTTAAAAGCATTACAAATAAATTGTCCTTCACATAATTCAGACTTTTCTTCCATGCTGACTCAACACTTTCACAGTAGTAGTGTAGTTAATCAGTTTCAGAAGAAATCTGTGTTTTTGTTTACTTGTGGATCATTGGATTGTTTCTTTTTGTTTTGGGTGTAAAGTGTCGGTAAAGCAGCTTACCTGCTCCTCGCATGACCAGTCTCTACAGCTTATCAGACGTTTTCTTTAATCAGGTGCCAAAGAAAACTTGAGGGACTACAGCGGCCATCTTGCCTGCCATTATCTGAAAATCAAAGAACCAGAGGGTCCAGAAGAAGACTGCGAGATACGTGAGTGTCTCATTCCTCCGCTGAATTCATCAATATTTGTTGACTGACTTTAATTATGAGTGCTGGTATAAATCTAAATCTTTCATTTAAGTCTTTTCCTCTCGGACAGTCATTTGCCTGAAATCATTATTTTGTAGTTTGTGCACCAGTGAAGCATCTTGTATCTCACTTTTAAAACATGCTACAGTAATGAAGTTTAATTATATTATAAACTAAAATATCACCACAGCAACTTTTCTTTCTTGTGATCACAGAGTTTCAAGTCACTCAGGCCAGAGAGCGAAACAGGAACAGGAAGTTGGTGTCGTTGTTCCACTCTAAGAAGAAATGGGGCTCGGCGGAGGATCTGGCTCCCATCGAGGAGGAGAGGACGGCGTCTCATCAGCTCACCCTTCCTCCGTTCAGACCCAGGAAGTTCTCCCGCTGAGGGAACGCGGGGGAACGTCTCTGACTGCTACACTCACACATCCACCAGGTCCTCACAATCACTCACATGTAGCTACACACAGAGTGTAAGCCTACATGTATGTACAAAGTGTTAACACAAATCATGTAACCAGGATCATACACGTTCTGCCATCGCACCACAACAGCTTCATGATTACTGAACAAACATGCCTTCATATGGAGATGTTACAGATGATGCTTCGTCTTTATGTGTATCGTCTATCTGAATGCTCACCACTAAAGTATTTCTTGAAGCCTTTAAAATGTTAGAGCTATTGCTAAATGTTACTTTTGCCTTAATGTTTCTAAATCAGCTCAGGCCAAAATGTTTCTTTGGGAGCAGCTCTGCAAACGTCTCCATGTGATTTAATTCATCTTTCTTTACCATCTGAAAACACCACCGCACCTTCGGCAGCACTGCATCCTAAAGACAGGTCACTAATAGATTTTTTGGATTTAAAAAAAAAAAGGAATACAAAGTGCATTGGTTTGGATTTTTTTTAAGCTGCAGCTTTGATTTTTCTTGCAACAGGACGTTGTGTGTGTGATGGAGTCAAAGTAAGCACAGTGTCCATGTTGATCATGAAGAAGGAACATGTTACAGAGTGGATAAAGTGTCGCTTTATAACGTGTTTCTGGATTCATTTAGAGCCAGCAGTAAAGACGCATCAGGCCTTAAAAACACAGACAGCAAAGCGAGTTACTTTTGTTCTTTAAACTTTTTTCGGAATTTGTTCTCCGAATGAAAAACGTAGAAAATACAGACTCATCTGTTTAAAAATGCATTTTAAGATTTTATTTCTTGGGCTTTAAAAAAAATTATTTATATGTAAATCTCTTGAATTTTCAGTAACCACAAAGTTTTAGATTGATTTGCTACGTAGTGATTTAAATTCTGGTCACTACAGCATCAGAATCAGTTGGTGGAGAATGTGGTGGTCAGAATTAAATTTTCACTGAGAGGATTATTTTGAAATCACAACTTCACTCTCAGCTGAAGGAAAAGTATTAGCATACGGAGGAGGGTTAAAACGAAGGTCGTTTCAACGTTTTTGATACTAATGCTTTAAAACGACAGTCTCCTTTGTTTGTAATGAGGGATCGTATCAAAGTACCAAAGCTTTAAAAAAACAAAAAAAAAACACTGAACACCTTTAGTCATAGTTTGAACCAAAACGTGCCACGAGAGAGAAAGAGACAAAAAAACATTGCCAAAGTTTTTCTATAAATATAGAGTATTTAGAGTGTGCAGGACTTGGTGATTAAAAAAGAGAAATTTGATGTGCTTAGGACTTTTATTTTTGTTTATACTAATGTCATACAGTATGGAAGTTTAAAAATGTGGTGTTGTAACGACCTGAGTGAAAACATTATGTTTCACTTTCTAATGGAGTTTAGACATTTGACTGTTTTTTTTTTTGTCCTGTAGAAGAAAAAAAAACATCAACCGCCTCCTGTTGATCAAGCTCGCATCAAAGGCTCATATGTCGGGGGCGTCGGGAGCCTAGTGGTTAATGCGCGTGCCCAATGATCAGAGACTTAAGTCCTCGAGAGCGGGCGGGTTTGAATCCGGCCTGTGGCTCATTTCCCTGCGTGTCATTCCCCCCCCCCCCCCCCCTCTCTCTCTCTCTCTCTCTCTCTCTCTCTCTCTCTCTCTCTCTCTCTTTCCCTGATTTCTGATTCTATTCACTGTCGTATCTCTAAAATAAAGGGAATAAAAAAAGACCCCCAAATAAACCTTAAAAAACAACAACAATAAAACCCTCATTGGTCCAACTGAACTTACATTTTTTGTATTTAAATTGCATGTTAACTTTTTTCAAAGAGAAGTTCCACTCTAACGCTGCGACTCTTTCCCATGATTATATGTTTAAAGGGCTTTTCATTCATTTCTTATTTGTTGTAAAAAAAAAAAAATGCTCTTTGAAACTTTTGCTTGAGTATTCAGTGTCGTTGTAAAGAAGTTTTTGTTTTTTTTCCCCCATGTTGATTATAATCTGCCTCTGTCACATATTTGCACAATATTTATATAATGAAGATATTTTGGTATTAAACGGTATTTTATATCGACCTGTATATCTGTGTCTTCTATTCAAACCACATTGTTCACGTCTACTTCACTGACACTCTGGAATCACCAGCATCAGTCTCATTCATCTTTGAACTGTCTTGGTTGCTCACACAGTGTTTTCTCATAATGCCCTTTTTTTTTTCTTCTTCTCTCTCTTCCTTTAAATACAATAACGCTGCTTCTTTAAGCTGCCTTTGATCTCACTTTTAACTACCTGACTTTGCGGGCTACAGATGGAGTAAATATGGGCCCTGCTAACTCTCCATACGGCTTTAGACCTTAAGTCCTGATTAGCTGAAAAGGGCAGCACTTGCTTTTGGGTCCTGGATATCAGACGACACAGAGGGGAACAGAGGCGAGTGTTTTTGTGCTTCATTTTTGAAGCGAGGATGTTGGGGGGGATAAGAGGGAGTTTCTGTAATAGATACTTATCTTACTGCCCTCAAGCCCCTCAAACAAAGTCCCCCTCTGAAGAGATTATAACCCAGGGAGGGCACATTAACTCTAATCCAATGCTTTGAGGCCCTCGCACCCCCATACCACCCTCTGCCCCACTTATTCCCAACCCTTCTGTTGTTGGGGGGCTACCTTGTATCTGGTGCATGTATGAGCAGGGCCTGTGGCTACACGAGGGCTGTGTGTGTGTGTGTGTGGGTGTGTGTTTGTGTGCGAGTCAGGGGGGTGGAGTGACTGGTTCAATAGCACGCTGACTCTAATGAAAAGCATTGAGGGGTGCATACTGCTGTGTAACTGATTCCTCTCTCTGAAGAGATTAGGCGCTACATTGTTGGTTCAGTTGCTCATTTCCATGAGAGCACAGCCTCCCACCAGCGGCCGCTCGCCTTTGTCATTTCGAGTTGGAAAACACAGAGCCCAATGTCCCCGGCTTCCTTGTTACCTATTGTTTCACAAATAGGCCAAAATGTAGATGTCACGTCACAGATGCCCAATAACCTCATTAGCTGCTCGCTGTGAGGCTGAAGACGGAAAATAATAAAAAAAAAAAACACGCATCAACTCGAGTTAGAGCTTCTCTTAGTACATGTCGCAACGGTCATTCTGAGAAGAACAGGGCGGTCTTTAAAAAGCGTACAGTAGCATGCTTGGCCCTTTTTGTTGCTCTAAATGTGCCATGTGAGGGAAACTATGTCCAAGATTAAAATATTTAAACAACAAGGTTATAAAGGTAAATTGGATGGATGGATTTAACTTTGCTCTTACTTAAATTACCGCTACATTTAGAAAGAACAGCGGTCCGAGCCAAAGGAAAAACATCCTCTCTGCCTTTTCAAAACTCTAAATGTGAGTGTAAGGAAAGACGCAGCGAGTAAAGATGTTTAACTTCCTCTTCAACGCCTGAACATGTTTATATCTGACGTTACAGAGGAGCTGCAGCGATCCCATTCCAGTGCGTTCACAATATAAACATTATTATTCAAAGCCGCAGACCTCACCATGTGTGGCAACGCCGCTCTGAACTGAGGCCTCGCATGCTGCACACATTTTACAAGAGGGATAGTCCAAAGTATGAAGAAAAAAACCTAAATCTGTTCACTTTGATCACGTGTCTTTATGTTACACTGTCTGCAAACACCTCGTAGATTACCGTAAATCAGTTATTTGCTGCTCTAAAACACAAGTTTGCGGTTGCAGCGATAGCACATCAGAGTGTCAGAACTCTTTAAATTCTTTGAGCTGCAGCTTTGAGGTGACAAAAGCCGCGTTTCCACAAAGCGGCCCGGTTTGGTTCAGTACAGCTTGGTACTGTTTGGTACGGTAAAACCTGATCTTGCTTGTGTTTCCACAGCCAACCCGTACCCTTACACACGTCAGTAAATCACAGCGGTGTGACATAGAGTGTAGAGAGCCAATCAATTCAATAAAAAGAAAAAAAATGAAGAAGTCATTCAATAATAACAAATGATGGTAGCTGGTACCTGAATAAGGTTTCTTTTTTATGTCTTTATTGTAGAGATAGGACAGAGTCAGAGATCGGGGAAGGAGACAGGTTGGATTCTAACCGGGGCCGCCTGCTTGGAGGACTAAAGCCTCCGTACGTGGGCCGTGTGGGACCACTTAATGCTGAGCAGCTCGACGCGGGAAATGGCTTCAACTATAAATCCGATATGAAAACATCCGTCGGTTCATCGTCTTGCTGCTGCAGCTTTAAGGCGGAGGAGGGGAACGTAGCAAGAAAACAAAGTTGATGGTGTTAAAAAAAGGGGAGGGGGAATAACATTTAATGTGGAGGATCCATGTAAGGACTCTTCAATACACACACACACACACACACACACACACACACACAATAAAAACGTATATGACATTGCTCCATGCCACACATGATGTGTAGAGTAACGGGGTGCTGCGAGTTAACAAGCTCTTCTGCAACACTGAGCACACCGTGGGGGATCTGCTCTGACCGGGCTGGGCTAACTGGACCAGAGCTCTCCCACCGAGCGGATCCTGTGGGGCGGCAGCACTCGACACAGGGACAACACCGCCGCCAGCAACCAGCTGTCACACCAGCCCATCACGGCCCTGCCAACGCCGCCTGTCACTCACCCAGCAGAGGGCCGTCAATCAGTCCGCACCCGGGGAGGGAGCAGGGAGGCGGGCCCCCGGCCGGCCCCCTCGACAAAGACATACTCACATTTGCAAGCGGTTTCAGCGCCACGACTGTTTAGAAAGAATGATAGAGTGGTCCTGATAAGAGTAATGACAAAGGACAAAGAGTGGGGAGAGGGGCGGGGGGGTCTGGAAGAAGGGGGTCAGATAGTAAAGAGGTGGGAGAGCTTGATAACATTCACACTCTGCTTACATCTCTCCATTTGTGAGGCGGCCCCCAGGAAAATCTCATTAAGGAGGAACATTGAGGGTTCTGGTTGGAAGCCGCGATGTGTTTGTGGTCAATCGACTCTTTGTGATCTGCATCGTCATAAACGTTGAACTCAACTCCATTAGCCCCGGCTATGTGATCCCTGTGTGAAATGTGTCCTGAATAAATAAATAAATGAATAAAACAGCAAAAACAGAAAAAAATGAAAAGCCAGATTTAAACAAAAGCTTCATAATTATTCTCAAAATACCAAAAGAGCTCCCCACGGTCGTCCTTCTTGTGTTTTTGGATTTTTTTCTTTTTTTTAAATATCCTTTTTTTTAAAACCGTAGAGCCCGTTTTCAACTTTTTCATGTATGCTTCTAAAATGTCCGAGCGCTTTAAAGACTTGATTGCACTTTTAAATAAATATCCCGTCCCGTCCTCTGGTTTGGATTTCTCTGTAAGAGTCCCTGCATAAACTTCAGTAAACTTTCTCCCCTCCTCGGTATCTGCTGCAGTAAAAATAAACTAACAAGCGGGAGGCGTTGAAGACTGTGGATTCTCTGCAGGCTGTTGTTGTCCTGTTCACACCTATGAGCTATTCTAATTGCATGTTTAGTCCCTTTGTTAGCCCTGCAGGTAGGGGGATTGTCTGTAATTGAGGTCACACCTAAACCTTTTGTCCTGACCTGCTCATTAGCTGCGTGCCCTGTCATTCTGCACTTTTACCCCAAAACCAGGCCCCTTTTTTTTTTTTTTTTTTTTTTTTTTTTTAAACCTGACTGTCTGCGCATTATGTGGAATATGCAGAGGATTTGTAGATAAAGGATCGTTTCCCCCACAGAGGAATGACTCGGCTGTTATCAGAGATGGAAGATAACTTCATCCTCTTTGCTATCTTGTCCTGTATCTCTGCGTGCTGAGGACAATCCTCTTCCATTTGGTCACTTTTTCTCTCCTGTAAACGAGCGACATCCTAACGGCAAACAGCTCAGACCGACCTGTCAGAGCGGGACCAACACCTGCATTGTGAGCGCGCTGCAGAGAGAGGAAGAGAATGAAAAGGAGATCTGCGTGGGGGGACAAAGGCTTGCGGCCCTGAGCTGTTTGTGTTGTGAGATGTAGACACTGATGCCATAAGCCTTCTTCTTCTCTTTGCTCTCTGCTCAGCCCATTGTTGCTCCTCTTCAAATTTGCTTTAGGTTCTGTGGACCCCACCCCGAAGAATTCCTTCCCCCCCCCCCCCCCCCCCCAGCTTCAACACTTTCAATCTGCAGCTTATTCAGAGGTATCTCTCACTCTGATCCACCCTCTAAACTAGAATCTTATAAACACCTCGTAGGAAAGCTCAATACAAAGGGGCTTGTTTTTATTTTAAAGGTTCTTTAAACTTTCAGTCAAGAAAGAGTGGGAAAATGGCCACCACAACTTTGTAAAACCAAAGATGACGTCTTTAAAATATCTTGAATTTGACCTGAAGTCTAGGGTCCGACCGATATGGAATTTTTGGGGGCCGACACCGATATTAAGAAGAGACAAAATCTGATAAATCGGCCGATATTTTTCTCTGATCTATGTTCGATCTTTAGAGATAGATGAAAAAAACGATATATAATGAAGACCAGATGGTCACTCAACTGGAACGTTACTGCGCCTGAACGTGCGTCACCTCGGTCACCTCGGTCGCGCTCTACTAAACTCCAAACACAAATGCTATTTAGTTTTAATCATTAATGACAAACAAAAGAAAAAAAAAATCTATATTCGCTTTGTACGACACCTTTTTGTTTTTCGTCATTTGGAAATTTGAACTTTTTCTTCACTCAAAATGTGCAACATAATTTTGTTAATTAAGGATTCATTTATCATCTTAGCTTCAGTCAAAAATGATTCCTTGGGAATCCCATGGAAAATGTCTGATTAGGGCTGAAACTACATTTTAAACTACAATTATTTGTTGGTTGATTATATCTCAGTTGTTCAGTTTAGAAAATGTCAGAACATTTGTAAAAATGTAAATCAGTGCCCCCCAAAACCAAAAAAGTTACTAATATTAACTATATAAATTTGACTTTTTCGTCAATAAAATGTGATTAATCGATTACGAGAATACCTGGAATGTATTTGTATCCAGAAATCCATACTGAATGACATTTACTCTGCATTCAGGATATTTTTCAAACCCACACAGACGTCGTGTGTGTATGTTGTACGGGACATTACGTGTTTCTCCATTGCGTCATCATCAGTGATCCAAACCTTTACGAGGAGATCATTGCCTAAAGTACACTCGGTGTGTTTCTGAGCCCGTTGACTTTAAAACTCAGAGTTTCAGGGCCACGGGACTGTTCGGAGGCTGAAGTGGTTTTGTTGTAGGAAAGAAGTAAAATCTGCATATGAAAGGAGAACAGACTGCTCCGTTACTGTGGTGGAAGAAGCATTCAGACCCCCCCCCCCCCCCACACACACACACACACACATACACACACACACACACACACACACTTGAATTAAAGTATCAATGCCACCTTGTAGTAATAATGTATTACAATTGAAGGCCCCTACATTTAAGATTTAACAAAGTGAAAGTAGAGAAGAATCAGCAGCACGGTGACATCAGAGCTCAAAGTCCTGATGTAGCAGGAGAACGAGAGTCAGCATTAAAACAACATGAATAAGATCATCATCTATAATATATATACGTGTGGGGAACAGACGGTGATGAGCTGATATTAACTTCTTTAGATATTTGAATCAACAACATCATTTAATGATCACATGTTAGATGTCAAACATTCATCCTTAAAGAAATTAATCTGATAAATAAATGAAGAATTAAGACACAGATGTTTAAAGCTCATTTTAAAGTATCTTAATATTGTTCTTGAGTAAATCTACTTTGGATCTTCCCTCATCTGTTCAATCATTACTTGAAAAGAAAAATAAATGCTGCACACTACTCTTGCTAAGTTTCACCAATTTATTAGAAAAATCACAACGTTTCAGTCGAGAGGTTCAGAGGGACTGAAGTGTTGTGATTCTTCTAATAAATTGGTGAAACTTAGCAAGAGTAGTGTGCAGCATTTCTTTCTTTTCAAGTGTTCGTTTGTCGCCCTACGCACCTACTTTATGAGGTCGTTGGATGTGTGAACACCTCCTTTAAAAAAAAACTAAATCTGTTTAATTAAAATCAATTTCTTCAATGAAATAAAAAGGTAAAATAATAATCATCTGAATATTTGTAAAACCTTTGAACTCATTTTGCCTCCTAAAGTTGGAGAGATTCTTTACAGCATCATAAAGAGGACACATCGACTGTATCGTTATTAAATTATCCTGTAAAAAAAGTTATTAGAAATTAAATTACTTGTACTGCTGCTGCTGCAAAAAAACAAAACATATCAACTAAAGACTGTGAGGATGTTGGGATTCTTCAAAGAGTGAAAAATCACTGCAATCAACTTCATCTATTATTATTTTAATGGCTGCAGTAAAAATCCTTTATTTACAGGTGATCCCTCGTTTGAACACAAACACCTTCACAGAGTCTGACACTCCTGTAAATGATGCTTAGAGAAACTATACATGGACTATATTCACATAATTAAAGCACGGTTGCTCTTACAGAGTTTATAAAGTTGGATCTATCCACTTGTAATTTCCTTTAGAGAACTCAGTTACATTTCAGAAACATGTGTGAGCGTGCATATTGGACTAACGTGTTGCCATGGTAATCTGAATAAAGTAGATTTCATTTTGAGTTATTAGATTTTCAGCATGCATGCGTTCACTTGAATTATGTAAATAACTATTTTATATTAGAAAGGCTGCAGACACATCGGTGATGTAAAACAGGTCTGACTGTAGCAGCTTTAAAGATGAGAGTTTACAGAAGCTCAAATCAAATGCAAACTAACAAAGACAAATTCTGATTGAGGTTCAACTGAGAAGAGTTTTGGAGTTAAAAGAACTTTTAAAGTTTAATATCTGGATTTTAATTTTGGATTCTGGCAAAGAAGAAAAAAAAAGAAAACTGACACTAAAACAGAACTTGTCTAAAAAACAAAAAGTGGCAGATGAAATATATTGAACCTTCCCTACAGACTGATTTACTGTTCCTAATGTTAGAAGTGAATAAAAGTATATCCAGCGTTTCACCTCTTAATGCTGTTAATATAATAATGAAAAAGATGTGAGATAAGAGAGGTGTGCTGCTCCTTTGAACTCAAACACTGAGCTTAACTATTTCTCTTTTGAAGGGGGGGCAATGGAATAAGAAGTGTAATCTTCTCCTCTTATCTCTAACATCCCCCCTCCACACACACACACACACACACACACACACACACACACACACACACACACACACACACACACACACACACACAGCGCACACATTAGCATCTGTTATCTCACAATTATCATATACATTAGTCAACACCTGTTTCGCTTAACCTCGTTTAATTAGGGCCATTGAAACGCTGCGCTTCACCCAAAACAAAACCATCCGACATGTAAGAGGGCAGTTTGTTGTGGTTCACTCAATAAATTAACAAATAAAAAGATTTATGGCTCTGGGGGCTTTTCAGGCTGAAAGACAAGTGTTAAACATTTTGATTTAATTTCTGAATTTATTCAAGGAAAACAAACTGCATGAAGTTTGTTTTGGAGAACGGTGGGGGAAAAAAATATTTGGACTTTTACGCGTGCGTAAAATGTTCCCCATTTGAATATCAGCGTAATTAAAGCCACCGAGACGTTTAATTCAATCTACAAAAAGGTTCAGATGTGTAGGTGCTGAAGTGTCAGGAGCGACAGTGTTGACTGGCAGGATGTTGTTAACTGAATTCGGCTCGTTTTCTAAGATCTCCGCCGATTAGTGCCAGACATGAGAAGTGTTAAGAGTCGTGATAAAAATTACATTAAACTGGTGTTAAGCTTCCTTGTCGCGAAAACTAAAATACGCACATAATAATTTTTAAAAAAGGGTTTAAAACATGCAAATGGAGGGAATGAACACAACAAAAAGTTTTTCTGAATGTGAAAAGCTGTAAAACTCTTAAAGGAGTTTTTTTGTGCTAATAAGAAAAATGAAAGATGAAGATAAAAGTCAACTGCAATGATTTTATCTATGCAGTTTGTTTTCTTATCATTGTAGGATAAATCACTGTGATTCTTTATTTTGTTTTTCTGCTGATATGTCTCTGTTAGATGTATAAACAACGTGAAGAACACTTAAAAAATACATGTGTTTTAGAGTAAATGTGAGGTATTTTTAGGGGGTTACTTTATGGAGTCTACATCCAGTTCTCCATAGAAAAAGAACTACATTTACATAGTTCCTCAGCTCTCTGCAGAAAACTGTGTCGCGATAAGCAGCATTTATTCAGCCTCTCCACCAAAACGCTAAAAGGAACAGCGGAGGGCTTCTTTGATGGGATTTACTGCCAGTGAAAGCTGCAGGTCTTTTGAACGTAGCTGTCAGTCAATACCACAGGGACCTCCCCCCTCTCCCCTCTCCCCCCCCCCCCCCCCCCCCCTCCCCCTGCACACACACACGCTGGCAGCCCGGGTGTGTATAAATAGATGCAGGAGGCAGGATCGTCACTCAACCCCGAATAGCTGGGACACAGGAAAGATGCCCGCTTCACAAACTGGATTTGGAAACTTCTTCTTGGAGAGGAGCATCAACATGCCGGCTGGATATCAGATCCCGGTGCTGGGCTGCCCGCCGGGCGTGCAGCAGCAGCAGCTGGCGGCGATGGCTGCAGGAGTTCCTTTAACGTACTCAGGACTACAAGGATACAACTTTATCCCCTATCCACACCACAGGCACCTCACACACATGGTGAGTTCATAATGCTCGAACTACAACTGTCATACAATGCGCCATGCTCCTTTGATAGGAACTATTTTAAACAACGATGTGCGTAAAATCTGACGTTCAATAACCTCAAACAACTGAAAAGCTTCAGCATCTTACTTTATACTGGCATACCGAGTTGTTCTGACTGTATGACATTCAAAAAGCTTTAAATAATTAATGAGCACGTGAGAAATTGTTTATTTCCGTTTCTAAATATATCACTCCTAGTTTTACACACTATTTAACTCCGTGCGTAATTCCTCACTTTAACGGTTCTTTTCTCGCTCTTCCAGAATAACGGTTTCGACCTGAAGGCCGCATCTCCCTACCACCACGCGCTCCTGGCTCGTGGGGGAGCTTTCTACTCGCCGTACCGCCCGGGAGCAGCGGAGGATCCAGGGAGGGTCGCCAAGGTGGCCACCCGGGAGAGCACCGGGGCGCTTAAGGCCTGGCTGAACGAGCACCTGAAGAACCCGTATCCGACCAAGGGCGAGAAAATCATGCTCGCGATCATCACCAAGATGAGCCTGACGCAGGTCTCCACCTGGTTCGCCAACGCGAGGCGGCGCCTGAAGAAGGAGAACCGGGTCAGCTGGGCGTCCAAGGGGAAGTCGGACGAGGAGGAGGATGACGAGGAGCAGGAGGGGGAGAGTGAGGATGAGGACAGCTCGCTGCAGAAATGTCACCTGGATGACCAGGAAGACGACGAAGAAGAAGCGCAAGCTGAGCGCGCAGACACGCAGGAGCAGGTGGGGAGCGCAGCAGCTGTGGAGGAGCGTTTGGAGATGCAGCAGCAGCAGCAGCCAGGCAGCGAGCACCAGGACAGAAATCTCGCACTTGTCAAGAAAGTTGAAAACTCGGAACACACACCTTCCGTTTTGGAAAGTAAAGACAACATTGTGAACCAGAAACCAAAAATCTGGTCTTTGGCAGAAACCGCCACCTCGGACACTGTGAAGAAACCCGTGGACAGTATTTACCATCCGGCCGGGAAACTTTGGGCAGAGTGGGCTTCAAGGAACGGCCTGTTTGTCCCCACATACGCACACACTCGTGAACTCATCTGAGCTCGTGTGTTTGGACTCAAATGAAGAGACTTTTAACCACATCTTTTTTTTGCACTTTAAACTATCAAACCTCAGGAAACTTTTACCTCCTGAAGTTTGCAGTGAAATGTTCTGGGACCAAAGACTAAAACGTGTTATTGTAAATAAATGTAGATGTATTTTTCCATGGCCAAAACTGTAAATTATGTTTCCTTTTGTCTAATCGTGAAGAAATATTTTTGCTTAAATAAAGTTCGGCTTCGAGCGAGATCCTGATGTGTGTACTTGGTCTGTGACTTTTAAGTTTTAACACAATAATAATACATTCAGGCGGTAACAATTTAGAAAGAAACCATGCAACGTCATGTCCTTCTGCACATTTTTGAAAGTTATAATGCAATGTTTATGTTAAGAAGGTCGTGCGTAAAAGGGGATATTCTTCAATATGAACCAAAAATACTCCAAAATGAGAATAACAAAGAAAGTTTTTGGCTTAGTTTGCATTTCAAACACATGGCCAATTAAGTCAACGAAACTGTTTTCTGCAGGGTGATAATCCCTGCCAATTAAATTTAACTTTTAGACCTCTTTGTGGATTTATCTTCAAAGTGAAAATGGATGTTGGAGAGGTGTTAATTTCAGCCATTTTATTCTCAGGAAAAAAAAGTCTAAAAATGTAACTCTGGATGACTCAGCAGCAGCAGCAGCAGCAGAGCCAATGGTTCTGTTAATGTGTTGGTAATGTTTAAAGATGTTGCTGAGGGGATCCCTCGCTATCAAACACTCTACACACAGTACAAAGGGCTGTACCTCCATTAATCCGGGGATAATGAGAAGGCCCCTGGGAGCTGTCGATGCCTTGTCTTCGGGCTTCACCTCTCCATGCAAATCCCTACAAACAGGAACACACAGAGAGGAGATTAGCTCTTATCTGAGCACATTTTTTTCTCCAAGCAAACACATGAATACAAAAGAATGTCAAGTAACAAAGCTTCAAAATGTTAAGCGTTATCTCTTCTACCTTTACAATATTTCTTATTGACATCATTTTTTACATTTTATAATTCCAATATAACACTTTCTGATTATCTGAGCGTTCACAAGCGTATAGTGAGCCTCTAGCGCCCTCTTGAGGGATCCAGGTGTAACTGCAGCCTGATTGAGTCAACAGGTGCACATAACGAGGAAAGGTAGCTCATCTGATGCTTTTTTTGGGGTCAAATCAACACATTTAAAGATAACACTCACATTTTCAGACTCCTTTTGACTTACCCTTTCCGGGAATAGGCATATATCTTCTTTGTCCAATACATACATGTCCTTAAAACCCGGTTTAAATCATAGACGCAACACGCGCATACCAAACTCGCCTTAAAATTGACACGTTTTTAATTTGTTTTTAATCTTGAAGGATTTTTGTGACATTTAGCCCTACAGCTATGGTTTCAACGCAAACGGGAAGTTTTTGTTGTTAATTCGGCATGCTATTAATACTGCTATCTTATAAAACAAAAGGCTAATACATTAAAACCCGATTTAAGTTGCAGCTCACACTACTTCCTGTTTATGTCCCGCAAAGCATTATGGGAACTGTTGTATCACATTTGTTTGAGGCAGTGAGGTCCCAATTCACGACTTTAAAAAATGTCAAGTACAAAAAATACGACAAACTGAATAAAATGATAACTCTCTCAGTTTAAAGGTCAAGTTTCACACATTTTAATGCGTTCTTTACAAGCTGTTTCCACGCTGGAGAATCTGAATGAATGCTTTTATTTCGAAACAAAAAATTTAAATAAGATAAACAAAATAAAAAGACAAAAGTAACACTGTCCCAAAAGGAGTAGGAAGAAGTAAAAACGTACATACCCCTATGTTACATTTCTTCTATTAGTTTACAGATTTTTTCCAACAAAAGTTCACAATTATTTACAGTCCACTTGGGATACGTTTGTATATTTACAACAAATATACAAACGTATCCCCAGTTTGTTTGCCACATAAAATAAACAGCAATCCCAGTGTATTTACAATCCTAATATCCAGCCAGTCTTACAAACTATAGAGGAATACCCCTAAAATAACTTTTCTTCTTCCATATCTGTCCAAAATATAATGTTTGTGTAGTTTCTGAACACAAGCTGCACATTTTATCAAATGAAGGAATGTCAAGTAAACAAAATAGATAAAGAGGCACAGTCACAGCTTCATAAAAAGCAATTTCTAACACATTGAAGAGTTAATTTAAAACTTTAAAATGCTTTACCAAAAGCAATGCAGTCTATTCATTTAGTGTTTCATGCCGCTTGTTTAAATATTCTAACACTACACAATCATCACAACAGATTTATATTTACAACACTCAAGGGGGGCATTATAAACAAGTGAAACATGAGGCAAAAAGCTACAGTTCATCACAGCTGAGACCTTGGTGAGAGAAGTTTTCAGTCCGTTCATATAGATATTTGTGATTCCTCTTGGGACACATGCTCCGTTTTGGAGTCCTGTTGGACACGCTGGCCGTTGACGGTGAACCCGACATCTGACGACACTTCCAGGCTTTGGTCGTCCTCGTTCTCCTCCGGTGTGCTTATGATACACTCTTCCTGCAGCATGGACTCCTCCTCAGTTGGGTTTGCTATTTTTTTCACTTCTCTCAGCGGCTCATGATTGCCCCAACATGGTTCGAAACAGCTCTACAAGAGAATCATTAAAAATGAAGAAACAAAGAGGATTAGATTTGAGTGGAAGAAAGTGGGTTATTTTTTTAAACATTCAGGGCAAGAGATTTTAATTTCAGTGTGTTTATTCACTTGGCAAATACCCACAAAACCCCCAAACCTGGTTTCATGTGTCAGGTACAGGGTTTAAGAACAATCCTGGCTCTAAACATTTAGCTACATCCGAGCTTGTTTTGCGTTAAGCACAGCGTTTCAATGGCCCTAATTAAACGAGGTTAAGCGAAACAGGTGTCGACTAAAACATGAAATAGTTAATGGAGTGGGAAGACGACTCTACAACCTGCTTCTGGTAACATATATGTACATGTGTGTTGTCCATTTTGAGAGACTGTAGTATCATATTTACCTTGAACTTTCCTTCTGCTTCTCCTCGTTTCACCAAAACTGAAGAGAAAATACGGAGAGCATGAAGGACATGAAGGGGGATTCATGAAACTTGGAATCATTAAAGTGAATGTAAGAGAGAGCATTCAAACCGAAGCTTACCTTTATAACACACAAATCCAATCAGCACAATGAAGATCAAAATCCCAATCGCAATCCCAATTCCATACAAGCGTGAGTCTTTCTCTGCAAGGGAAGAGAGAAATGAATCCATTAAGCACACATTGTTCCTTACAGTGTCTTACATCCAACTTCACCCTCTGCAGTGTTAGGGAGGATTTAAGGCCTGATTTAGGGCCTGATCTGCCTACCAAACATGGTTGATATTTACAATTCCAGAGCCGACTGCCTTCAACAGAATACTAACCAATTAGAGCGAGCAGATCGGTAAGCGTCATCACTTTACTTAGTAGTTTAACAGCTCACAAACATTGAAGCTAACATAAAGACATCTGTGTACTGGGCCAAGAAGAAGACTGGAAAAGAAGACCAACTTGTTGAATTATGGTAACAGCACGAGAGCCTTTCTGATGTCTAATTCAACCGATGACGTCCATCGTCCTCCATATTTGTTTTCAGAATCAGAATCAGAATCTGGGTTTATTGCCAAGTACATTTCCACATACAAGGAATCTGACTTGGTGTATTGGTGCTAAGCAATTAACAATTTTCTTCTGAAGTCACGTTTGATCACGCGGGTTTCTGTGAGATTTCAGGTCTGTGGAATTGTTACCACAAATAGCAGCCGTGTGGGCTCATGGGCTGGCGTTTGGATGATTATAATATAAAAAAAAACGTTTGAAACTGTCCTCACTGTAAGTCTGTGGTCTCCCATGTTTTTAAAAACCAGTTGAGATTTGAAAAAAGTGCGTAGCGAGCCTTACGGGACGGTTAGATCTCTTGAGAAACAAGTTTGCATCTCAAATGTTCCCACAACAGGAAACAGGTTTGTGAAGAAAACAAACGTTCATTATCTGCCACACGTTTGTATTTAAGGAAGAAGTAAGAGGATGTAGAAGGTGTAGTCCACACACAGATGTAGTGTAAACAGTGTGTAGGTTTTACCTCGTAAAAAACCGCAGACCAAAACTGATTTATGTGATGTTACCTCTTCTCCTACACACTTTCGTTTTGAGCGCGATACTCTTAACCACACAGCTGCAGAGGAAGGAAGAGCGTGAAGTGAGAAACTTTTACATTTTTCTCCGCCTACACACAACTTACCACAGATGTTGTCAGACTTGGCCGTTCCAGCTTCTTTGATGCGGTAGTGGCTCTCACACCTGCAAGTCAATCAATAAATCAATCAACACGTTGAGTCACAATCAAAAGATTCAAATTCAGGGAGTTCTGAATTTTTCTCTGAAATGTCCAACAACAAAAAAAAAAGAAGGAAGAAAAAAAAAGCAGCCATACAAAAAAAATTGCAATAAAAGAAGACGAATTAGTTAGATTTTTGGCTTCTTTGGACCTCAAAAAGAGTTTCAAGATTCTGGAAAAGTTTTCTCCAAGCCTCTCTGGAGGTTTAAGAACACAACTCTTTCAAAAATATGTATTTATTTTTTGTATTGAAAATGGTGATCAAGAGAACGAGCTGCCCTGTCATTTGTAAATCTTCCATCATTGTTTGAAATCTGTTTTTACAAAGCGAGTCAGATGTCCCCACATGAGTTATTCTTTAACTTTTTCTGCCACAAAACCCTTCAGAGGGCAACACTAGCATACATGAATTCCTTTTGATCAATCATTAACAACCTCCTGTGAGGAGGTTTTTAGCTGGTTATGAATGATGAGATTATTTGGCACAAAACACCACACACACATTACAGTACAAGACAACATCAGTAACAAGAGGAAAAGGTACTGCTGTGTAGTATCACAACATCGACACAAATCGAAAGTTCCTCACAGAAGCTTTAAAGAAACTAAAAAGACATTTGAGTAAGATACTAAGATAGTAAGACCCCAAATAATCCTGTGTTCAGACCATTTATTTTAAAGGTGACTTATGAACCTAACCCTAAAAGATAGGCTTAAGAGAACCCATGCCAAAACAAAACCATAAACTCAGATGTTATATACATGTAGCAGCTTTGAAGAAAGAGTGGTAGTTCTTCAATAAAAGTGTGTCTGCTGAAGCACACACACCAGATATTAGAACAGAAAACTGGGGGGATTTTTTGGTCTGTTTACAACGTGCTGCCATTTCTGTGTGATGTAAATGTTTTACTTACTCTGTCCATTTCTGGCAGACACTGTCCCACGAACTCTCACTGGAAAATGTGCCAACAGGGCATGTTTCACACACGGTGTCATGTGCATGACTCCCTAAAAAAATAGACCAAAAAAAGATTGAACACATTGAAAAAAACAAGATTGGTAATACTGAGATATGAAGGTTCAAATCAAAGGATGTACTGTATAAAAAAAAAAGTCAAGTCACACCGTTAAGTTTGGCCTCTTCTCCTGGTAGACAGACGGTGTGCGGCACACAGGTGATGCATTCTTTACTGGAGCAGTGAAATCCCTGTTCACACATACAGATGGTTTTTTTCTTCTTGTTCTCGTGGACGATGTGCTTAAAGTTTTTATCTGGAAGAAGAATACACACGAGTTATAGGCCATGCTACCTTAAACAGAGGTATAACAATGTGACATACAGGAATTGATTTGTTTGATTTCTCACGAGATCTTACTTGGGTCACAGAACGGTTGACGTTGACATTTATGTTCAATTGTGTATTCGTCCTGATATTCATTTTCCCCGCAGTCGACACACTGAGGTTCATCACAAGTACCAGTACCAATCGAGGACATTCTGGTTCCTGTAAAAAAAAAAAAGTGTTGCTTAATGTAAAAAAAAAAAAAAAAAAAAAGCACAATTATGATGTTTTTTCTGTATGTAGTAAATAGGGTCCTGTGCCTTTAAGGACTAGTTTGACTTCTGGGTAATATGTAAGTTTTTGCTTTCTTCCAAGAGTTAGATGACACCACTCTGACACCTGTCTGTTAAATAAAAAGCTACATCAAGGAGTTAGTTAGCCTAGCTTAGCATTAATTCTGGAAAAATGGGAAAACAGCAAGTCTGGGTTAGTTAGTTGAGAAAATGCATTTAACAGCAGCTCTAATTCCACTTACTCTCATTTATTTTATCAATACAAAGATTTAAAGAAAAAAAAAAGGTTCTCTATTTCAAATTGAGGTTGTGAACAGGAATGTTTTTTGGAAAGAAGACGTGACTAAGCTCACCATCTCTTGGTTGTAGCACTGCCCAAATATCATTTTCATTACAGATTAAGTACTAATAAACTCTTGTATTAGGATAGGATAGGATGATACTTTATTGATCCCCAGAGGGGAAATTCGGGCGTTGCAGCAGCACAGACAAGTAAAGAAGTCATACAAAATGCAAATTTAAACAGAATAGATTAGATAAATATAAATCAAAATAGGGGATATTAAGTACAATATGAATGGTGAAGTTAAATACACCGGGAATTAAGGCATTATGTGCAGTGAATGGCAAGATAAACTTTTCAATTAAAGTATTCAATTTAATGCCAAAACCTAACGGCAAAAGGACCCATATGAACTTTCCATACCCAAAGGTTGCAGGTTAAAAACCAAGCGGCAAACTCTGGTCTTGAAAAATGAAGCCAACGCTTAAGTGTAAAATTCTGCAGTTCGTTAAGTGTCCACTAGAGGCTGGCTGCAGAAGCACCAGAAGTCACATACACACCCATTCAAAAAAACTGTTTTTACGACAGAACTTAATATGTTTACAGCCCGGTTCAAAAACGAGATAGGTCTGATTAGCTCATGTCTCTATCAGTGTACGCTGTAGGAGGGATGGATTTTTTTTAAATAACTCATCCGTTTTGATTTTATGAAAGATAAGAGTTATTCACAATAAGGGGCGTCGCTGATCTGATTGACAGGCGGGCGCGATGTAACAGTTTGTCAAGAGGCTTAAAAACCCGCCTCAGCTCCAGCTGTCAGCCCGTCGTTAGGTTGACTGAAAGTTAGGTTGAGACAGCATTTCCAGCCACCAATGGGACTACAAAGCCCCCTGCAGTAACAGATGGATGATGTCACTCAGTCTTCATCTATTCATATTTACATGTGTATGTTTAAATTGTCTTGTTTGTTTACTAAAAGTATAAAACCTAAAGCTAAGTGAGAAGTATAAATGATCTCCTTTAAGAGGCTGGAGTTTTAGAATTTGAGGATTTTTTTAAAACTCAGCTTTATCAGATGTAGCTTCATATTTGACAGATAGATAAACAATATGAGAGGTATTGATCTTTGAACTATTCCTTTAAAGTGTTGTGGACATTATGGATTGGAGAAAGAGATGGTGGAAAAGATGGAAACTAACAGAGAGTCAAAGTAAAGTAGTTTTGTACATGTATTGATGGTGATCTATCCATCTATATGCCTTGTTTCAAAGTTGTATCTGGTTCTTTTTAAACAATGCAACAAAGCCAGCAGAGGTGTTTTCATACCTGGACCACACATCTTGCAGCACTGTCCATTCTTCTCGTACTGATTTTTTGGGTTACATTGAGGCTGACCAGCGGTAATCACCTGCAAAAAACCAACAACAACAGTGTGATATATTAAAAGAGATGTAGGTTTGTCCCCTCAGTAGTAGCTGTGGTTGAGGGGTTTGGTTTCTCTGTCGTTGAAACTGTTGGTGCAGTAAGGGGTGTGACGGAAAGTCCCAAACATTCAACAAGAACTTAACTCTGAAAAAACCAAGCTGGTGCATTAGATTCTGTATTTCTCTGACTTGTTATTTGCATTTGGTGGTGGATTATAATTCAGTCTCTCTCTGACTTTTTGTTTTGCTCTTAACTTCATTCTTTTCAGGATCTGTCACAGTCATGTGCTTTTTCTTTTTTACAAAGTCAAAACGAAAGTGAAAGTACATTTGTAAAGATGAGTCATAGGGCCTATCTCTCAATAACATAGAATACCGAATATAAACGTACTCTGGAGCAATTACATGATTAAATAATACAAGAAAATCAAATTAGAAAATACAGAGAAACTAATCGGTGCATTAGTGTTAAAACAGCGATTTAACCACCAGCTCAATGCAACGCCCATCCCACTAAACGAATCCGATTTCATCACAAAATGTAGGATATATATGATATATGATCTTACTCACCATAAAAGCGCAAATGAGTAAAAGCTGCATCTTCGTTTGTAGTCCCTTCATTGTGAGTCTGCGTGCGCGTCTACACACTCAGTTTGTTTTGACTGATCTGATCTCTGCGCTGCTTCTTCACTGCAGCTGCACACTGAGGGAGGCGGAGCTACGAGGGGGGGTTTCCAACAACGACTTTTTTATTCTGCTCTTGACCATTTCCTGTAAATTAATTTCTGAACCGTGTCTCTGCATGGTTCCTAAAATATCCAGCACTCATGTTCAACTCGGGTTTTGGAGTATTCAGAGCTTTTACTTGAATTAAAGTAGAAACATCGCAAAAAAAACGAAAGTATTGTATCTAAAATTACATTTTAAACTTTAATAATCTGGAGGATTATTGTAATGTCACATTGAAAAGTTTAAGAGAAAATGGTTATTAAGGTTAGAAACATGAAAAACATAACAGAGCATCACATTTAAGTGGAAAAAAAAACACATTACACATTATTTTTAAATGTAAACTTTTGTGACAGAGAACTTTTGCAGAAGTGAACTTAAAGTACCCTAAATGAAAGTACTACTTACGGTGATCAGTGTGACATCACTGTACATTATATAAGTGTATTATAATATTATGGCTGGCTCATGAATTTGTGAAGATATAGTGTTCCAGCTGCAGTTGGTCAAGGTGGAGTTTTTTTTAAAACTTTATTTTAGCTGCAAATAAATGCAGATACAAGTTTGAAATTTACTTCTAACTTTAGTGAAGTAGTCTATCAGTATAAAAGTAAACGTAAGGAAACACAGTAGGCTACTTCTAATTTTACGGTTACAGCGTTACAAATTAAAGGCTTTATATGTGATTTTTCACACAATAGAAATCAAGTATATCCTCTGAAAATAACTCTGTGAGTCATGACTGTCTACAATGGGTGTAACACCCGAGTCCCACTGTCTGTGATGTTTTCAGAGTTTTCAGAGTCCTATCTTCACTTTGTTTACATCGTCGGGACAGCCGGCTGACTCCTCCCCTCGAGTATAAAAGTTGTTTAATTGAGGGACTAGAGAAAAGAAGAATAACATACTGTACTCACTGCTTAACTGTGTTTCTAGATCACGATCATTTCAGGTAAATTTACATGCAGTGTGAAGATACGAGCGTAATAAAGATCGCTAGCATTAGCATGCTAACACAATAATGCAGCGCGAGTTGTTTTGGTTTCATGCTGGTGCTCAAGGACGACATCTGCTGGATCAAAAACATCGCATATAAAGCCTTTAAAAAATATAAGAAGTATTTAAAAAGCTTCAATGTTCCAATGTTCATGCTTTATCCACAGAGGAAAACGATCAATACACTTCAGTAAGGACCGCTTTGTCAAGAAAAATACTTTTATTTGCAATTATTTACATTTAGCGGTATGCTTCTGTTTAGGGATCTCCCTGCACTTCTTCCACATGCTAAATTGAGACAGGAACAGCACACATTCCTGACCTTCCCGTACACAAGGAAAGCCTAAAGGCAGAGAGAGAAGTGGCAAAAAACCCCAAACAGAGCAGGCATCAATGACAGCAGCATGGCAAGGATAAAGTCAGACACAGCATAAAAGGAGGAGCTGGGGTGGAAGGAGGGTTGCACATGCGGCTTGCAGAGGGAGCAGCGAAGTAGGCAGGTTAGAGCAGTTTAAATAAGGCTGCATGAGTGCAATAAGCAAATAGGATGCTTTGAAATCAAATCAGCTGGCCATCAGCTGATGATGCGGCTCGCATGAGAACAGCTGTTATCAAAAACAATGACATGATAGCAGAGAACTCCTTATCCTGCCTGAACTAACGCTACGCTCAAATAAGCCTGAAAGTAAAATCCACAAACTGTACGGCTTTTAGGGAAACTTATAAAACAGTACAAATGTTTCATCTATTCTCAGCCACACCTGAACATAAAATCCCAGCAGACGAAGGGATTCCCCATCACTTGTTCATGAAGGGATTTCCCCCCCTGTCACTGTGTAGCTGTATGAAAGTGCTGCTCTATTGTGTAACAGTAAAACTTTAACATGCAGCTCAGTGTGCTAATGAAGATGTCTAAAACATGATTCATTGAGCCTTCTGCCAGTTATGTTTGCGCCTGTATTCCTGCAATTACGACACAGATAGTCTACCGGGTGCTGCCAAAAAAGCATGCGCACCTCATTTCTCTCACCTTTGTTGGAGTGGACTGGAAAGTCCAATACATTTCAAATACAGATGTCTTTTCATGTTCTAACCTTTAAATTAAAGACACATTTTGTTCATATAACAAAGACACCTCCCAAGCCCAAAGATATCAATATCATTTAATTATTAGTAGACTGAAACAGGAAGTAAAAAAACCCAGAATTTTAATCTAATATGAATCATTTTCTTTCTTATGTAAACTGATTCAATGGACATTTAAAAAACAATACATTCAATTTTTAGGTGTTGATTAATTAATTAGTGTTTTCAGGCATGTAGTCAATAATTGATGGGAGTAAAAAATATAATAATAAGGCTTTAAACCTTTTATTTGTTACACATAGAAAGCTGCTTTCTGTCTTTGTAGGGATATATTAGGATTCAACCAAAGCTGTCATGGGAACACCTTTAAAAATGTTGCAATGCCTTATGGGGAGTCTATGATATTTATATTTTCATATTGAGTATTGGGAAGATGAACGTGTTTCTTAGCACTCTCTCCTGGCTGAAAAAGAAAACCAGGTGCGCTGCAGGTATACAGCACATTGTCCTGCGGGTCCAGACATGTAATTGGACTGAAAGAATGAGTCGCTCTGTTTTGCAGCCGGGGGAGTCTGTGTGTTTCTGTGGGCGTGGCTGAACTCACACAGCCTGACTTACCTGCATGTAAGTGAAGTGTAACCGGAGCTGGAGCTGGAGGTGGAGGTGGAGGAGGGCGGTGGTAGAAAGTGTGACACAAATCACAGAAAGGTTTTCCTCTCCCCAGGTGAAAGAAGCAAATCTCAGGTTAGAACAAAAACAAGAAAACAGCAACGATCTTTCATGTCTTTGCTCTTTAAAAAGAAAAAAGAACCAGTACTGTCTGGATATTTGCTTGAATATTTGTGTGACTTCTAAACAGACATGATGCCAAGTTTAAGAACAAGGAAGGGGGACAGTCTACCCAAAGTGGATACAAACAGTGACGACTTGCCACAGGTAAGATATCTGTTTATACATTTAGACAGGAGGCCGAGAATCAACTAGTAAGTTCTTTAAATGTGTGTGAAGGGTGTGAAATGCATTCTTCTGCAGATGCCAGAGTCACTTAACAGCTTGACTTTATTTAGCTCGCAGAATAAACACCCCCCCCCCCCCCCCCTCTCCCCACCTGACTTTCATTAACGTCAGAATGTGCTGTGAGAAGAGACGGGTTTGTGATTCTATGTATCGTCTCTCATGTGTGTCTTACTTCCTCAATTCAGCCTGACTTCCCGGCTGTTGTTTCCCCACAACTACACAGAAATGTGACAAGACAATGACTGATTACAGGCACGTAGGATTCCTGTACTAGATGCTGATTAAAGTTAACGCTTCCTCTTTGGGATTCCAGTGAACTGAAGCTGATTAATTCTGTCTTCAGTCATGCACACCTGACAGAAAAGCATTACAGTATCATTTTAAACCTTACATGCGGTTTCAAATGATTCTGCATTAGTAATCAATGCAGAAAGGTACAAACCATTAATTCTCTACAGGATACAACAAATGTCTGTAACCTAGAACTAAAATACACATTCCAATGGGTGATTTGTTTGTTTCAGTTGAGCAATGAGATGCAGCTGAGCATCATGAACAAGGTGAAGAGCGGAGAGCTGTCCATCGACGATGCTCTGAACCAGGCCAGGCAGGGCAGGAAGGAGCTGCTCAAACAGAAGAGCCAGGCTGAAGAGGTGTAACATTCAATGTCAAACTTCCTCATTATATAGTGGCTGCACATCATTCTAACATTTAGAAGAGTAAAATGGAGATTCAAGGAGCGTATTGTTGCTTTTTTTTTTTTATGATCCCGTATCAGCTACAAATGCTTCCAGCTCTTTGGAGCTGTGTGCAGCTGTAGCATCCAAACAATCTTTCAATCGGCCCTTGCTTGAACAAGATGTAGATTACAGCCACGATGATAAACAACCCTTGCTTGTTTGTCTATCAAGCCAGTACCTCTGCTGTTTATCAGACAACCTCAAGTTTATGACAAGAGTCCAAACAAGTTGTGTTGCCTGGATGTTGTTCTCCAACAAACGGTAACTTCTCCTGAAGCCCTGAATTTCTGTAAATGTACGGATTGAACAAAGACGATACAACCCCTTTATAAAGTTAAAATCTATCTGGGGATGGTTGTTAGCAGCTAAGAAACAATATACTTCCCCGAGGAGTTGGTTGAGACCAAAAACAGAGTGAATATTTGTCCCATGACCATCTGAAGACCGAAAAGATGAACTGACCTGAAACGCTTATTGCAGGTTTAAGTAAAAATATTGAAATCAGCAGATTTGGTTTTCAAGTTTATTGGAGACAATCAAAAAACATTGTGTGAGTTTAGGATCTGTTTGCAATTTGAAAAGTATGTGCTAGCTGCATGTTTCCGCCAGATTCTCTGCAGCTGTTGCATTGAATCATTTTAAAAACATAATCTGTTTTTCATGAACGACCGATGTCAGAGCTCTGGAGGAAACCTGTCTTGTAAAGCAAAGAGTTGTGACCTACTTGAGAGTCCTCAGCTTCTCAAACACTGTTGTGTTAATAAGCCGCTCAGCCTGCTGGATTGGTTTAAGAGTAAATCTGTGTTTGACTTGTTTGATTTGTCTGTCAGGCCTTTTTTTTTTTTGTTTTTCATGATGACAAAGAGCAGCTTTCATTAACCTTATCAAGGAAACAAAACAAAGGACAAAAAGATTCCTAAGAATTTCTGAAGAGGTGTTTTCCCTTACAGGAACAAGAATCCTCCCAGTACAACTTCAGTGTTCACAAACATGGCCGCTACAGGTGGCAGAAGCGAGTTCTTCAGGTGAGATTAAGAAAACACAACCCCCCCCCCCCCCCCCCCCCCCCCCCCGATGTTTATGTGTAGCCGACAGCCATGTTATCAGCTCTGTAAGGCAGAACTTCTTGACGTTCAACATGCTAACATCTTCAATACAATTAGCAATACTAACATGAAGTTAAGGTATTATGTTTAACATCTTATCCTAGCAATGCTAGTATTAGCTAATTTGTGCTAAATGTTGCTATGAATAAGCATGATTTAAACTAAAATCTAATAAGGCATTTAATCCAAAATTAACTGATTGGGGTCATGAAAATCTGTTGGAATACCAACTTTCCTCACTGGTTAATTTCAAGGTTACCATCAGGATTCACCTCCTATGGACCATGAGAATCTGAATAAAAGATTTTTGAGATATTTCTGCTTAGATCAGTGTATTAGCATGGCTAAAAATGATAGAATAAGGAAAAAAATATTCAAATATGTTCATTTAAACGGCTTTAAATAAATATATCTTTGGTTTTGAATAATTCAGACCCTCGTTTTATGGCCCTGCAGATTGATTTCAAGACCAAAATGCTGTGCAGCATAGAGAAAGGCATCATCAAGCGACAACTCCTCTTCTCCAACGTGAAGAGCTGTGAAGATGGAGCCGGCACCAGGTTCTGCGTTTCCTATAAAGAACATCACGATTATGAACTGGAGGCTAATTCGATGGAAGACAAATACAAGGTGAATATGATATGCTAACAGGAATGAAGAATTGATCGATGTCATCTTCGTAACTGTTTGTTCTTGATGCTTTCATTGAGTCTTTTTTTTTTTTTTAATGCTGGTTTGATTTGTCTGTGTTTGAGCAGATGATGGAGCTGTTGAATAAAATCATTTATGGGAACATATACAGCGATTCAAAGGAGGGCAATGCAGAAAAAAGTCAGCAGCCTCAAGCGTCCCAGAGCCTTCGGGGAGGCGTCTTGTTACTGCACAGAGGCGGCCTGGCTTCGTTCAGATGGGTGAAGTACGGATGAGTCGTCTTATTCTTGGCCCCTCAAATGTTTAGACCCACTTCCACCTTTAGTTTATACATGAGGACATGAGGCACTTTTCAAAATGTTATAAATGAGTCTAACTTTCACTTTATTCAAAATATGTCATAGGATGTCCTATTGTGTCATCACAGCCTAGCTGAATAAAATGTGTCCACACTGTCAGCCAACAGTGGTTTGAAATAATTTGATTTTGGTGAACAGCAGGATTGTTAGATTTAGATTCAGATTCTCTTTTTACGGACCCACAAGGGGACATCTTTTTTTTTTGCAGCAGGAGCACACAGGAGGTAACATAAAGAAGTGAATAACTGGATCAGGAGGATATCAGGGGCGGTGCTCCTGAAATTCTCTGTGAAAACAGCTTTTAAACTGTCATGTAGAATTACATTTTCTTGTCTTTATTGTTGTTTTAACTTTTTGTTTTTATGTTCACGCTGCTCCAAATCAATTTCCCCCAAAGTTGTTCGATCGATGGACTGAAAAAAAAGCCAGACACTCAGTTCCAAGTGTACAAACTGCAGAAATATCTCAAGTCAACCACTGTGTTATCTTCCACTGGAGTGTTGTCTGTAATCATGACATCACAGCTCAGCTCCAGTTGTTGGTGGCTGCATATTACACATGAATCCTCTCTTCTTCTCCTTCTCCAGATATGAGGTCCAGCTCCATCCCGGTCAGTTAGTTCTGGTTCCCTTAAAGCGCCGAGTCCCTGCTGAAGGTGATGCGACATCATGGACGCAGCAGTCGACTGTGATCCACCTGTCAGACGGCGATACGAGCGTGCAGAAACCGCCTTGCCCCGACAACTTCACGCTTATCACGCACAAAAACGAGTACCAGTGAGTGATTCTTTTTCAGATTGATCTAAGAGTAAACCAGCTGCCTCTCCTGTGAAACGTGTGTTTTTATTCTAGCAGTTACGATGCAGCATCTTTTCAGTGATGACATACAGAACCAGTGTGTTAACTGGCAGGCTTATCTCAGCCTTTAAGGGAAGTTAAATATGGTGAGTTTTATTGCAGGTTCAAGGTTCCTAAACCAGATCAACCATCGGCCCACGGTGCAGTACAGAGGGAGCGAGATGCTTGGGTCCAGGCCATCGACAAACTCTGCAAAGACTGGAAGAGGAAGTCCATGGGTGAACACATGTTTGTGGAAAAACAGATTCTACGACATATCAGCATAGCCGAAGATGTCGAGGACACAGAGACAGAGACAGAGACAGAGACAGAGATGGAGCTCGAGTCAAGCGGCGGAGGAAGCGCCAGTTTCCCTTCTCCTCCGGATTATAAAAATGCAGATTCTCCTTCAAGTGCTTGGGATCATTTATCACCGGGGGACACCAGTCAAATCCATCCCTCAGCTGATTATACAAAGCCGGTCGCTAAACCTCGCAGCCCAAAAAAGACTCCAGCTCAAGTTATAGAGCCTGGAAATTCACCTCCCGTGCCACGTCCGACCTCTCCCGGTGTCCTCGCCTTATCTTCACCCACCTCCCCTCTACCGTCGTCCATTCCAACAGCCCCCACACTCCCAGAGACTCCTGAACCAATCTACAAAGTTGTGGAACGCCCTCCACTTCCTTTCATCCCCGCCCCCCCTCCTCTACCCTGTAAATTCAAGATAGATTTAAGAAAACCTCAAACCAAGGCCTTCCACTGGGACCTGGTCGGCTCCGAGAAGGTAACTCAGTCAATTTTCAGTTAAAAACCTCATTTATCAGAAAGAAAATGTTTTTAGTATAAATCTCACAAAAAGGTTTTCATTAGAGAGAATTATTCAGAAAAAAAAGAAGCAAACGGAAAGGTCAGTTTCAGCTTGGTTTCACTTCATTATTCCTACTTCATCATTGTGATGTATTATTCTTTGTTTCTGTCCCCAGTGCTGCTCTCTTCTTCAAATGCAAACCATTGATTTCCACTTACTATGGACTTGTCTGAGATTCGAATCTAATTTGTTTCCTTGCAGATTGCAAAATCATTTTGGGCACAAGAACGCACCGGGAGGATTGAAATAGACTCGCCGCGCTTATTGGAGCAATTTGGCGTTAAAGATCTGGGGTCCTTTAGCGTGCCCGAGCCGAGCAACACGCAGCACATCATCCTCAATGAGAAGATCGCACACAACTTCAGTGAGTAGACTCCACAATGTAATGTGCTCCTCTCACCTCCTTTCACACACACAGTCCTGACATTTTACAAAAAAATCCAGAGTTCCCCTTTCACACATGTCCCTCACAGTGGGAGATTTTCCCAGTTGGACAGTAATAGGACATACCGTCAATATAAATCTCACTTTTCCTGACCATTTACCTGCTGTGTTCACACATTGACTCACCCCGACTTCTTGCAGTAATTTTACTAAAGGGCAGGCAGGAAAAAACGTAAAAACAGAAGCAAGTATGTTTTACTGGTATGTAAAGAAAGCAACTAGCAGCCTCTTAAAAAAAAAAAAATCTAATAGTTGCTTTTTAACACAAAAATCCTACCTCTGACAGGGCAAAAGGCCATTTTTTTTAGAGAGGCATCACTCGCCTATACTGAGAGTTAGGGTATATTTGATACTTGCAATATTCATGTTTAAAATGTCACATATTAGATCTTTAAAGCTTTTCATCTTACCAAAACGATTCATTTGAAATTAAGAGTATGAGTCAAAATGATAGACCTCGTGATAAAGATGACTCACATGTAGATATATGATAAGATGACACTTTACAAAGTGTATACATGGACGGTGGTTATCAGTGACCACAGATTGAACTTCCCTGGTTCTAGTTTGACCATTAATACAACTCAATTGCGAATACAAGTTAAGATCAGGTCTGACAAGGAAGTAATTGGATTTTCTAGGTGAAATATTAAGTTTAATATCAATGTTGAGATTAATAAAAAAAAAGCATTCTTCCGCATGGAGCCCGATGAATGAGCCGACAGTATTTCTGCAGTGAATTTGAAGCTGTGGTGTGAAAAAAAAAAAAACCCAACACCTTCCCCCACCACAAGAGGGAAGCAGCACATAGAAAGAGGAAACAGGAAGTCTGCAGAAGTAGAGTTAATGTCAGAGCCTCTCATTTTCATAAATTAAACTTTAACAGGCCAATTAAGAGGAGGCTGACCTGAAATGTCTTTAAGGGAGCGAGCCTTTAAATGCCGCCATTTTGCTCTTTTAAACCGATGGATGTAATGATGGCTGTGAAAAACAGACAGACGGATATTCCTCCGCTCTGCCAGCAGGGGGCAGTGTGTCACTAATCCTGCAGTGCAAAAAAAAACTGACCAAACAATCTGCAGAGCAAATTGTGAAGAGGAGCATATTCTATATCTCGTCTAATGGCTTTTCACTTTTAATTAACCGAGTGTGCGTGGTTTGTATATTTCAAGAGCAAAGCCAGGGGAGAAGATTTCAGAAGCTTCCTCTCATAGCTGCTGGAAGACACAGACACACACACACACACACACACACACACACACACACACACACACACACACACACACACACACACACACACACACACACACACACACACACACACACACACAGTGGGAGGTGATACAGATGTGGTGGAAGTGGGCTGCTAACAGGAATCAGTGTGAGTGTGCAGACTGGGAACATAATTAGAGTCCACATGGTCATAAAATATGGATACGGGATCTGAGCGACAAAGACAGCGATTTCCTGTCTTGATACAGAAACACGGCGGCGGCGGCGGCAGTCGGAGTTTGTGCTCCTCCCTAACCTGAAAACTTTGGCAGTGTGAGGAACAGGAGCAGAGTGATGCACAGCCTGCAGGCAACCCGAGGCTGTGCTTCTTCCTGCTGTAGGAATCAGAAGAAAATGTTGCTGCGTGTCTCACATTAGTGCTTCCAACACAAACATCGAAAGTGACTTTTCTATTCTTGTATTTAGATTGTTTGACTTAAACGAAGCGATTAATTCAAACATAAACACTCCTTTGTAGAAAAAGGTTCACAATGAATATGCCCCTTTCAGCTCTCATGAAGTCAAAACAGATTTTTAGGATTTTTAATGACACATTTCTTGCACTTTTTGCCACCTGTACTCTTTAAACTCATAAATGACACATTTTGAATTTTCTTTTTTCATTTCCTGATAAAACATAAAACTTGTTGATGAATCATCCTGGAACCAGGGCGGTGTGTTCTAAATTTGAATCCAATTTAACTTTTTCTTGGGTATTTATATGACTCCTACAGAACTCACAGGAGCTACAAGCCGGCTGACAGTTATAGGCTGAGCCGTTTTTTTACATGTGCACTCCTGAGAATTTCTAGAAAATTTCCGGTTGACTGAGGTGCAGATTGGCTAGCGGTTAGGTCTTGTCCCATGTATGGAGGATATAGTCCTCTAAGCAGCCGTCCCGGGTACCTGTCTGGCCTGTGGCTGCTTTCCCACCTGTCATTCCCCCCCCTCTCTCTCTCTCTGGTTTCCTATCCACTCTCCTGTCCAATAAAGGCCAAAAAACCCAACCATGAATCTTAAATAAAACATTCTTTAGGCATAGACTCACCCAGAAATCTTCATACTTCTTGTTGTGCACACATGCACCTCACAGCAGGAGAGTATCCCTGTGGGACGGGAGGTATATGGCAGTGGAGTTTCAGGAGGTGAGACACAACGTAAAAACAACAAGGAAGTCGGGCCGGAGAAAGCAACCGAGTCCACTAGACATTTTGCCTTTTTCTCATCGCTACATAAAGACGAACATGCAACTTAAAGCTCCAGTGAGGAGTTTTTAGCTGATTATAAAACAGACCGAAATTAATACTGACGCCTCTTTATGACCTACAAAAGCAAATAAAACCATCAGACATCAACATCTATTATTTTTATATATTTATATTCAGTGCCTGTAATCACTGCAACAGGGTAGGTGTCAGACTAAACCATTAACAACATGAGGAAACATCATATTTTACATTTTTCACAATCAATATTCACAGTGAGTGATACATTCGACGGTCAAAAAGAAACCGGGGGGAGATTATTTTTGTAAGAAAACACAACCTAGATACATGTAAAAGACAGGATCAGCAAAGAGATAAGAGGTGTCCACAGGGGGGCGCCAAAATCAGCACACACTTAAAGTCCCACACAGGAGCTTTAATTACACTACTACTCTTATAAATTAACTTGGTTATGTTACACCATTCATTAGAGTTGAGGCAATTATCAGTCACTGTACAGCTTGAACTGTAAAAGACAACCATTAAGAGTTTTTATGTTGTAAAATTAGAATCAGACGACACAGAATATCAGCCTGTTTACACAATAAAACCCAGAAAAAAAAAAAAAATCTGTTAATAAGACTCCTTTTCCTCTCTCACTCTCTTCCCTCCCATCGTCACACTCACACCTGCCCCCTCCCTGTTCTTGTCTGCATGTTTATCAGCACAAACCCGTCTAAATATGTGCTGTTTATTCAGCTCCTATCGCACACACTATTTATTCATCTGATCCCATTACACCGAGAGCCAGCGTGCATGCCAGATCTCACATTGTTTTCAGCGTCGACTCAGCAGACACTCACGCTGCATTTGATCAGATAAAAGAAGTACGAGATCAATTATTAATAAACAAACCAAGAACTGTTAATTAGCATCAGACTGTTAGCTGGCGCCCTGGCTGCGTTTTGCATGTCGACTTTTTTTTAAAAACACCGTGTTGTTTGCAGAGCCACGCTGACGCAGATGGAGACAGACAGATTGAGCAGGTGGTTGTATTACTGTTGTACTGCGGTTTTGAGTGCTTTCCTCTAGTAATCAACATGATCCTTGTGGGCCAAGAAACAACATCCACTGCATCCAGAGTCCACAGGATGACGCTGTAATGATCCATGTGCTTATTTATAGGAGGGCGGAGTTCGCTACAGGATCCAAAACACATTGACAACAAGATTGTAGCTTGTATTGATTTGTTTTTGATTGTGTTATTTGGAGAAATACCAGCTTAACGAAGAAGACAGAGAATTAAAGTTTGTGTGGTTTAATTCTGTAACACTAATAGCTCAGATTGGTTGCTCTCTGCACGCCACAACACTTTTTTAATCAGTTAATATTTTAATAACGTCTGATGTGGTGAAGGTCTTCACGCGTTTGATGAGATCATTGATGACGTAAGTATTCAGGTGTTGTAACTGAGTCAAAGTAACACTACAACTTTGCAAACAAAAAGAGTAAGTATCGGGGGTGTAGTTCCTTCTTAAACCCTTTTCACACGTACAGAAATCTCCTGAAAAACTCCGGAGATTTGGCTACCCGGAGGTTCTTTAGGCTATATGTGAACGCAAACAGCCGCATTTTTCGCGCGGACTTTACCCGGAGTTTATCCGACCAGACCCCTAGATTTTTATCCGCAAAAAATCCGAGTGAGCTGATGTCTGAACGCGGCCGCATATACTCTGGAGATTTCAATTTCAGCCAATACAAAGAGAATGACGTTTATATAGTGACTGCCCCCGACCATTACGATCTCTGTGCACGTAATTAAACGTCTGCATTCTGTTTTCTGTCCGTCAGTATGTTGTTCTCCTCTCTGTTGTGGATGTTGTCATTCCATTGGATTACACATAGCATTGATATAAAGGCAAATATTCTCATTATAACGTCGTGTAGCGGACTCTGTTGCTTTGGCCGCTACTTCCGCGTTGTTTATTTACGTCACGTCTTACCTCGGGAAATCCCCCGCCCCCCCCGCCCTCCCCTCTGACAGGGAAAGTCCCCCGCTGTGAGGAGCATATGTGAACGGCTAGTTCAGGAGAATCTCCGGAGAAGTCCTCCTGTAAATATCTAGATATTATCCGGAGTGCATATGTGAAAACGGCTTTATAGTGTTTACAGCTCTTCCAGGCAGGCCGGCCCACAGACATGTCCGGGCCCCTGAAGCGTCCGGTGAACGGAGCCTTCCTAAATCTGATATACTCAAGTCAACAGATTCCTCTGCTCTCATTAACAAGCTCCCTCTCCACATTTAAACACAAACATGTCAGGACAGAAATCCACCTGCCAGCGCTCTTTTTATTCCAACATCAGTCATTTTTTCAGCCCCTTTGTATCACAGGTCATGCTGGGCACGGTTTCACTCCTAACAGTATTGAGGTTTTGCCCACCCTACAATTCTACAATTCTACAATTCTACAATTCACTTAGCAGACTCTTTTATCCAAAGTGACGTACATCAGAGAGTAAGAACAACACAAGCAAGGATCTAGAAAAAAGGGAAGAATGTCAGTAAGAGCAAACGATCAGCTTTGAGTCTGATTGGACACACAGGTGCTGACAGGAAGTGACCAGAGGCAAAGCACAACATTGAGGGCAGTTCTTGAGAGCTCTAATCAGTATAGAAACCATCTTATAAGTCGTCGTTATCAAACAAAAACCATCGTCATTACCATCATCAATATGGAGACCATCATCATTAAGTTAAGTTACCCACAATCCAAATCAGAATTTCTTTGGAGGGGAGGTAACTAGCAACTTGAGAAGCAAGAGTTTAGAGATGTACTGATACCAATATCACTATCAGGTATTGGGCCGATACCAAGCTAAAGCACTCTTGTTTGTACTCGGCAATACAACTGCAGCCGGTACAAACATACAGCTTGATGTTAGCCTCTCTATATTTTCATTTCATTTCATTTCAAACCTTTATTTATTCTCGAAAAGACTCTGAGGTTTCCCTCATTTCCAATGCCCATCGAGATTACAAGCACAGTAAAACAAGCAAAAACACAACAAACACTCAAAAACCACTGAGATCATTTAAAACAGTTACAATTTGAAACAAAGTTGTTTGAAATCAAATTCCTAAACTCTGGACGAGAGGGAAGAACTCCGATCCTCAGAGTTTGCTGGAGGGCGTTCCACGAATTTGGGGCATCAAAATAAAATGCTGATTTACCGAGTTCAGTAAAAGCTCGAGGGACTTTAAGAACGAGCCAATCAGAAGAACGGGCCATGTAGGCACCTGTATTCTGTATGAGTAGAAAGGCGCAGTATGGCCCATGTCATTTGGCAGTTTTTTTTAGATATTTTAACAAAAAGAAGGATGTCAGAAGAAGAGCAGACTGCAAACTAGTGAAGATAAGCAGTGGGTAGCCAAAAACCCATTTCAAAATACCCCTTAAGTTAAAGTACCAGAGAAATACGTACGAGTGGGCTGATGTTATTGGTCGTATTAGTTAGTTTACACTGATGCTTCAATGCATGAGCTTCACTGTTGTATCTGCACAGTGGAGTAGGTTTTTAACTGAGTGTATAACAGCTGTTTGTTTGAAAGGGTTGTGATTCATGCAGCAAATAAATAAATATTCAAATCTGCTTCTAACTCCCAGTAGTCTCATTTAATGGAGCGCTGTTTGGAAAATGAACAAAGACCTTGAACAGAGATGGCTCTAAAGGTCAGAATAATGCTTAACTAGTAATAATGAAAAATAATGCTAAACTAATAATAATGGAAATTCATCACAGAGGTGGTAGAGACTGAGATAATTCAGTTCAAGCTGGACCAGTGAGAGTAAAGCTTTTCTTAAAAGCACAAAAAAAGGAGAGAATGAAAACAAGTTTTGGTTTCTGCATAATGCACATACAACCCCAAAACAACTTTCAAATTAGCCGTGCTGCAAGACAGAAGAGAAGATAAAGTTCTGCTGCACAAATTTGCATTTTTGTTGTCAATTTTCAGACTTAAGATATATAACCTCTCCAGGCTGAAAACAATTATTGAAGATGACAGCAATGAGGCAGTTTAAAGGGTAACATTCCTGTTTTTTATTGAGGTTCACATCATGCCAAACACAGCCATCCCGACTTCATGTAAAATCCTCTTCAAAGTTAATAAAGAGGTTTAAAAAATCATTGTACTGGATTATAAAATACATCTTTTTCCATCTGCAGTGTGGCGCAGTGGAACTTTAATTTAGTACAAAAGTTCAAGTTACAAGATGTCAAGTACAGTACTTCAGAAAGTATCTCAGTATCTCCTCCACTGGGTGAGCTCCGTTGTGGTTTTGTACGATCAAAGTGCATTTCTGTGTCCGAGTAATATGGTTATTTACCTTGAGAGCCCTCGGTGCACGCTGCCTATTTAATGACTGGAAATGTCACACTCCTAATTAAAAGTACACCTGTGGCTTCATGCGCTCAGTGGGATCACTCTCCTTCTCCAAACTCTAATTTGCCTGGGCAGTGCCCGGTTTGTCTGAGTGCCAATCAGCAGAGGCCTGAAATGCACTTTTTTTTTTCTGTGTGTGTCTGAAGCCAATCCCTCACTCTTGAGGACACTAGCAGCAGCGCTCGACATTATTTGGATGTTTGATGTTGTGGCTCCTCGTTTGGAAATGTGACACGAACGTCTCTGTTGGTCCTGGTGAAGGGAATTACTGTCTCCAAGCTTTAATGTCAAGGATTTAGAGACGTGCTGATTACAGCTTTGTATCTCCAAAATGCTTCTCAATTACCATGATTATTTTATTCACTTTGACAATCAGGTTGATGATACCATTGAGTAAGAGAACAATTAGGCTCAGATTCTGAGAGTGAACTTTTACAGACAGTTAAAGGGATAGTTTGAGGACAGTTCAGTTCAGATTGAGAGTCAAGCTGTAAGCTAAGATGTATTCTTGTGTGATCATCTACAGCTTAGCTTCGATATGACAGAACCACTGACCATATACCGACACCTAAACCGTCGCTGCTACTCCTCCAAATATAACTACGTTTTGCAGCAAGGCCGTCTGTAACCGCTTATACTGGTTAGCTCGTTATTATTCAACTGAAACTGGAGGCAGTGTAGTCGATGCTAATGTGTATCTACTCCTACAGCCTGTTTGCTGTCACTTAAAGCTAATTTCAGTAACTGTTGCCAACATTTATGAGCTCCAACTCCCACATGATCTACTCAGTGATGTTTGAACAACACCAAAAAGTTGCAAAAAGGAAGCTCACCTTTGTGTTACTGCCCACGTTGACAGGCTATCATCAAAGATGTCATAGCCTCCTGGAGACAGCTGCTAACTCTCGTGTAGCCACCAGTTAGCAATAAATGGAGTCCAACCTTTGTTTACTGTCATAGAGCAACTTGAGAAGCAAGAGTGCAGAGATGTACTGATACCAATACCACTATCTTTGGGCCGATACAAAACTAAAGAACTCTTTTTTTGTACTCATGAAACATCGGCAATACAACTGCACCCGGTACAAATATACAGCATGATGTTAGCCTCTCTATATGAGAAGGTAGGCGCAGTATGACCCATGTTATTGACAGTTTTGTTTTTAGGAAATTTAACATAAACAAGGATGTCACAGGAATAAAGTAAACTGCCAATTTCAAATCTGTTTCAACGTTTTAAAAATCTGTGAGTTTATAAATTTGTTGGCATAGATTATAACTCTTGCGCACAGATTTGTAATCCGTGGGAATGGATTTACAAAGAGCTTTTTAAAAAAAATTTCTCACCCGAGCCTCGCTGGGCTCCAGACAAAAAGCTCACTGACTTATTTTGATACGCACACAAAAAGACAATTTGTAAAAAATGGGATAAAATAGAAGTTAGTGATAGCGATAATAAAAGACATGTCGATTTTGCGACTTTTGCGAAAAGACCACGCTTGCTGTTTCAGTCAGTTTCCATTCTTTATGCTAAGCTAACGGCTAACCTCTCCACGTTGCAGATTAAAATTTTACCAGGCAGTGGTTTTCTTTCTTCTCATCCAACATTTGACAAGAAGACTAATAAAAAGTGAAGAAGACATTTTTAAAAGAGGAGTCTGCCTACATGACATGACAGAAGAGCTCAGTTGAAATTTAGAAATCTTTCCTGGGCCATAACTCGCAGGGCAGAAGAACAAGGCTCCAAAAGTTTCGACCTGAAGTTGACAACCTCTCAGTTTTAATATAAGTACCTCATATAGTGTATAGAGGTTTGGTTTTGGGGACAGCTGATGTGGAGGTGAACCGGTAGCTTGAGAGTTGCCGGTTCACCTCCACCTGTGAGCACCTCAACCTCTTCACATTCCTCCACAATAACTCCCTGTGTTTATGTTTCTGTGTGTGAACGTTACTGCACGGGCTGAAAGGATACATTTCAATTAAGCGATAAATAAAGTGGTTCTTCTATTTTTCTTAAGAAATGCGGTGGGATGTGACACTTTCAGATCAGTGCCTCAGTGGGTCTGATTGGCACCAACAACTCAAATGTGTTTTTGCGAAACTCACCCTGTATTTCACAGACATGTCTTCAATTCCTGGCTTCTAATGAAGGCTTCTCACAGCTCCTGATTTATGCAGAGACATTTCCTGTAAAGCAAAAAAAATCACATCAGCGTTCACTTGATAGAATGCAAATTTGTGCATCTCCCTCAGGCATATGGGGAAAGTAATTAAGCAAAGGACCCTTTGTCTTCGCGATGCTTTTTTTTTTTAGTCATTTCATGGCAGGATGAGAAGACGATCTGTCAAGAGAAAAGCTTTCATGTACTATTGCATGTTTTTGACTTTTTTCTAATCTATTGTTCTTCCAGACATTTTCCTCAAAAGTTTCCCGGTGCAGCCGGGAGAGCTGAAGGACAAACTGTTCATCGTTAACGAGGAAGACGGAGGCCTGTCTGATGAGCACATCACCTCTCTGAGGAGGTACGACTTTGTGCCAAAAGCAGCTGATTTGTATTCACTCCTAATAGTGTCACAACTGAAGCTGAGAGGTGAATGACTTTGTGTGCCATGGGCGGTTGATGTGTGTTTCTGTTGGCAGGCATATCATCTCTGGTAACAAGCAAACAGGAGAGCAAAAAAAAAAAAACACTTTAGTATTAGACTGCATGTTACTGAAAGGAAGAAGAGAGCTCCAGGGCTGGAAATGAAGCCAACGTAGAATAGCAAAAGCTGCATTTCCCTCTGTGGCCACTTGAAGCTGGCTCCTTTCTCAAAATGATGAAGAATTAAAGAAGCCTGGTACAAAACACTTTTGGTCTCTTAGCTCATTGCTATAGGCTTAGAGTTATGTTACGAGTAGTAATTAGGGACATCCCGTTTTTGATGAACGGCTCGATGCTGCTACCTCACTTCAGCTAATTCATTCACTAAACACGTTTATGTGTTTGAGTTGTTTGTGTCTTTTGGGGATCATTAAAAATAAATAAATACTGGACTAATATTATGGCTTGTTGTGCACTTAATTATACTCAAAGAGCGTTTAACAAGTCAATCATTTGAAGCCCTTATGGACATTCATAAATACATTTATATTTACTCAATTTTCCCGTGATATAGAGAAATGTCTGGTTGTTTTCACGAGATCTCGCCTTACTTATGTCGTTATCTCAAGATAATGAGTTTATTTCTCAAGCTCTCAAGACACAGCCTGGAATAAACTCATTATCACAGCAAAAAACAGCATTGTAATCCCCAAAAACAAGTTGAGATCTCAAGAGAAGAAAATACTTTATAATCAAAACAGATGAGCAATAAAGACATTTACCCCCCATACAGTGTGTGCTCGAAAAGATGTGAGCTATTCAGAGCCAAACTCTTTTAAAACAAGGCTGTAAACATGGTTAATCCTGCTGTCAAAATCTGCATTTTAATATGGGTATTAAAGGGACCTGCAGGGTTAGGGGATTAGCAGCCTGCCTCAAGTGGACACTCCAGGAACTGCGGTGTTTACGATTCCTCATTGGCTTCATTTTTCAACACCGAAAGTTGCTGTTTGGCTTTAACCTGTTTAAACTCTTTCTTCCAGAATCATGTTGGTTGACTAGCTGATTTGCAAGATATTGAACTAGCCACAGGCACAGACTACGTTTTAATCACACCGCGTTCGCTAACCCATAAGCAGCCCGCAACTTGAGTCCTCAAAAGTTGCAGTTGACCTACCAGCAGGTGATGTCACAGAGGATAAGTCCATTATTTATACGGTCTTATGTGAGAAAACAGTTTGAACACACGTTTTGCACTCCAGGCCTTCCCAGAGTTTTAATACTAAAGAGCAGATGCCAGAACCTTTTACCAGAGCAGCTTCACTAATAAAAGTTTTATCTCTGGTTTATTTGCGGAGATGGAAACTATTGACATGCCCTCAGGAATATATGACTGGAAGTGGGTGAAATGCTTCCTGAATCGTACCTGTAGTTTACTCAGCTGCTCGGGATGCTGACCTCCTGGAAGGCGAGTGATCTAATGTACTGTGTGGAGGGTTTTTTATTTATTCTAAGAAAAACGTAATATATATTTTAATGGGCTGTGGCGTAGGCCCGAGGAATACAATCTTGAAGGAACCACTCCCTGCTGGTGCTGCAATATTAATGACCGGTGCTCCTCTAGTGGCACATAGAGCGGCTCATGAAAAAGTGAATGTGCCTTCAGTCAGAGGAGGTCCACTTTAAGACAAGCGGGGTTCAAATTCAGTACAATCGAGTAAATGGCTGTTTCCATCAGCATCTCGCGGCTTATAGGAGCTGACAAAGAGCATCAGCACTACTTGGCTTTTAATCACTTAACTTTCTCTCGACTGCTGGAAATCAATGTAATAGCACATGTCTACTGGTGGAGGGGGCGCTAAAGAATATGATGACATGAAGAGGCAAAGGTCAAAATGAGAGTGCGTCTGATAGTCTATCTGTTCATATGTTCTCTTTTTTATGTGTTTTTCTTTTTTTTTGTGTTGGAGAAAAAAAAAATCACAGATGTTTTGCGTATGGACTCATTCACGTTCATTAAAATTTGATCAAACAAACTTAGCTTTGACCGAAGACAGTATATAAAGATGGACAGCACTCCTCAACCTCCTTCCATCGTAAACAGGTGAAGCCAAAATTAGCACATGACGGGTGTAAGCTAATGCAAATTTTGGAGCCAGGGTCTCTGCAGTAGGGATCATCTGGAAGAGACGTGATGATGTCACTATGCTTCTGCTAACAGAAACACACTTAACTGGGGCGACGGGTGGCCTGGTGGTAATATCGCACACCCCATATATCTATCAGGGGTGGATAAAGAGGTTTGAAATCTGCAATATGTCCCTTTAAAGTGTTAAAAACATCACACATTTGCACAAAAAACAGTGATATTCTTCTGTTCATTTTCCTCATTAAGGTATGTCCCTACCATGGATGATGTGGAAAAATACAAATCCCACAAAGGACCTGTATCAGAGCTGCATATTGTGGACCGGTTCATGATGGAGGTACAGTTTTCAGTTCCTCGTATAAACCTTCATTATAACTAACAGATTTAAAATTGTGATTTCCTCCGGGATTTGGATCTAACACCATGACCCGAGCCAGCGTCTCCACGTGATGCACTTTCTTTAGGAGGGCTTGTCGAGTCTCTCGTGCACCTGCCACCTCGTTCACACACTCGTGACAAGCTCTATGCATTCATCTGGTTATCACCTTACCGCATGGCTGGCAGTCATCATGTGTGCTCTGCTACAAACTGCAGGAGGGGGGGGGGAACTGATGAAATGCATTGCAGGCGTATTTGACTCCAGACATAAGAGGTTTAACATGCAAGAGACATCCTCAGGTCCTTCTGGGGGCACACGTTTCAGTGGTAGACTACAGTCAGCCTGAATGCTTCTAAATAGATAATCATCACATAATAACTCCTCTTAATGGATGCCAACTAATGCAGGTATTTAAGCATCGCACTTAATAGAAAGTGAAATGGCATCAGCTGAACATCCTGGGATTAGAGGTGATTGCTGACTGCTTTCCATGTTTTTTTTTTTCAAAATATAATGTTCTGCAATTTTCACATATTCGACTCATCCTGCCCCCTTAAAGCTGTTAATTTATAAATAAAAAAGGAAAAAGGAAAATGCTGACACACACGTTATGAATCATCCTAGTTTCACATTTTGAAACATCGTTATGGCTTGGAGTTAATTGTTTCCTCCATGTGATGCTTTTCTCCATCATGTTACCAGCATGTGTTTTTAACCCAAGGCTAAGGGGGATGGGAGGGGTGGAAGTTGGTCTTACAGACTAATGGGCCTCATTCACCAACTGTTCTTAATATGTTTTTTACGCAGTTTTCAAGAAGCTTTTAACATCCCCAACCAGAAGTTTTCCTCTCTTGGATTTGTTTGTACAGTAGCTTACAGCAAAACCTCTGTGATTACAGTGTGTGCACACCACCACATTGTCTCATGCCCTTATATGGGCATTGAAAGAGCGTTTCTCTATGCTCATTGGGGAAAACATGAACGAGCTTCGAAGTTTACAAGGACATGACATTCATCAATTTCTGAACACAGGTGGGGAAAACTCTGCTGTTTGATAACAGCTTCAAGAATCGGCCTTAAGGCTTTTCTCCGGATCTTCTTAAGAACAAATCTAAGAAGAATCCTCGGAAGATATAGAGGAATGAGGCCGATTTCCGTCTGCGCTTGTTTTTCTTTAAATCAGAAAAAATGTTCTGATGTTCCGTCACATAGTTCAGGATGATTTCTTTTAATTTAGGATGTCTATAGTGGACACAAGAGTGTTATCTGCAAACTATTTATCCACCTATAAAGAGACTTATCGACATATTAGCCTTGAAGCGCTGACCTTTCCCCGAAGATGAAACAAATCCTAATCATGCTTTGCACTACACTGCAAATAGGTTGTTGCATGTTCCTAAATCATGTTTGTATGCTTCACTTGGAGATTAAACCCTGCGCCTTGCCAAAGAACAAATCCTACGAGAGAGAATTCCTTTTTTACTCTTCCAATTTGGTGAAGACGAGAGTTTGAGTTATGGATCTGAGACAAAGTCGGCAAACTACCTGAGAGTGTGCTTGCTGACTAATGTTAGAACAAGTTAATTCCAGGAGGATTTTAATATTCCCAGCGCTGCCTTGGCAGAGAGTCGATGTGATATGTTAACACATGTGCCAGAAAAATGTGACAAGACGAGGAGCAGGGAAGGAGGAAGACACATTCTGAGCGCACCCCCAAAGAAACAAACAAAATGACTATATGTTCTTTATTTCTTACACTTATCCTAATATCTTTCCCGACCCATCTTTCAGACTATCTGCCCTTTGGCTTCTAGGAGACAGTACCTGAGCGTGTGCGGGACTGTCTGACAATGTGGAGTGATTTATTAGAGGTTAGCACAGACTCAAAGGTCGACTAGGCAGCTCAGCCAATCGTTTCAGGGTGTCAAGCCTTCAGTTTCTCTATTAAATCAGCCTGTCGACAGGCCTGCAGCACTCCTATTTCGCCTGAGGTAATCTCAACACAGAACTTGAGCCTGTGAGAAAGAGCCGCAGCAATCTAACAACTTTACCACCAGTCTTATCACATAAATCTATACAATCACTCGGAAATAGGCGATTTGATGTGATTATTACGTTCTCTCTTTATGTAAAGGGCTAAATAGACTTACATCTTTTCCCCTTCTGTTACAGATGTGCAACATCCCCCATCTGAGCACACAACTGGACCTGCTGCTGACTCTGAGAGAGCTGCCCAACAGCATGAACGACCTGCAGCCTGTGAGTAGATACGATCTCTTGTGGAGTCAAATGTATGGAAGGGGATCAAGGTAGTATGTAGAAAATGTATTTGAGTGCCTGGTTAAAACTAGGGCTGCACAATTTATCCTACTGTCATAATCATTGTGAAATTAACCTTTGAAAAGATCACAAGGAATGCAAAAAAGTGTTTTTTTGTACACACACCATGATTTAGCCAAGCTGAAACCGCAGTGTTTAAAAATGAAGCTAATGTGGAATTGCAAAAAACAGCAGTTCCTCGAGGGTCCACTTGAGGCTGACAGCAAAAAAGGATGAATTCATATAATGCATGTGTTTTAAATTAAGAGGGATAAGAGTTATGTTTAGAGGCGTGGCTGAGTTGACTTACAGGCGGACGCATTGTAGCTGTTTGCCAGGAGGCTTAAAGGGGACATATTATGAAAAATCCACTTTTTTGACATATGTTTTTGAACACATAATTGGGCAACCTCAGTGTCTATCGACCCACAAAATGTGAAATAAATCCATCCAGTCCAGTTTCAAATTTGCTCTCCTTGTGACATCACAGTGGGATTCTGGTAAAAAAAACGTACGCTGAGCTCCATTATCACTGATATGAAACTTTCCTCTTATTGTGCAAATAATTTCAAAGAGATGAGATGTATCTCACCATCATGTCATGGAAATAAGTTGTGCGGTGATGTGATAATTGTAAACCCAACTCAAACTTTAATCTTTGAATTCAGACTTTTAAAAAAAATCACATATGGTGTAAAACCTCCTCATATGAATCAACTGTTGAATCAGAAGTCGGGCTGTTTTTAAAGTTTCACACACACTCCTACGAGCTGGAAAAGGGCAAATCGTCAGCCTCCTCATGAAGCACCGGGTGAAACATGAGCATGCAAATGTATTCTGCAAATGCTAATGTTCAGATACATTGTGGTTTTAGACATAAATGAAAAGAACATCCGGGGATAAACTTACATTAACACATGAAAGCTTCTTTTCTTTTTTTTTTTACCCTCCAGTTTGAGCTTTATGTTTGAAGTGCCTGCTGAAGAAGTTTCCGTTCGATTTGCTGGCTTGTTAAGAGCGTCGAAAAACAGAAAGGCATGAGAGCCACTTTCAGACACCTCTCATCGTTCCACGGAGCAGAAAAGATGGATCTTAATCAAATCAAGTTCCATTTTTCCTGTAGGTGGTGTAAAACATAGAAAGGTGTTATCTTTATCAGAGACCCACTTTTGGCGAGTGCTGAGGAGAAATTCATGAATTTGACTTTCAATCAACAAACTTTTAGACTTTCTTTAAAGACAAGCACTTTTTAAATGAATAGAAGTGAAATGAAATAGAATACACACAAAGCACAAGTATGGATTTCATAGAATCTGAGTATACTTCAACAGTAGACAAGGAAGTCACTGAGTTTGTTTTAGACAAAACCTGCGATTGTCAACTGATCCTGACTTAGCTTTAATGTGAGTATAGTGTATTCATACATTGTTATAATCTGAGCATGTCTTGTTTAAATGACCAATATGTAAGAGATCTACTGAATGAAATGATAAAGTGACCTCACTATATCATCAGACTATTAAGGAAACTGATGTTGAAGTGCTGGCTTCTCTGACGACAATGCAGCATCCAGTATGTCCTCTTCCTAAGTTTTGATTTTTGGTCCTTGAATGGTTTGTGTTTGTTTTGACCAGAGAAGGTAGGCGGTTTTAATAAACCCCGACACGGCCGTTGTGGACAGACCTCAGTTTTCCAGGCAAAAAAGCAAACCAACAGGTGATGCAGCGATGGAAGAAGAATTAACGGGTTCAGATATAATGGATTCTACCTGACCTAAAAAGCCTCTGCGTTTTTCTAATACGCTCCAAGAGCAGAAACGTGGTAAGACTAGAATAAATATTGGAGATGCTTTCGAAAAAAACAAATGGAGAGAGGTTAGAACACAGAAAGGTTTACAGACCGATGCAGAGCTGGATAAACACTGAAGCTTCAGTGACCGCAAAATGGCAACCAGTGTACACATTGACTCTAGAGAGGAGGGGGCGGGGGGAGACAGCTCTCTGTAATGTTTTGAATTTGGACTGCAGTACCCATTATAAACACTAGGGGTCATAGTTACATATTGCTCCATTAAGGCTGTGACATTTAGAGGTTGTCAGAATGTTCAATTCCTTGATACATTTCCATGCTATTGCTTTAAATGATGCATTTGAATGATCAATAGAATCAAGTATCAAGGCAAACTATCTACATCTAAACTGAGAAGGTTCAGCAGTTGTCAATTTGTCATATATTTTCTAATAATTGAATTATATACAGTTTCTGTTATTCTAGATTATTGAATGTATAAAGTATGGGTAACTGACTGATATCATAAATAACTCTGGTCATTAAAGGTCTAACTTATAGTCGGAGCCAAACATGTCAGGCTTGTGCAGTGCCAGTATCCTCACATGTCAGGTTGACATTAGTCAGACTAATCGTTAATACTCCTATAGAGGATTTCTGTTTATTGGCATGGGGGACCGCAGGCTGTGAAGATATTGCAGTCAGACAAAAATACCTTCCAGCTCCTCTGTCTTTTCTCTTTCTCTTTTTTTTATGTGATTCTCTGAAGCTTCTGTTCCTTTCAGCATCAGTGCCTCAGTCCTAATCTCTTGTCTGCTGACTGTCTGCGAAGGAAGAGAAACAATGGATAAGAATGATGGCCTTGTAATCCATCGACTGTGACAGCAATTTTTCTTTGTCGAAGACCCAGAGACAAACATATCGCGCACGCTGCTAGATGACTCGACAAGAAAGATTAGCAATTTCATTAAGTTTCAATTTGCTCTACGCTTTTTCTTTCTGATGTTCTTTTTTCTTTTTCTACTGTGTTATAACTTAAAGATATTAAAAAAAAGGTCATTTTTCAATCAAACTTTGGTATTTGGAGGATATCTCTGACAAAGTGTTGCTTCCTCATCTGCAGTCCACAGTGTAGTGTTCGACTGTTCCATAACAGGCGTTCAAACATGGAGAGGTTAGGGTCCTCTCTGAAGCAAGACTACCCTAAATCCTTTGATTCTCTGACAGGACAGACCTTTTTAAAGCCCCAAAACATTTAAGAGGATTTGATCCCCACCTGACAGACTCAGGCTTGAGGAGAGAAAGAGCAGAAATCAACCCCTTCAGGGAGGATTCTCACCTACAATGTGCTTGTTGGTGCAAACTTTCACTGCCAGGGTGACAGGCTGTACTCTGCATCGTCGACCCCGCTCTATCTTTAAACTGTTTGCTGCGCTCCGTGTGAAACCATTTCTAAATATAAATAAGAGAGTCAAAGGCTTGGAACATAATCCAGTGATGCAGAAGACAGGAAGACATCTCCTGAAGATGAGATGTACTGAATGGGAAAATCACAGTACATTCAACATTTGCTCCTTTTTGTAATTTCTATTCAAAATGTACCAGAGGATAGAGCATCTTTATCTCCTGTAGGGCCACAGATTTTGAGAATGAAGCAAAAAAAACCTGATTTAGTCATGTAGCCAAGTCTCTAAAGAGTTTGGGAAATTATCAAGAAACTGTCTAGATTTGTGGTCATATGAAGTTACCTTTCCTGTGTTACTAAGCTTATACTTTAAGCTTGTGGGTTTTAACTGGATGTAAATATCCGGCTTAAAACAAAGAAGCATTTCAAGGTTTTGTGCAAGGTGTTGAAGTCCTTCCGTGTGGCAAATGAGGGCAAGAAATGGACCAAAAAAAAACAAAAAACACAGGCCTCAGAGAGTTTCAGTCATTTGGAAAACTGAAAGTTGGTTGAACTGTGGTAAGCCAGGACACACACCCCCTGCAGCAAACACACACAGACAAGACAACAGCAGCAAGCCAAAGACGGGGTCGTCACAAAACTAACATCATTTTAAAAGTTTTTTCTCATCATCACAAAAAAGAAGTGAATTGTCCAAAAATGAGGAGTTCACTTTTTTTTTCCTCCAAACAGTATTTGACTGGATTACCTGCCTACGGGCCTTCAATTTAAAGATGAGTCATCCAAAATATATTTTTACCAAAAATAATTTGCCATGGCAAGATTAATTAGCACAGAGAGACAGGATTAGAGTTTCCATTTCTTATTAAAAAAATAGTAGTAAGCCACAATATGCTGACAATCAGTTGTCTAATAAAGGCACAGTGTACTTCTTTATTACGTAAACTTCAATAAGAAATGACATCATGGGCTGAACAGTTTCAACAGTTTCATCTTTCGACTGTAGAAATAGCAATGGGCAAAACAGAAGAAGGATTTCTCCTTTATCTTGTAATGGTTTGGATCGGTGACTCGTAATTAATGGTTAATATTTTATGGCGAGCATCTGAGACTACAAGCTAAAAGTGCACAACCACATGCGTCTGGGGTTTCCACAATGTTTTCTACAATTCCACAATGAGTCAAAAGGAAAGTAGGAGCTCTGCAAACATTCCTCCATAGCTGAAGCACCGCTCAAACTAACGTCAAGGATAAAAACAAGGCGCCATCTAGTGACGTCGACGTCGCTCCCCCACTAACTGTCTTAAAGGTGCATTCCACAATTTCAACTGTTACAAATCTTCTCGAGGCTGTCCCAGTGGCAGGTTTTTAAACCTTTAAACAGGATCGTATGGTGAAAGTGTTTTTGCTTGCTGGTTCACACTTTATTTCTAAGAGTTAACTCTTTGTGAATCTTCTCCTCTGTCGCCCCCCGGTGGTGGAATGAACTTCCAAACTCCATGTGATCTGCAGAGTCCCTCTGCACCTTTAAGAAAAAGCTAAAGACCCAGCTCTTTCATGAATACCTACTAACTTAATGATGATGGTCTCCATATTATTGATGATGATGATGGTAATGACGATGGTTTTTGTTTGATAACGACGACTTATAAGATGGTTTCTATACTGATTAGAGCTCTCAAGAACTGCCCTCAATGTTGTGCTTTGCCTCTGGTCACTTCCTGTCAGCACCTGTGTGTCCAATCAGACTCAAAGCTGATCGTTTGCTCTTACTCACATTGTTCCCTTTTTTCTAGATCCTTGCTTGTGTTGTTCTTACTCTCTGATGTACGTCGCTTTGGATAAAAGCGTCTGCTTAGTGAATTGTAGAATTGTAGAATTGTGAAGGACTGTTTTTTCACCTCAGCATTGACACCTTTCTTCCCAAACACACCATTGGAAAAACATGTAAACTGGTATTTATTTCTTTTCAGCTTTTCAGTGTGATTTCTATATATTGTCCATATTTAACAGAATCTGTTCAGAGCTGGTTATACTGGGAAATTCTGCAGTATTCCTAAAGGAAATTTAGCTCCACTTAATTGCATAACAAATAACAATCTCACCAAACAACCAGACTCTGCTTTTTTTTTTTTAGGTCAAATGAGGTGTTTGTGAGTTGACTCTTTATCTTTATAATGTAAAATACTAAAGCCTCTGGGTTATTTCTGTCCACGCTTTATCAGCACGGAGAGTTTCCTAAACAAGCTTTAGTCCACTTAAATTTCACAGTTGTTGTGTGGAGGAAATGAAAGCGACTGCGCCTGTGTGTGCGGTCGGATTACAGAACAAAATGACTTTGCTCTGTGGCCCTTGTGTTTGTCTTCCAGCTGATTAACCAGAAGATCAGAATGTGCACGCAGCTGAACAACTGCGGGTCATTTGTTTCCGTGCTGGAGTACCTCCTCGCCATTGGCAATTACCTCAACAAGAACTCCAGGAAGGGAAAGGCCAAGGGATTCCGCCTCTCCTCCTTAACTAAAGTACGACTCCGCCGCTCTTTTCTGACCTTTGATTGAGTTGCAGCAAGGCTAATAAGACGACTCATTGATATACACGGCAGGGTTTCTCAACGTCCTCTTTCAACTTCGTCTTAAAGTCTTTCTCGCTGAAGTTTCTCAGATTCACTCAGGTCTTCTGTTCTGCTGTGTGGTTTTATGTCACCGCCTGGCTTCCATGGTTTCTGAATCTCTTAGAGTCATTGCATTCATTAACGGCTGTCACTCAGTTCTGCTCAACTTAATGAACTTTTCTTTTAGATAGAAGCTTATGTGCTTTCACCTCTCATATATCTGTTTGATAACTATGGAGCAAGGAGAAGGATAATTTAGCGTAGCATTGAGGCTGGAGAGTTTGGAGTACATCTAGCCTTGGCTTCCTCCGTAGATACATTAACAAACTCAACAAGCCAGCATTTTTAAACCTCTGCTCTGAAAATATAAAGAATTACAAAGTGTTAAAACCACTTCTTCTAAGCCAGTCTGCTACAGAATGGTTTTACAACGCATGGGGATTTCTACATTCATGCGTATAGCATCTAGTCTACACTTAGTAAAGCATTTTAGAGCCTTTAAAACTACACATTTCCAAAACTTTCCTAGACTTTTAGAAATGCTACCAACCCTGTTTACGTTGGAAACCCAGTGGTAGGAATTTTATGTATAAGGACAGTAAGAGGCTTAGAGGCTTTATATGCGATTTTTCACACTTAAATATAATAGAAATCAAGTATATCCTCTGAAAATAACTCTGTGAGTCAAGACTGTCCCACTGTCTGTGATGTTTTCTGAGTTTTCCGAGACATATCTTCAGTTTGTTTACATCGCCGGGACGGCCGGCTGACTCCTCCCCTCGAGTATAAAAGTTGTTTAATTGAGGGACTAGAGAAAAGAAGAATAACATACTGTACTCACTGATTAACCGTGTTTCTAGATCACGCTCATTTCAGGTAAATTTACATGCAGTGTGAAGATACGAGCATAATAAAGATCGCTAGCATTAGCATGCTAACACAACAATGCACCGCGAGTTGTTTTGGTTTCATGCTGGTGCTCAAGGGGGCGACATCTGCTGGATCAAAAAAAATCACATATAAAGCCTTTAAATGTTTGCTGAATGGGTATTATTGTTTTGATTCATTTTAACTTTTCACTCTTGTTGTTATTATTCCTATTACGGTCATTCTAACTACACCATTATACTGTTTATTGTATTTGATGTCTTTGTAAAGCACTTTGTGGCTAATGTCTGTGAAAAGTGCCATATAAATAAAATGTACTTATTACCAGTCTAAAATATCCTCACTGGATAAATACATCATGCCAATTAGAAACCAGCCTCCACTCACAGTCTTTTCCTCAGCTTGTTATACTAAGCTAAGCGAAACATTTCATTCTTTTTTTATAAGAGTGCGATCCCAATCTTCTTATTTCACTCTTGACCAGAAAGAGAGAAAGCTTAATTCCCAAAACGTTGAACTGCTGCTCTGGAGGTGTGGTACTCGCTGGATGTATTAGGAGTATTTTCTGCTTTTCTTTGAATGGAGCTTGAACCCCTCCTTTCTGTCTAAAAGTCTCTCTGTTGAGATTGTTTCAGGGGCAGTGCACTCCGCGCGGAAGTTAAAACGTCCTCTGCTCCATTTAATGAAGCCGAGCCCCTGTGTTCCCTCAGAGGGGTTTCCAGGTCTAATTGAGAATTGTAAACTGTTGCTGCTCGAGGCAGACTTTCAGCAAATGAATGGTCGACTACCTTAAAGAAACAAGGAATCAAGTCAGCCTAAGAGCTTTCTTTGATTTTTTTCCCCCTTACTTGTGAGCATCAGTAAGCTACTTGATGTGTGTCGTTGTATATCTCAAGGCTTGACTGGGCCTTAAATTGGTAAACAACATGACCCAGTGTGTACAAGGAACCGTCACAGAATTTGAAAAGGGCCCTGCTGCACCATCAGGAGCAGCATGGCATGAATTGTAGATTCATCATTACCATTTTACACAATCATATAAAGCGGTCACAGATAATGCTGCTACTGCTGTTACTGGTGTACTAAATGGTTTGCCAAGAAAACCGTGTTCCCAGATCAACATCTCACATTGCAATCCTGATCCCTGACAGCCCTCTGACATCATCACTGTGGTTCTTCCAAAATCTGTTGTTCTAAGTTTTCTAAATAGGTAGGACTAAAATAGCTATTGAAACTAAATAAAATCCTTGAAGGCATGTCTTCACTGCAGGGCTATCACTTAGCTCGCAATCTGGAATTAAAGGTTAGAGTTATTGATTTTTTTTTTAACACTAAAGACTAGGGTTTTTTTTAAGGTACAAAATTCAACATGGAAAACTTAATGAAGCACAGAATTGTCTTTAAAGATGTGCATAAACAACACAACACTGATGTTTGTTGCCGGCGTTGCAAATTGGCATTTTTGCTATAAACACTAAGAGCAGTGCATCTGGAACATCTGGTATTAGCACTCACAGTAAGTCTTCTTCACGCCAAGGTTAACTTTTATTGGCAACATCCACAACACAAAGAATGTGTAACAGAAAAAAAAACAAGCTGTATGTGTAAACAGAATCTGTGAATGGCCGTCCTAATCTTTCACTGCCCACAGTAAGGAAGCTGTTTTTTTTTTCTTCAGCTACACACGGAGGAGTAGATATCAGCATACACATCTATCTTGTTTCCTTTAAGTTATAAGTCCTCACGCTGTGCAGCGGGGGGACCGCAGCTTTGTACAGGCTGTGCCGTTTTTTTTTTTTTTTTACATCAATGTGTGCTTTTTTCTCCATCTCCAGCTCTCACAGCTCCGTGGGAGAGAAAAGACGTTCACCTTGCTCCATGCCCTTGTGGAGCAGATCATGTTGCATGAACCGCGCCTGGCCACTTTTACCCAGGAGTTGGCAGAATTCGAAACTGTCCCGGGAGGTATTTGCTAATCAAGATTTGATCAAAAGCTGAAAGAAAGCTGTGTTGTACTTTTCCAATTGAGGTCTGTTAAGTGAAATGTGTATTTTCTCTGTGTGTGTGTGTGTGTGTGTGTCTTTTGGATAGCCTCCATTAAAGGCCTGACCGCAGAAGTAGATGGTGAGTAGATCAGATTTTACTACAGCGCCCAAAGACTGCTCCTCAAATCTGCTGAGATCACTGTAATACCGACCCGACTTTTTTTTTGTGCCAACGTAAGCTTTTTTTGTGAGGCTGTGTGATAGTAACATTTACTAGCTCTTTCCGTAATTGAAGTCTCACTGTACTTTGTTGAAAAAAAGCGTCGTCTGTGGGGAATAAATGGGCTCAGTCCAATATATTGTCTGTATGATGACTTACAACAAGTTACAACGAGCACAAATACAGCACTCCACATGATCACACAGGAGACAGCGTCTGATTTAAAGCAGCTATTTGCCTCAGTGGTCAGATATGACAAATTGTAACCAAAGTCTGTGCGTGTGTGTGTGTGTGTGTGTGTGTGTGTGTGTGTGTGTGTGTGTGTGTGTGTTGTTTCAGTCCTGAAGAATGAACTGCAGAAAGTCGTGCAGTACAAAAAGATGGCCAGGAAGAGAAAAACCGGAATTGTTCACCCCAACTTCTCCAAAGACCTGAAGGTGGAGCACTTAATCTTCTTTTTTTTATCATTTAGTCACTCAGCCATTTAAAGGTACAATGTGTCTTCCTGTAAACAAACACCATATCGATTATGTTTTTCCTCACAAATGAACAGCTTTACTACCGTCTGCTTTCTCAGCTTGTGGTCTCCTTCTTCACTGCTTTTATTGGCATCTTCCTGCTTTAGAGGGAGCTGAGTAGCCACTGGGGATGTAATCAGATAGATTACTAATTCATTATTTTAACATGCACTTATGATCTTCTCTAAATAGATTCTAGTAGCATCACACACAAAAAGACACACACAGACCTTGAACACACTATTGGTGACGGATTCTCCTGTCTACTGAAGTCCATAAAGTCATTAAAAACAGGAGATATGTTCCTGTTATGATCCTACATTCTCTGCTTTCATTGATTTTTGATCATTAGGTTTTAAAGCATGGTTTCTTTTAAACAGATTTCATCATTTAACAGATCTATTTGCTTGTGACGGCTGGACTTATTACATCATTTTACTTCATGATGGTGGTCCAAACACAAAACAGATATTAAAATATAAACTTTATGAATAGCTGAATCAAATTGGACTTCAGATGGTCAAGTATGATCATTTGGCCAATGTTCAAACATCTTAAGGATCTACAACTCGCATTTAAAACCAACTATTTTTCTTGACTAACTAACAGAGTAGGTTGATTGCCATTGGTTTTCAAAACGACTTACAGTATGTGACAGCTCTCTCAAACGACATACAGATGATTGACAAATAGGAGAAAACCAGTGGAAAGTACTTTTTTGCCAATGAACCTTGGATTTGTAAAGTCTCTGAACCTCTTGTTGAGGAATATGTTACCATCACATCATATTTTATTCTAAAAGATATGCCCTCACTTTGTGTTTTCTGATCGTGGGTGAAGAACGTTGTTGAACAAAGTGTTTCAAAATCTCCTGTAGTTATCCAGTTGGGATAAGATTTGGTGACGATGGCCACCATAGCATTAATTCCCATACTCTTCATACTCATCAAACTATTAGGTAACCCATCATGCCCTAAGGGGTGTGGGAAAATGTCCCCCACAGTGTGACAGAGTTTACAGATCCTCTCACTGAAGAGGTCACACAATCAGGTTTATCTGTAAATAATGGTTGTATAAGACTTGAGACAGGGGTACTGAGATAGGGATGTGCAGCCGAATAAATAATTCAACATTGTCTAACCTCCCTAGTCTGCACCAGAATTTCTAGTCAGTTAAACCTATTATTAATATTTATGTTCACCCTCAATGCTGGCCTAAAGTGTTGTGTCTAAAGCGGTAAGGTTGATACGCAGCCAACCACAGTAGCCCAGACTGTAGCCATAAACTGTCTGTAGCCCCTGTTAATTGACCTGCTTACCCAGCTCTACTGCCGGGATGTAAACCAGCAAAGTGGACAGATGGCACCTCTATAGGAGCAGTGTGGTATGGCAGTATTTTTCTCTAGAAAATGGAGATAAAAGTGTACCTGTGCCAGGTTGAACTAGCATGTAACCACTCGACCAAAGCAAAGAGGAAACACATTAAGAACAGGCATGTCGACGTTTACCGGCAGGACGGACCTAAGGCTGGTGCTGCTAGCATTGCTAACGTTAGCCACACTCCTCAAACCAATTTGGCGTCATTAACGCCGTGGACGCTGTGACCTGATTGGACTGAAATTACAGCTCATCACATCACCGAGAGCCCAAGTGTTCTCTTACCTTAGGACTAGTCGACTAGTCTGTATTTAAATGTCTGTTTAAGGAGTGGGAAATTAGCCGCTAGCAAAAGTTGGTTAACAATGTGACATGATCACAGTTTGGTTGTCAGAAAAGATTCTGGTTTGTTTTAACATAATGCATAACTTACATATTTTATCAAAGCAACACTGGAAACTTCCCCTTGACTTTCTCCTTTGCTCTTGTCACAACTATTTATGACAGGAAGTAAAAACTGAATGGTAACATAAACAGTACAAATCCTAAGCTTCTTGCCTTCTTCTTCTTTTTTTATTGGAAGCAGATTTGTACAAAACAGATTCAGAAAACTGAACTTCAGTCGTGTACATTTCTGACCAAACATGACTTTCTATACCTTCTATAATTGTCAACAGAAAATAATCACAGGATGTCTTTGGCTTGCAGCTTTCTCAAGGTCAAAAATACACTGTAGATCACATGTGCCCTTTCAAAGGATGTTTTTTTTCCCGCATTATATGAATTGGCGTTATGCAGAGTTAAGTGTCAACCGAGTTTGAGTTTTGATTTACTCAAACAGTGCAAAAAAAATCACCAGGAGCTTCCCATTTCTGTTCTCTATACCCCAGATGGCGATTGAGAAATACAACACGGATCTCTCGGCACTGACGAAGACGTGTGAGGAGATGAAGAAACTCTACTCTGTCATACTGGTAATCCTTGAGTTATTATTTCAATATCTCTTTTGTACAGCCTCAGAGATGGATTGCCCTCCGTTTCCGTAGTCTCTGGATGGCCCTCTTCAATTATTTGTCATGTTATCTCCCTCTCAACTCTGGGAAAGTACATATATTTCAGGGTAAGAAGTCCCCAAGGTTACTTCTTTTTTTTCTCTATAGGTGTCCTTCAGCGCTTACACAAGGACATAATGCTTGAGCTGCACAGAGCCGTGGCCTCGATATCCTTTAACAGCAAACACGACCAATAGCAGCTTTGGAAAGTGCTATTCTTACTCGTTTTTTAATAACGTTTTCAGGATTTAATAATCACTTTGCGCCGTCTTATGTAGCCAGAAACTGCAAGAGACTGCAAGTTTACCCTGACCGTTAATGTGTGACATCAATGAATGGTCGACAAAACTATGAAAATGAGAAGCTGTTCAAACCCCCCTGGTGGGTTTCTGATGTGCTATTAAGAAAAAAGCAACACATGGAAAAAAGGATATATACCACAAAGTTCTGTGGTTGAATCCTTCTACAGAAAAAAAACTTCATATTGTTGTTCAAGTTTTAGCTTTTCATTCTTGGCGAGGGACTGTAATTAAGTTCTTGACATTCTGGACGAAAAAATCCACCAGCCAAGCATTTTTCTTACTGGTCAGAGAAAAATGTAAAGCAGTCAAATTTGATGCATACTTTTATTGATCAATTGTTCAAGCCCATATACAGCTCAAAGTCATGCTCCCAAAAAATGCTAATTTTCAAACGTACCTCTGAACAAAATATAGAATACATACAAGCTATTTATTTAGCCTTATGCTAACACTAGCTAGCAGCAGGCCGGTTGCAGCAGGGTTGCTGATGTCCTGTATAGTACAGTTAACAGTGGTGAGTGGTGTGTGTTCGACAGTGCATTTGTGCATCAGAGTATGTGTGCACATGTCAACCTGCCCCCATGAAGCTTTGACATGCAGACAGCAGAAGAGCAGGAGACAGAAGCTGCAGGTGCAACAAAATGGAATCAAACTCAGCACAGTTTTTTTTATAATTACATGACTATTTTGTTACCCAACATGTGGCTGATAGCCCTCTAAGATCTGTCTGTATTTGTGCTCGGTGGGTGTCAATTTCGGACCAGGTTTTTTGTTAGCATACAGATGAAACATTAGATAAGATTGCTCCTTCTCTAGATTATTAACAAAAAGTTCAATACTGCCTCTGGTGCTGCACTGCTGCAAAGTTGAACTCTCTCCACCAATATTAGATCATAAAAGGCTGCACAAAAAACTCTCACAGCTGCAGAGAGACGAGTGCTGCCGAAATTAAATACACGTGGTGATCAATAATCTCTGAACAGCTCGGTGTGAACAGCCAATCATCTGCCTTCAAACTATTCCTATTTTAGAATATTTATCTGATCTTAATCGTGCCAAATCTGACCATAAACGAAATGAATGACAATCTCAAAATAAGTCTAGTCTTTTTTAAATGCCTATGTACATACAGCTCTATATTCTATACTGAAAGCGATGATGTGCATTTGGGTTTCCTGAGCCTTAAGGTACTTTCAAAGTTGACTGGACCCTCTGCAAACAAAAATAATGAAAACATTTAACGAGTTTGTCTTGAGAACTGTGGTTTCCATTAAGCATTTCCCACAACATAAAGTTCCCTCATAAAGAAAATTCCTCGGTCACACACGGATTCAGAGGAGGTCCCTGTGTTTTTTTTTGATCCCAGTGTCTACAAAGGAGGACATTTCCTCTGCCCGCTAACCTGGTTAGATTAGGTTTATAGCGCTCAAGCCTACTTCTGACATTTCAGCAGGCACTTTGTCTTTTTTTTATAGAGTCCCCACCAAAAACAATCAATACAAAAGTAGAGCCTATTTTCCTCACCTTTCCCATATCTCTAAGGACGATCCATCATCATAGAGAGTCCACTTACCCTTCCTGCTGTGTTTGAGTGCGGGGATATTATAGAGAGTGCTGTGAGCTTTAGGCCTGGTAGGGAATTGTGTTATATTACAGCCACAATTACATTCCTGTGCACTGCAAACTCCCCCCCCACCCACCCACCCACCACAACTTACACACAAGTGAGCAGGAAGGAAGTTACTAAAGACGGGCTTTATAGTGAGAGGACAAAATAATGAGGATAACTCCATGATTAGAGATTCATGCTCTAATTAGGTTCTGCTGTCAGTATGGAAACGGTGTAATAATGGTGTCCCATTGGTGGATTCACAAGGTGTGAGAAGTGTGACGTGTGAGCACACATAGGGGGCTTCACACACACACTCAGTCATGCACATACAATGTTAAACTCTGCAGATGAGTTGTAACAGCGGTGTAAATATCCCACCTTGAACTGATAATATGCAAGCGATAATGGTTTCAGACCTCACCTAACTCTCTTGCACTGGTATAGATTTAACAAGATACATCACCAGGGGACACAGTTAGGGCATTAACATTGAATGTCAAGGCTTCTACAAGTAAAATTATCTTTTATTTGCAGGTAAGTTAGTAAGGTGATTAAAGAAGTGTGTGTCTCTAATCCAGTCGGTTCCAGTTTCTTGGCGTTGCAAAGTATCCCCATATAGCACGCTGTTGCTGCTGCTGCACATTTTGACAAATAAAGGCAGCTTTAAATTGAAGGCCAACGATGCAACTATTGTTTGAATAGTTTGCAGATCAAAACTAAGGATGATAAAGTATAGCGCAACAGGTTGGCGTAGGTGGGCTGCCCTAAAAAGCAAGGCAAGGCAAGTTCATTTATACAGCACATTTCAACAACAAGGCAATTCAAAGTGCTTCACACAAGACATCAAAAGCATCACGACAGAGGAAAGAAAAGAAACATTAAAATAGAAAATTTAATCACTGAAATTATTTAATCTGAAAATATGTTCAAATAAAAATAATTCAAATGAAATGAACTGAAATAAATAAAGTAAAAATATAAAAAGAGTTAAAAGTTACAGTGCAGAGTTAAAGTTTAAAATCTTATTAAAATTGTTTAATGAAAAGCAGCTGTAAACAGGTGTGAGCAAGATCAAATAAGTAATTTCTAAATTAAACTTTTAACACACAACTGTGTTCACAGTTAAATATTCTCTCTGGTGTAAATTTACGATTGTATAATCTGTCCCATTTTTGCTGTGGACGAGTTCGGTTTAACAATAATTAAAGACTTGTCTGATATTGACGCCTGTCCCAAATAAAAGTCAGGGTCATCTCATAGACTGAAGTGAAAAAGTGGGGTTCTAGGCAGACATCATAACTGTAGATTGCTGTGGAAGTACAATTTAACGGCTCTGCACAGGAATTAACAGTCAACCCTGAAAGACGTAGACTGTCAGTATCAAGGTGAGGAAGCCCCCCCACCGTCCTGCCCCTTGGACTGGGTGTGGTTTTAACATGTATATGACAATACTGTGAGCTATAGAAATGATAATGTTTTGAATTTTGGACCAGAATCCCTGGATATTCCCGGGAGTTAACGGAGCCGTTAATGTAGTTTTTCATGTCGTGTAAATAGAAACCACGGCTATTAAATTCAAGTTTTAGGGTAGACATATTTAAGGTTTTTGTTTTTATGTTTGAAGCTAAAGCTCATTGAGGCAGCTGATTAAATAACACCACCTCTACATAGAATCGTCATCAATATGAAACACATGCTCTTTATGAGACAGTATATACAGCATGTACATTATAAAAAAATTGGAGAAATCAAAAAGCATTTTATCTCAATAACTCCGGGAAGATTTAACATTGAATACAAACTCATTAATCCTCGCTCTGTGTAAGCTTATGCTTAATCAACGACATTTAAAATAAACGGTCTTATAAGGACCTTCTCCCCTCTTAGAGTGAATCGTAAAAAAGTCAAACTGTTCCGTAAAGTGAAATGTTACACGATAAATCTTAAGATTTAAGTATTGTCCCCTTCTCTGTTCAATAAATCACTCTAAGTAATATTGAAAACAGTCTGCTGGTGAAGTGGCTGTGGCCTTTCAAAGTTTTACAATTTGACCTTTAGCTGCAGTGTCCCCCCTCAGGCCGCCAGTTGTTTTTCATCAGCGGGGAGCCGTGACAAAATGCACCGTCATCCCTGCAAGTTTCCATCAAAAGCCCCCCCCCTCCCCCCCCCTCCAGTTTTCATAACTTTAATAATTAAGAGTTATGTTTTAAAAACTGTATCGGTCCATTCTGTGCCATCTTGAAAATGTCAAAATATCAAGTTTAGACACAATCACCGTCCACACAGTCCAAACTCTCAGTCCAGAGCACCACCTGCGTCCATCCCCTCCTCCGCTGATTTCGCCGTGTGGGGGCCGGCGCTCTAATATTGTGTCTGTGAAAGCTCCTGAATATACAATAAAGCCCTTCAGGAGCATCGGAGAAAATGATTGAGAGTGACTCGGCTGTGTTTCTGTTGCAGGGGAGCAGCAGGTTTGGGAAAAGGCTTCATATTTAGTCACATCTTCTCACCGGAGAGGAGAATTCATAATGATGCCCCTGAATAGCCAACATGCAAATTTATTAATCATAGAAGAAGAAGCTCATGAAATTTTTGGAGGTCTGATTTTGGAGAAGTTTTTTTGTTTTTTGTTTTGTGGATGTTATTCTGGAGGCATGATTTTATAACAGCTCAGAATAGAAGCAGACGCTTTATGTAATACGCTTTTCTTCGCTGGAAGTCTGATATATTGAATAGTCATAGTCATAAAAGCTGGCTGCTGCGATGTAATCACAATCTCTTCATATAGACACCAATCCATCCCAGCTCAGTGGCGGCAGATAAGGAGCTTTTAATCTCGCCTTTAAAGTAAAAAGCTCAAACCTGCAGATTAAAGATCATTCAGTGTGCTTCTGACAGGTGTGAGTAACAGCTCACTTTAAAGACTCACAGCTTTATTTGTGTGGAGCAGCCCTGACTCATAAAAAAAAAAATCACATTTGTATACAACACAAAAACATTTGGATGCAATTTAATGCCGACAGAATCCGTTTGCTGATAAAATGAGGAAGAAATATTTTCAATGGACGTACATTGCGAGCCTGAGGGAATTTAAATACGTATCAGTATAATGTTTACAAGCCACCATTTTCATTTGCTTATCGCTAAAATAGGCAATCCTCCAATGCACATGTCATAGTGATGACAGCATTATATCAATTTGAATGGTTATACGCATATAAAAAAAAGTAAAATATAACCAAAAGCATAATCTTTCCATATATCTGAGATATTTTTGTTGCAGCACTTTTTGTTTCAACCTCTCAATGCTATTTAAAGGGGACATATTATAAAAAAAAATCCACTTCTACAGTGTTTTTGAACATATAATTGGGTAACCTGAGAGTCTACTGACCCACAAAATGTGAAATAAACCCATCCAGTCCTTTGTTTGTGGTCTGCATAAGTCTTACAACACAGAGAAAAATGCTCCGTTTCAAATTTGCGCAACTTGTGATGTCACAGTGGGATTCTGGTAAAAAAAAAAAAAAAAAAAATCCCCTCCCCTGGTATCTCCACCTCCAGCCTAGAACAAAACTTTTGCGCAGGTCCGCCATTTTTATTCTCGCTACAGAGGAGTGATGTAGACCAGGGGGGGCTCATTGCATTTAAAGAGACACACACACCAAAACGGAGCGTTCTGAGAGAGCTGGTTTATACAGGGTCACAAACCTCCTCTGGTGCTTGAGTCATGTTATATTTTGACCAAAGCACAGCACAGATGTTTCATTTAGACCACAGAGGGGACTGTTTGAAAAGCTGGACAAGGGGTATCATATGTCCTCTTTAAATGTTTAGCTTGTTAAAGCCACAGTGATTATTTTTTTAGCTGGTTATGAATCTGAATTAAATTAAAACTGATGCCTCTTTAAAGACCTAAAAAAGTAAACAAGACCACCAGCAGTTGAGCAGTTGCACTCAGAGACCTTTGGAGGGGAACCAAAGTGGACCAAACCGAATTCCTATTGTTGCTTTAACGCGTGCTGCGACACTCGTAATGCTTTCTATTTGAAGGTTTTACTATTCCATCACTATCTGTTTGTTAACAAAGTCAGCGCTGTGCTTATACTTACATGTATTCTTAAGTATACCTTTAAGTTGATGAATTCCACAGCTTGTGTGGGAGTATTCTTACGCACTCAGTACGCACACATCAGTTGAATAGAGAGCCTGGGAAAGTAGTGTGTAATGTGGTTGATGAGACATCTTTAGTGTTTATTAATCTTCAGTATTTTCCAACAGATGTCAAGACTCCTGCTAAAGCGGATTTATAACACTGTAGCTGCTTGACTACTTAATGTTTTTGTTATCCATAGTGACATTTTAAAACCTTACACAAGTTAACAGTTGCACTACAGTTAGTTACAACCAATCATATAATCCATTCATTCCCAAACTGTGGTACGAGTACCACTGGTGCTACATGGGATCCCTTTTGTGGTACACTGGAAGTCTCTTAAATGGAAATCTAAGAGACTCTAAAAAAATGTTTTTAAATGAAGATGTACAAGTAGTTGACAAGCAGAGCTGTGATGGTAAGCAGAGGAAGTGAATATTACATAGAAGTGGAAGAGGCGAGGTTAGCAGTGTCAGTGACGCTTCAGCACCCGCTAGCAGCTAACGACGTAAAAACCAGTAAGAAAATCGGAGTCGAGTCACATCCACATCGGATTCTTTTGGAGGGGCACAGAGAATGAGCTCAGGCCGCAGAGCGTGGAGTGTGAACAATAATGAATAATATGCATATCAGGAATAAAACGGCCTCCTGTGTAAACTCTTGATGTTGTTACTTAGCCCTGCGCTATACTGTATTTTAATGTTGGCCACAATGGTCGTACTTGGAGTGTGGTGGTACTCTTTGTAAAACGTTTGAGAGCCACTGATTTAATCCATATACTGTAGGTGCTGATGAATGCTAAATATGAAGTAGAAGTGTTTCTTTCTGCACCTTTAGCTCTTTGGGATATTATCATTTTTACTGATATGTTCTAAGATATACCTTCTAACTGGGGGATTAGTAACATTTATTATGCATTTCTGATGTCAGCAGGGACACGAGGGAGCTCTGATTTGTTGATCTTTGTTACTCTGTGGCTTAGTATTTTCCACCACGGTACGATACACAATGCCATCTTATTATCCTTCTTATCCTCACTCGTTAAATAGGAAACACATTGACTCATAGAACAGGCAAGCCCTTTATTCCCCCTAAAGCCGTCTGGAAGAGTGGTTGTAGATCTTTTGGCTTTATTGGCCACTGTATGTGTTTGTTAAAAAATAAAGACATGCAAATGAGAGGGGGGGGGGGGGGGGGGGGGTGAAGTCACTCAGACTGAGAATCAAAAAATAAAACCTCTCCTGCCTCTGTTGATAACTCATGTTGTGCTCTCCTGACATATTGTGAGAAACATCAGGTAAAAAGTATGCAAATAGACTCATTTGCACATATTCTATGAGTGTTATATAATATTTTAGAGACAGGTGTTTATATCTCACGTCTCTCTCGTGCTATTAGAGAGAGAGAGAAAAAAAATGTGCGTCCTCACCTGTGAAAAGCTTTGAGGACCTGTCAAAGTAAACATGCTCTCTGTCAGAACTTCTGGAAGTTTCTCTGTCGACTCTGTTTGTCTTAGTTTAACATGAGTAGCACATTATTGTGTTTATATTCATTCACAGATTTATGTAATTTATTTTCAAATAATATCCGTCCAAAAACTTGTTATCACCATTTGATTTGACATGTCATCTTCACAATGTCATCATTTTTTTTTTTTTTTTTTAAAGATATCTTTTTTGGGCTTTTTGTGCCTTTAATGTAGAGATAGGACAGTGGATAGAGTTGGAAATCAGGGAGATAGAGAGTAGGGAATGACATGTGGGAAAGGAGCCACCAGCGCCCCATCATTTTGTTTTTAAAGGTCACATATTGTGCAAAATACACTTTACCATGTTTTTCAGACGCTACTGAATGTCTCTATAGCCTGTCAACTATGAGAAAAGTGCATCCTCTCCATCTTTTCCCTGCTCCACTTTTTCAGAAAATGTGTGCTCAAACAGGCCGTCTGGAGATTTTCCCTTTGTGACAACACAAAGGGCAGTAACCCCTCCCCCAGGTGGGTGACACTCCCACAGCTACTTGTTTGTTCTGCCCTCTGAGTCTGCTGTCTAACAATTGGCAGAGGCGCTGCTTGTCAACAGGCAACTGCTTGGGGGGCCCCTGGCCAGTAAGGGGCCCCCAAGGGCTGACAAACTGTAAACAGCAGTGACATAAAATGTTCAAAGTTTTCAATTACTTACTTCTGCTTACATTTTGCAATTTGTTTTGTAGGTGTCAGGTCATTCATGACATAATGGTGATGAATGTTGGTTGGAGTGGCCCCCCCTGTAAATTTTTGCCTAGGGCCCCAACAGACTCCAGAATCACCACCGACCAAAGGGCATGGTGCAAGAAAGCCTAAGCAACCCAAGCCCTTTCAGAGAGGGGCGTGGTCAGACACAGCTCACTTGCATTTAAAGCTACAGACACAGAAACGGCCTGTTCTGAGCAGGGCTGACATAGAGAGGTTCACAGGAGAATAAGTTTATGCAGCACCGTGCTCAGGGGCTCTGAACAGTATCCTAATTAATGCATGTCCACAGAATCCAGTATGTGCATGTCTGTATTTGGGCATGTGTGTGTGTAGCATGTCTCAACAACAGAGTGAAAAAAACAGAATCTCCCCTCTGGGAATAATAAAGTACACCTTCTTCTTCTTCTCAAAGGCCTGTAAGAATCTTTCCAACAAAATAAGTTGTACAGAAATTAAGAAGTGATCGATTGTGGCATAGCTTGAGTCTGGGCTTTAACCGGCACAGTCAACAGCATGTAATGAGCCAATTAGTCCACTTAGCCACCGTGACCCTTTCTGCCAAAGTTTGTTCTTGAGAATCACGAACATTTTCCTGCACGGGACCTTTAACCTCCTCTGTGTAAGTCTGAATTCAGCAGTGAACGTCCACATCGGTGTATGAGTGCACTCAAGGAAATGGGTTGCATGCAGAGGAAGTGTATGAGGTAATTACTATGAAAAGTAATGTGTTACGATAAATATGCAAGACCCAGGTAGTGGTTCATTATTGAGAGCTGTTAATTGGAAAATATTTTTTAACAACCTCGCCGGTCTCAGAAAGAGTAATGACTGTCGGACTAAAGTTTCATATTTCAAAGACACTGATGCTGTTTTTCTTTTTTTTCTTCTTCTTCTCTCTGTCAAGGTTAAATTTGGAGAACCGGCGGATCAGGACTCTCAGGAGCTCTTTGGGTTGATCTGTCAGTTTGTCCACGACTTCAAGAGGGCCCATGCTGAAATTATATGAGTTATGGAGGACATCCTGGTAACCGCGGAGACTGCAGGGGTGCTTATTAAACAAACCGAGGGGATCATGCCGGCTTAGTCACAGCTCAGAGAGCAAGAGATCAAAGAGAAAGATATAGCATGCAACTTTAAATGCAGTATTTAATTTTAAAAGACACAAAGTTTGGTATGGATTCCACTGTTTGTATTCTCCTCCTGTGTTGTTGTACAGATATTTTTTATTCTATATATCGGGCCCTGCTTGTGATTCATTGTACAGACAGTATCTATGATGTGTACAGTGATATGAATGCACCCGGACAACAGGATGACAACGTCGATGTAAATCAGTTTTGTGAACATAAATCTGATCTGTGTTGCATAATTCCACGTCAGAGTGCGGTCATGTTTTGTGTTGACTTCATGCCTCCTGACATTTGTTTTGGAGATGAATCCGTAATGAAGGCCCTCGGTCGGTTGTAAGAAACTCTCATATGCTGAAGAGTGCTGCTAATACCCACCGCTCTGTGCTGGCGGAGGAACAAAACAGACAGCACTTCAGAGGCCCAGGCTGAGGCCGCTGTACTTTGGGTGCGTGATTATTTTGAACACGGAGCCACGCTGTGGTCGGGGACATCTCCCATCCCAGCGCTCCAGGAGGAGCTCCAAGGCCGCCTCTGATTAATAACCAGGTCGGCGCGGCGGCAATGACACCACGAGAAACGCAAAACTCCCCCCTTCAAAGAGGTTGAAAGGTATTCTTAACCCTGGCTGGATCTGATTTATGTCTTATAGAGAGTTTTGTGTGCCTTCCATTCTAATGAGTTGACAGAAAAAAACAAAACTATTTTTAGTTTTAACTGTGGTGGTAATGAAACAGACCTCTGAGAGGGAAGCAGCACCTTTTCTTGTAAGGAAGGAAACAGGTGATTTTAATTAAAACTTTACATCTGCAGAAGCAGTGATTCATCAGCAGGAAAAACATGCAGGAGTGCTTCATTAAATGTTTCCTTCAACGTGCTTTATCTCTTATTTCTATAATTTCCAGTTTGTCACTTTTACAGCTAGATGGATTAGAAAAGCTTTTTTTTTTGGCTTTTCCTGGTGTAGTTTGTACCTCTTTAGAAACGACCACGAGGTAGGTGTTCTAACATCTTGCAGGTACAAAAAAAATCAAGACTAAAAGTCACATTTATTTTACGGTCTTAAATTGCTCTCTTACTTTGCACTGTTTCATTTTTAAAAGAAGAATGTGCGACTTTTTAATCCAGCAGGTGTCGGAGGACATGAAGCAAGAAACAAAACAAAATGCTGTTTGGCGACGCCTAAGCCATACACAGCAAAAAAGACCAGTGTTGAATTAACTCCCACAGAGTTGATTTCAACCCTTTTTCAGGGTTTATATAGCTCCACACTTTTTAGAGTTAAATTAACACTTTTAAAATAGTTAAACATTTAACACTGTGAGAGAGTTAAAATAACATTTAGGGATTAGTCAAGTAACTCTGCTACAACACTTTTTTTTTACTACCTGGCTAGTGTTAGTTTCACTCCCTTAAGAGTGAAGCTAGCTACAAAGTGTTAAAATTAATTGTATGAATGAATTCTAATAAACAAAGTATTTTTCAAACAGTGACATTTATTTTTGTCTTCTCTGTAAATTAAAACATTGAGAATGAAGGTACACTATACGCCTCCAACCCCCTCTCCCCGCTCGTTAACATGAAGGCGTTATAAATAAGAACGCACCATAAAGTGCAAGTGGTGGACAAAATTGTCCTCCTTGCTCGAGCTGCGACTTCCTGCCGCCTGCATTGCTGTGTTAGCAGGCTAATGTTAGCGCGCTTCAGTTAGCTCGTAGCTTTACACTGCTCATAAATTGACACAGAATGACCGTGATCTAAAGACGCTTACTTGACCTTCAAGTGAACACTTCTTTTCTCTAGTCCATGACCTGAACAGCTTTTATACACAAGGGGAGGAGCTGGCCCGTCCATGTAAACATGAAGTAAACACGGCTCAGACAACAACACAGCCAGCGGGACTCGAGCTTCTCCCTCATTGTAGACAGTCATGACTCAGAGACACGTTTACACAGGACAGACTTCATTTCTGCTGTATTTATGTGTAAAAATGTCGCAAACAAACATTCTCCCTTTAAGTCAAACAACTGATTACAGCTGTTACGTATTAATCACCCCTTTGTTTTGAGCCACAGCTAAACGGCAACACTTGTTTTAATTATTAAATGTGTAATTAAGAGGCTGTACACACCAACACATTATAGTACAGTTTGTCGATGAATAGCTTATTATATTCCAAATCAGTCCTTTTCAGACTTCCCATTCAAGGTGCGATATTTTCACCTCTGTGACGTCTCGCCTTCTATATTTGAAACCTTCGGGCTCCTCCGGTGCTCTGTGACCTCCCGGTTCCACTTAAATTATCAGGCTGTGTAACATGCGGAGCATCTCATGAAGACTTTCAGGTGCCATTTCCAAAAATCTTCACTCGGAAAATCATCACTTTCTGTTCAGGGAATAAACATGATGAATGCTTTACCTGCAGAACTCAAAACTGGAGTCCTTTTAAAGTCAAACTGAAGCAGTTCTTAAAGCGGACTCAGTCCCGTGGTGAGCTTGTTCTCCCTGTTTTACTTTGTTTTCTTGCGGCTGTCTTTTATTGTTGTGCTTGTTTGTTACTGTTTATATCTGTTATTGACTTTTATGAATTTTAAAGGCTCATCTAGGGACGGGAAATAAAGGCCATAAATGCAGTATTCAATGATTTACTAGCTCATAGCTTATCCCTATACAAATAAACAAGAAATAAATTGATATATAAATAAATATAAATGTCACAGAGGCATAACGGGGGGCGTGATCCCACCTCTGTTCCTTAACAGAGGCGAGACAGGATCAACGGAGCCGGCGGGGGAGAGCAGCGCTGTGTGCATGTCTGAGAATGTGTGTGTGTGTGTGTGTGTGTGTTTGTGGAGCTCCACATGTTGTGCTTCTGTTTTGCTGTGACACAATGTGAAGCCACCTGGTGACTGGGACACCAATGTTACACCTTTGCAGAATCAACATGAATGTACAGAGACTAATGACAACATCGTTACAGCGCTGCTATGCTACAGACACCTATAGGTGGCGTCCTCTAGTGTAGTATGAATTAAAACAAGTGAAAAGGCAAAAAAAAAATCAGTGTATGGTCCTTCTGAACCTTCAGCCAGATGACGTGTCTAAGGCCAAAGTAACACCAAAACTAAACATTGGGCTGGATCCACTTAGCACTCTAATAGCACCATAAGTTGCGCAGCATTAGCCCCCGCGATCTGCCCTGCTTTAGCACCCGTTATCCACAAAATAATTTGCGCTTTTATTATTTGCCATCGCACACCCACAAAGTTGTCCTGCTCCGCGCAATTGGGTTTTGTTTAGCGTCTGAATGTGGAGAAAAGGCATCTTCCCCTCTACTCTACAAAGAGAGATGAGCTCTCGCGCTGATGCAGATAAAGACGATGAGTTGGGAGGGGGAGGGGAAACTTTTCCAGGGTTTTTATGTTGTAGCCCGGACTGGAAAAATGTAGCACGAGTTTCAGTGTGTAGTAAAAAGCTTCCTCTCTTAATGCCTGTAATCGTTGGTCATTTTTGCAGAAACTGTTCTTGGGCAGAATATTTGTGATTAACAAATCATCTATGGCAATGTACTCCATTTGGTTATTTTTATTTAATACAGACAGTAATCATTTTGTCATTTTGTTTTTTTTATTATATTTATTTTAATATTATATTTTAATTTTTTTCCCCCCTTATTTTATAAATGTGTATGTCTTTTTTCCCTTTTTTCCCCCTTAGAATTTATTTAATTGTGATTGTGTGTCTTGGAAAAATGTTTAAAACTCAATAAACATATTGTAAAAAAAAAAAAAAAAAAAAAAAAGAAAAGCTTCCTCTCTGAATGGAGCAAGGAAGGGCTATTCGTTCCCTCTCCTCGTGCGTAAAGGCTCCAAACCTCTCAACAGAACAGGTGTGGATGAGGCGCTGACAGCTCTGGACATATTTAAACCCTGAAGTCATATTTACAGACTTGAACAGATCATGCAGAGGCGGAATTGTTTTCCTCATCACGGGAACGTTTGCGTGCAATAATTTATACACTATTTACATCTGTAATATTTGATTTTTGATTTATAAATATTCAGAATGTCGCACATTACGCCTTTAAGCTGCCAGAACATGAACTACAAATAAATATGAAAGTGTTCTTCATACCTCCTGGTTATGTGAGCGCTAAATGATGAAACTGTTTCAATGCTGTGTTTACAGCCTTTTATAAAAAAAACAAAAAAAAAAAACACCTCATCCTCTAATTAAAATAAGTATGTGAATTTATGCTCAGACAGAATGCTACTACATCTTAGTGAAGGAGATTGACAACTCGTATGTCTGATCGCCTCTGGCTGAGTCTCTCTTTTATTAAAAGCACCGTGTTAAATTTATGTTTAATTAGAGGTAAAGTGTATACAATGAATTCTCACAAATGAGCCTGTGCCTTATTGGAGATTACCAAAGAAAGCTCATTATGTGAGACGGGGCAGTCCGACAACGAGAGTACACGCTCTCCTTTTGACCGCTAATTAAGTTCCTCTGAGAATTCTTCTTTTTATCATGTCATTACGCTGAGTTTTTTTTTTCTTCTCTCCTTTTATTTTTCGCTTCCAGATGATCAAACGATCGGTGCTGATCGGAGCAGGTAAAATTGTTTATGTGATTTCTTTCCCGGTCTAAAGAGTACTTTGAGATTTGAGACCCGGTTGGTGGGTTCGGCCCCAGACCTGATTGCTTTACAAACAGTTTTCTTTTTGAATCAGTGAACTTCAACTCAGCCTCAAACGGTGACACATGAACGCTTGAGGTAATGTTAGGTGTGCTCCATGGTGAAGCAGTTTTCAACACCAGGACACAAAGGAGCACGGCTGTCACTTCCACCGACAACAGCAAGGTCACGTAGAAGGTTTCTTTTTTAACTGCTGGTTGTATTCTTAACCCTTTCTGTTAAAAAACAATAAGACTAAAAGAAACAGAATGCTTCAATATGAACTAAAATGAGAAGAATGTGAGGAACTTTCAAATCCTAAAATTACTCTGCAATCGAAATAAAAAGCTCCAGGGAATGAATGAAGACCCCATATGTGTTATTATAGGGTCAGGGTTATACTATTCCTGCCATCAAATAACAAATAATTGAATGTCTGTGTTCACGCAGACATCTGAGGAATCTCAGTGAAAAATGTAATGACACTAAAAAAGCACTTCTGGTATAGTCAAGCAATGATTCAATGCAAAAGCCATTAAAAATACAGATACAACAACCTGAGCAAATGGGAATGACTGGGACAATTGGGAACCCGTGGACAGCTGTTGAAGATTTAAGTTACTTAACTAAAGTACATGTAGCAGTGCTGCTCTTCAAAAGTTCAAGTTCAGGTCTCACATTCAAAAATCCTACCAAAGGAATAATTTCACAGCTTAGATATTTGACAGCGACTCTTTTGTCTGTAAAGCTGAATATCAATCAGTAGCCATCCAGGTGTACACGCCGTCCCGCCCACTTTGCTCTGCCAATGAAAGGCGTCTGATCCAACCTTCACAACAGGGTCCTAAGTCTCTAACTAGACTCTTCTCCTCTGTCGCCCCCCGGTGGTGGAACGAACCACCAAGCTCCATTTGATCTGCAGAGTCCCTCTGCACCTTTAAGAAAAAGCTAAAGACCCAGCTCTTTCATGAAAATCTCAGCATTTAGTGATATTGACGATGATAATGATGATGGTTTTTGTTTTATAATGACAAGGACGATATTTAGGATGGTTTCGATGCTGATTAGAACTTTAAAGAAAAGTTGTCGATGTTGTGCAGCCTGTCAGCACCTGTGTTGGATCGGACATAAAGCTGTTCGGTTGCACACACTGACGTTGTTTCCTTCTCTCTAGATCCCCACTTGTGATGTACTTACTCTCTGATGTACGTCGCTTTGGATAAAAGCGTCTGCTAAGTGAATTGTAGAGTTGTATCCTTGTTTCCAGTGTGAACCCGACAACAAAACAGCACTGAAAAAAGTTGGCAGTAAACCTTAGTAAAAGCAGAGTCGCATCAGCATTTAAAACTTTGACATATTGCATGGAGGAGGCAAGGTTTATGACCTATACTGCAGCCAGTCAGCAGGGGGAGCTCTTAATATTTACATCTGTCTCTCCGTCCATCTTGATATTCAGTCTCACATTCGGAATTTGTCGTAATGTGAAATAAGGGCTCCTAACTGGCTGTGTTGCATGTTTTCACCGTCTTCATCCAGGTACAAACCTCCACCCGGAATGGTTTACAGACTTTTAAGTAGGCGTTGGTATTTGTGCTCTGCATGAACTCTTTGAACTCGCTGTTATTTTAGGAACCAAGCAAACAGGATTGCAGTTGGATAATATAGATCCCCCCCCCCCCCACCACCACGTGAAAAAAACTCTTGAATTATGAAATGATGTACAACCCTGAGAAACAAAATGCCACGTGGAGTAAAAAGCATTTGGAGAAAAATAGAAACAAGTCTGGACAGCGTGTCCCATGTGGCTGGCATGTTAGCGTTCAGCTAACCAGCTAACGTGCGAGTAATCTTCACCTTCACTTAAAAAAATACAGAGAAATAATCACAGACTAGCCGTCAGAAATCATTAATGTAGTGGAGTAAACAAACACAATTCCCTTCTGAGAGGAGATGAAAGACAGACTGGAGGTATTAAAGCTCCTCTTAGCTGGTTATGAAACAGACTGAAAATAATACGGATGCCTCCACATGACCCATAAAGATTGACAGCTTCTGCAGCGTTATTTTTAAAGCCCGAGTGTGCAGACGGGTAGGTGTCATGAAGAGGTGATTAATGGCACCTTGTGTTTTATTTATTCGTTATCAGGTAGTTCCGGTTTTAATCGTTGCTCTATACACAAGAAAGCAGACAGAAACATAGATGTAGAAAATAGATATAGGAATTAAAGAAGGAATAAAGCAATAAGCAGAAAAAGGGGCGGATAATGTGAAAGAATTAAAATAGCATTTAAAGAAAGAATGTGCAACAGTTTACACATAAAACAGCAGAAATCCATTTATATCCTCCTGTAAATGTCTCTCTGAGTCATGACTGTAGTGAGTGACACGCTGTGTTATTGTCTGGTCGTGTTTACAGGACGGGACGGCCTTGTGTATAAAGCTGTTTTAGTCAAGGACTAGAGAAGAGAAGAAGAACATTGCCTACTCACGCCAAGATCACGGCCATTCTGTGTCAGTTCATGTTCAATATGAAGCTATAAGCTAACCAAAGAGTGCTAACGTTAGCCTGCTAACACAACAATGCAGGACACAGGCGACTGCGGCTCGAGCAAAAGGACGATTTTGTCCGTCGCTTGCGCTTAATGGTGCTTAATTATGGTGCGTTTTGGTTTCATGCTGGACCTCAGGGGCGACATCGACTGGATCAGAAAGTCGCACGTGAAATAATATGTACAAAAAGCACGGTGTTTAACACAACCCTTACCTACACCTAAAAAGTCTCCACTCTCCATTTGTGTCACATATTGGAAGTCGAAGAAAACTTTTTCATCAACAGGACCTCCTTCACAAGATGGATAATAATGCTCAGCTTCCTGTTTTGTTATGTGCTAGGTTATTATAACCTCTCCGCAGACGAATAAATCTCCAGTGTCACCTTGTAGTCATCCTCACTCAAAAAGTTTAGAAGACGTAGTTCCCTCTGCAAGATTTCCGAGGACTTTCTTTTTGGCACGTTGCAAGCCCTCTCCTCTGAGCTCTGGAAAAAAAAAAACCAAAAACCTCTATTGCCATGGTAACGTATTGACATGCACAACATTAGGCTCTGAACCATTTGTCAGAGCCGGGTGATGACAAAAATCTCACTGAATGGCAGCTCTTCAGGACGGGGTGCTGATACCATTTACAGATTTATATATATATTATATATATAAACAAGTCAGATGTGTATAATTACAAACAGAGAGCTGAAAAAAACAAATATTTAATTTGTTTTTTAGATATCAGAAGGCCGTACTATAGACAGCTTTTTTTTTTTTTTTTTACCCAGATGAACTGTGCAAATATCAATCAAGATTAGATCCATTATGCCGGCTCTAAATCCGAACACTCAGAAGACTTCATGAAATCTGTCAGTGAGCCGCTGTTCTTGGTGTCCTGTGCTCATACGTTGTTGTTTCCAAACATTTCTCACCCCCACCGCGCGTTTGGCTGGCTCTCGGCCTTGATTTGTGTCAGCGTTCGGCTTCATTGGATTCTCGGCTGTTTGAAATTCTTCCACTTTTCATCACTTTCAGCAGTGTGCGTAACCTAATGATCTGTTGTTGTTCAGTCTCCGAGATCAAACGGCTGCATTCATAAGCATGAGCTTTTAATGAGAAAAGAAGATGAACCCCCCAAACACACCCAAATGTGCTTTTCAGGATTCAGGCTTCTTCTAGTTTAATGGCACCAAAGCTCAGTTCACAATGACGATAATTAAAGCACCATTTCCAAACATCTGTCCTCTCCACGTCCTCATGTCTGAAGAGTGGAATTTGATCCTTGAAATTGATTATTTTTATGCTTTTCTTTCACTGCCTGCCAGTTTAGGGAGGGGTTTGTAGGTGATCTCGCATCATCCCATTTTTTCAAACCCAGCGCAGTTTGGGCAGATGGCTGTTCAACATGAGTCTGGTTTAACCCCAGAGTTTGTTCTTGCCACTGTAACTTTGCTAAATGTTGCTCATGATCAAACAAGTGGAAGTGTACATACCTAGTATTATTCTATTATTGTATTTTTTCTGCCTTTATTTAACTGATGTACATATGTTTGATTTTTAACTTCTTGTTATTTTTGATAATTATATTCCTGTTTCCTGTTTCTTGAGCTGTTGTGACAAAAGAAATTCCTCCCATGGGGGATCAATAAAGTTTATCTTTATCTTTATGATGGTTTAACGTTGGGTCTTTGTAACATGACAAAGAGTTAACGTCTTTAACCTGTTTTGAGATAACATTTGTTATGAATTGGTGCTATCCAAATAAAGATTGATTGATGATAAGGAGTTTGAAGTGGATATGCTCCGGGGTTGAGGAGCCAATGGAGGTTATGAAGGACGGGGGTGATGATGTGGTCACTTTCATAGCTAATAAGGACAGCTGTTAATTAATCGGTTTTCCTATATTTTAAACTAATGTTAGCTTGTCGTGTTGAGTTTAAATGAAGTTGATGAGCTGATTCAGAGAAGTATAAATATACCTGCAACATTCAAACCTGATGATGACTTGTACGCCTGCTGCTGGAGAATTTGGACACATTTGCATATTTAACTGACCTGCTTTGCTCCGATAAGAAATCTCACTTGGAAATATATTCAAATTAATTACTTTGAGGGGAACTAATTAAACACCTGCCTTCTTTTTCAATTCCACAAAAAGCCTTATATTGCATTTTTCTTTCCGCTAAAGGACGTTATCAGTGAATGAAGGCACCTGTTTTAAGAGCTTATAATGCTCCTTACATTTCTTTCCAATTACCCTATAACACTTCCATTTCCATCTCTAGTTATTTCTCCATATCTGCTGATTCTGAAAAAAAAAAAAACAAGGGTGCCAATCATGTAGCTTTTTGTAAGTCAGTGGAAGGACATCTGATTGATCGGCTGTTTGTTTGGGGCCTGCAGTGACACGAGGGCAGAGGTGACGTGCTCACGGCTCTGATCTCTGGTCAATATTGTCACAAGACGCTTCCAATGACTTGTTGATTTAATGCGGCTGACAGGCAGGTGCAGCAGATCATGCTGAGAGGTAAATGCATTACACCCGGAGATCCAACATTAAGTCAACGTGACACTTTTCCACATTGGATTTTTTTTTTTTTTCCCAGATCATGAGAGAAATGAAAGGTGACATAGATGAATTTAAAGTGAAGGTCTTCTTGAGGTGAGAAGGTTCCCCCCCCCCCCCCCCCCCCCCCCCCCCCGCCCACAGAGCCAGGTAGTGGACAGCTCAAGCAGGTGAACTTAAGAGAGAGAGATGTTGTCACCAAGACAACCATAAAAAGACTAAAGGTCCCATCATTGACTTCTGTGGAATTGAAACCTGAAAGATTTCCAGCCCACCTGTGCAATGAGATAAGTATGAGTCACTGTATTAAACCTGAAGCCAGAGTGGACTTTTTTTTCCCAGGCAGGAAAAAAAAACAAAAAAATTCCTGCTCAAAAGCCTTGTTTGTTTTCAGCTCTGGACTTTTAGATTCAAGTTATGCAAACTCAAAAACCATCAGAAATATGTTTGGAAATAATTATTTTATGTATTTGCTCCCAGATCCGAGAAAAGGGAAATTATTGTACATCTACTGCATGTCTCCAGTAGAATTATCAAGCCAATTACTGAATGTATATTTAAGTTGGAGGCTATTTTAAAGAGAATTAGAGAAATGTAAGCTTTCTGCAAATCACGCAGGGACCGTTAATTATAACTTCCACCACATGTGCGTGCGTAAAAGTGGATGGCTTTGCGCGCACATACGCAGCAACATCACTGCGGGGAACAGCCGCTGTCAGACGCGTTACTCGGAGTGGGAGTGAGGGCTATGGACGATTTATCGACTGATTCGCCTTTCAGACTGGAGCAGCCTTTTCTAAATCACACAACATTTTCTACTTTTGTCTCGCTTTTGTTTAAGTCGACCTGGAAATGAGACGCAATCGGTGATCTCTGTGTTCCTTTGCAGAGGAAATAAGATTAAACTTAAAACGGATTCTGATTTTTCTTTCTCACTCGGATATGGCTCATATTTGGATGCATTAAGATATTTTCACAGCGTCAGACGCATCTGCGGCGGGGGGAGAGACCAGCGGAGGGACTCGGAAACTTGTGTGGTGCAGGAGTCGGGTCTCTCTTTTCGGATCTGCGCTGCCACAGCTGTCACAGAGAGCGAGAGTGAAAAGGGAGCCATGGTGAACTCCTTCGTACTGGTGCTCAGCTGGGCTGTGATCTTTGAGGTGGCGAGAGCTCAGAATGACACGGAGCCGATCGTCCTGGAGGGGAAGTGCCTCGTGGTGTGCGACTCCAACCCGGCCACGGACTGGAAGGCTTCGTCCTCTCCGCTCGGCATCTCGGTGCGCGCCGCCAACTCCAAGGTGGCTTTCTCTGCAGTCCGGAGCAACAACCACGAGCCGTCGGAGATGAGCAACAAAACGAGAATAATCTACTTCGATCAGGTTAAGACGATTTTGTGAATACTTGAAACGTCAAAAAAAAAGTGTTTAATCTGCTTTTGATCACACTTTGCATCCAATCTCTCCTGCTTGATCCTGACCTTTAAACCTTTAAATCAAATGTTGGCATTCGCCTTTTTTTTAAATCTCCAATCAGTAGCTCAGTTTTGATCTGTTCTGCAGAATAAAGTGTCATTAAGTGTAGCTCTTCCCAGAGTTTAGTAGCAGTTGGCATGTAGCTTCTGTAAAAGTGCACATATCACACGCAGGCGGGTTAAGAAGTGGCTGGATTATGTTTTGGAGCGGGCACCCTGCAGAGCCTGCATGCACACGCATTCATCAGATCGCCTCGAGCTACCCCGCCACTGCGTGCGCACGCGCTCGAACACGCGCCGCATATACACACACACACACACACCCTCACCTTGCATCAGTGCACCCAAACAAATCACAAACACACAAACAAGCAGAATGCGATTAGTCATACAGCAGTGGGCAGCGCAAGGTGTTTGTAACAACAACAAAAACAAAAAACCAATCCACTGATCCGCTGCCCTCTCATTTAAATTACATAACGTGATCTTTTTGCTGCCACAACACTCTGCAAAGTGATCTGATTGGTGTGGATCATGTGCACGCTGTTGCTATGAAAGCAACATTTGTCAAAGGTCCTGTTTGATCCTTGCAGAGGTGTCTCTTAATAACAGGTGGGGATACAAGTGTGAGACTGCAGGTGCTGCTGAGAGGAGCATCGGCCTCCTCCATTAATCATTTCCCACAGAAGTTCATTTTCTGCAGCTCTGTAAATGAATACTGTATGTCTAATACGACTTATAAGGCGCTTTAAAAACCTTTTAGTGACACTCATGAGACAGCCTTGAGTGCTACGCAGGCTGACACATTCAGGGTGGATCTTTTTAAGCATGCAAAAAAAGGGAAAAACTTATTTATTCATCAGTGCCCCAATATGTATGTGTGAGGTTGATCTACATGTGTTGCTCAGAGGATGCAGAATAAGAAAGGTTCAAAATGTCATCAAGTACCATTTTGGTTTCTTTGTCGAGCAGTAGGGTTAAATGCTGGGTGAGGTCCATGGAGAAGCAGGTTGAATTGAATATTTGTTGAAGTGTGTCACACTTAGTTTGTGTCTGAGCTGAGGAGAGTCTGGTAGCCAGAACACTGATTCCTGTGTGTGCTGCTCGTTTAATATTCATATATTTAAGCTGCATTGAATTGCAGGTCTTTGGAGTTCTGGTTAAATAATAATTTAAAAAAAAAGTCATAATGTGTGTTTTTTCTCTCATAGGTTCTGGTGAATATAGGAAACTACTTCACGTTTGAATCAGTGTTTTTGTCCCCGAGAAAAGGAGTCTACAGCTTTAACTTCCACGTCATAAAAGTGTACCAGAGCCAGACCATACAGGTACCATTGCTGCTTTTTTTTTCATTTTTACTGAGCTGTGTTGGACTGGGGTAAAGTGGTTTTTAAGGGACTGTATGGGAATTATTGCTGTAGGGTGGGGCGGTTGGGGGGGTGTAACAACAAATAACTAACTAACAAATAGCTAACTTTACAGGCAACATTAAACTTTGAAATGCTAATGTGAAACCAATTTTCACATTTCAGTGTTTCAAGTAATCGATATACTGACATGTTTTGGGTCATTTCTCAAAAAAAACTTTTACAAATCTTGGCCAAATCGTTTATTTTACTCATTCTTACATGTGTGTTTGGTCTTGTGTTTTAATTTTTGGTCATTTGTTGTTGTGACATGTTTTTGAGCTTCTCATATTTTGTACTTTTTTGTTCATATCCATTAATAACAAGACACAGTAACTTCTCTTAATCTATATCAAATGAGAAAAACATGATTTAAGATTAAAAAAAAGGAAAGGGATAAGGGATAGTAAAATAATATTTAGCAACAAACAAAAAAGCATCAACGAAAAAAGCAAAATATAATAGAGAGTGCAAAAAAACAAACAAAGATTAAATTGAAAAATGGTGACAAAAATTCACAACAACGTTTGTTACACTTTCATAAAAAATAAGATTTTAACTGGTTTAAGAAGAGAGAAGCTAATTTCTTTACATTTACCTTCTTCCCAATTCATTTATGTACAGTCCCTAAATCAGAACTTATTGGCTGATGGATGAAACCAGTGTCTGTTGGATTTTGGTGACCACTTTTTTCCATTCAGATACGACATGTTTAATTTTAAAATGTACAACAAACCTGCAACTTTGTGTTCTTGTATCTGATGGACTACAAGTTGTTTTGTAGTTTACAAGGATTTTAACTTATTGGCCCAAGAGATAAAGTCAAGATGTTAGGAGCGAGGCACAATTCAATACTAAAACAGACTTTTCCACTTTTCTTTCTTCTTTACTGCTGCTAACTGTTGTTTCTGTTGTCCAGGTGAACCTGATGTTAAATGGGAAACCCGTCATCTCTGCTTTCGCGGGGGACAAAGACGTGACGCGTGAGGCGGCCACCAATGGAGTTTTGCTTTATCTAGAAAAAGAGGACAAAGTTTACCTGAAGCTGGAGAAGGGGAACCTCGTTGGTGGATGGCAATACTCAACATTTTCTGGCTTTCTTGTGTTCCCACTGTAAAAAAAAAAAGAAAAAGAGAAAAAAAGAAAAAAAAAAGAAGATTGTAAGCTTACTGACTTCTTCATGATGTGTTGTCACCGTATAATCAAAACATTGCTGCTGCGTCCGCTGGATCTTACTGAGTGGTTGAGAAATTATAGATGAAAAATGTATCTGAACGGAGGGGAGATAAGACTTTGGAAATGGTCGCGTATCTGGAAGTGCTGAGCTCCCCGTCCAGATGAAAGAGACTTGAAATGTTCCCTATCGCTACTATATGTTCCTGTCACTCAAAGAGCCTCAGAGAGGAACACCAAACACATCCCAAAAGTACTTTTCAAACCGCGACTGGTTGGAATAAGTTCTGATTTATTTTCATGACAGCTGTTGCATTCAAGTACATCTGCTTTTTGGGAGTAAACTATAAATGCTTGTGTTACTTGTGTGACTTGTCATCACTTAAGTATTTTCAATGCTACATACTGTACTAAGGATGTTTTATTGTTTCAGGTGAACAAAGATGGATTATAGTGGTTTAGGTCACTGATAGTCCAAACAATGTCAATGTGAGCTGCTTGATGGAACAAATATTTTTCATTCGATTAAAAGGGCGACTTACACCAATGACAAATTGTGTTTAATGATCAGAGGCATAAATGGACTCATGTAAAGGCCTTCCAGTCATAGGGGCTCTCTAACCCTTTGACCACCTGTGAAATATTTCATAAAAAAAAAAAAGTCCTTTGACCACCTCAGGCCCGCCCAAGGGACCAGCTGGGCCCCTTAAAGGCAGAGTGAATGGGCCCTCTGCAGACGCCATTTATTCATATCAGTGCATGTGTATTGGATCAGTAGCGGCTGAGCTAGCCTCCTGGCTAACATTCACATCCTCGGCCTGGATCCGATCAGCTTTTGGAGCTGAATAAAACGTTTATTAATAAGTTATTGTTGCCTTGGGGGTTAATGGACCTAGCCTCCTTTATTTTTTTGCCGTCCTTATTTTTTTGTGTGCAGGTCCTGGCATGGGTATACAAAGTCCGACATTACTGGTCTAACCTTGAAGTTCAGTTGTCCCGCCCATGACGATTACGTCACAAACTTAATGGTTAACCATCTTAAGAAAGGGAAGCTTGTTGTTACATTTTGAAGTAGGCAACTAGTCAAAATGTGTAATTTATGTGTTAAAAAGAAAGGGTGAGTATTTAGGTGCAAAAATAAATTGTGTTTTCATTTCTCAAAATTTAGGACGGATTATGTTTTCGCCAAAGGTCATGGGCCCCTCATGCCCCCCCTATGGGCAGCCTTGACCACCTGCAACTTACTGAATAAGTTCCAAAACAACCACAAAGACGCTCAAAACAACAAAGTCATGAAACATTTTTAAAGACATGCAAAGCAACTACAATGAGATGCAACATGTCTACAAAAAAATTGGACACGACCACATGGCTCTTAAATAAGTACAGAGTTTTAAAACAACCACCGACACTTCAAACAACTTTAAAAAAACGCTAAGCGATTTGAAATATCGAAAAATATAAATGCAAAACGACCAGCCATTTTGGTGCCCTAGGCGAGATTAGGATAGGCGACCGCCTATATGGCCTATGCACCTGAGAGCCGGCCCAGCAAACAACCACATATATGTAAAAGAAGAACAAAGTTCATCATGAGTCTGGTCCTGCTCAAGGTTTCTGCCTCTTAAAGGAAGTTTTGTTCTTGCCACTGTAACTTTTCTAAATGTTTCTAAGTGCTCATGCTGGATTAACGTTGGATCTTTGTAGATGAAATAACAAAGAGTAAAGTTTAGGCCGGCTCTTTTTGTGAAGTATGTTGAGATAACGTGTTATGAATTGGTGCTATACAAATAAAGATTGATTGAAGTTGGAAAACAACCATAAAGTCGCCTAACTCCCATGAAAAAAAAACACAGAAACAACTAAGACGATGTTTAAAACGACAACAAAGTGACATACAAAGACAAAAAAAAAAAAGTTACAACTAATAAATAAAAATACAATCACATTTTTTTTTTTACAAAACAAGTCTGGAGGTTTTTTTTTTTTTAGGGTTGTTTAAATTCTATCCGAGGCCAACCAGGAAATGAGGTCAGATTTCATCTAATGTCTTTTAATTTTGAGCACACTGCTGATTCACATTTTATCATTTTCATGAATTGTAAAGGTCAATTCATCCGTCATCCTGTCTTTTATTTTGTCAGGTTTGTTTTTGCCAGAACATGTTTCGAGGGGAAACGTAATTCTCGCCTGGGTTAAGTTCATGAGTAATATTTTCATTTTCCACTTTTCCCTGGACAAAATTGATACTTAGCCTTAATCCAGAGCCCTGAGTCAGGTCTGTGAGAAACAAACAATGACAGTACAGTAGCTATAATACACATTATGGTAACATTTGCTAACCTGACTTTCAGTGTGTGATGGTGTTGCTCATACTGATCAACCTAAAGTGAATTATTAACCAACTCCTCAGATTCCTTCAGATATTACTTTTATATTGTTTGGGTGTTATGCACCTTTCTCTCTTATAAGATTACTCTCTCAAGTTCCTCTGAATATTTTTTCTGGGCAACGACAGACCCATGTCTTCAGCAGACATGTTTGGATTAACGCTGCATGATAGAAGGGCAATGTCAGTGACTTGCTCGTGGAGCATTTGGCAGCTAAAGAGACAGATGTTCTTCAGAAATAAGCGGAGGCCAAAACTCACAAAGAAAACACAACATTGGAGTTCAAATTAAAACGGTGCACAAACACCAATAATAATGCTGCTTTGAATGTGTAAATAGGAAACTGTTTGCTAACAAAAATGACTGTTTACTGATTATTTACAGCTCCCATAAAGTAGCAGAACAATCCTTTTTTTTTTTTTTGCAGGTGTAAGGTTTACGGTTTGGGTTACATTTTAAAAAGTAAATGGTGCCTCAAGTCACTAATGCCTTTAAACAAATTCACATTTATCTTTTCACTGACCGTAACAAATTACTGAGTGCCTACATGAACCGTAAAAAGTGTAAATAATGCGTTCATTGCCACAGAGTGCAAGCTGAGGTGTTAACGAGAGCAAACACGATGCGCAGATAGATCAATTAAAAAAGATTTTATATGTTAAAAACATAATTCAGGCAGAATTACGTTTCTTCAAAGAAGGTATTTGCTGTTGAAGAAGAGCAGAAAATGAATGTAATTTAAAACCTGTGTGAGTGTACCACACCCTGCAGCGGTGGATTTGTTAATTTTGTGGACCTTAATAAAGTTTAATGGGCTTCTGAGGAACAGAACTGACGGTAGACAAACACCTGTCACAGCTTGAGAGAGCATAAACAGCGTCCACAGTGCAGCCCGGGATACCTGATGAATTAATAAACTCTTTAATTGTTGCTCTATGTGACGGCTCTCTTCCCCCCCCTTCATGTCAGCCTCTCTGCAGAGTGTGTGCGCGCCGCTGGTGCAGTGTGTGGCTGCGTTGTTAAAAATCAACTTAAAAGCTCGCCGAGGCTTTTCCTTACGAGCTCATTTGACTCATTATTTCCCTCTGAAGTTATGATCTGCTGACGCGTCCGGTTGAGCTGCTCTGAAGTGTTTCGGGATGTTCACTTTCTTTGATCAGACTGAAATGTTTGCGAACATGCTTTTGTCAGTGATTGATGAGTTGTCCTTGGCAGTTATGACATTATTTATTTTTCATAACCAGGAGAATTTGTTTTTTTTTTCTCCCTGTGTTTTGGTGCGAAAATAAAGAGGGGAGAACGGCAGCGAGCAGCTCAGACATCCTCGTGAAGGTAACTGATGTTATTTCACACTTATGTAATTCAAACGTCCGTGAGAGGAAACAGGGCCGGAAGTGTAACGTTACTGATGCTGCAAAACATACTCAGTGACATGTAGTGTTGTCAAGACGACACTAACACTTGACCGGTCTCGATTTCAAATCCAGAGTCCGCCTAGGCCGAGACCGAGCAAAGGTGCTTTCTATTCCAAGACCGAGACCTTCATAAGTGACATGGCTCTGAGCAGTAGCATTTCTTGAATCACCATGCTTCATGACGCTGTCGATTTATTTTGCTGAACTTAAACATTTATATATTTTTTGGGGGGGTTTGCAGGTCTGCATTACCTCGTGTTTGAACGTGCACACATTGATTTATCATGAATGACGATGGAAGCTGGACCAGGCCACTAACATGATTTAAGCTTTACTCCTTTATGATCTAATTTCTTTCTTTTGCAGTTAAATGATGCAGATGTAAATCTTTGGTTGAACAAGGTTTGGTATTATGTAATATTGAGATACACATGTTGACCATTAACAGGTTGCTTATTAGAAAAACATTAGCAGCATAAAGGCTCGTTAGAAGCAGTGACGGGCAAGTGACTGAAAGATTATCAGCTAGAGTTAAAGCTACTACTATCATAAAGCAACCGAGTCTCTAACTGAGTTTCTGCATTAGAAAAGGGACAAGATCTCCAACAAAGTCACTTAACTTTTTTTTTGCTTTAGTACTCATCTTAATTTTCACATTATTTAGTGTTGCTATGGCAATGTGAGAGGATACAACTCCTACATTCATATAACATTTTCAACATGTAGCTATTTAGCTCATTAGTTCTCCGAAGGGGAAAGACCTGACAGTGGTTTGAAACATCAGACCAAAGTTTTTCCTTCCTGCATAAAGACTTTAACTCCCCGCTATACTCTTGTTGTTTTTAGTCGAGGAAGGGAAAAGTAACGTTGGTATTTCCAAGACAGAAACGATGTCTTGGAAATACCAACCTGGAGAAAAGATAACGCCTGAATGATCATCAGCCTGTGTTTGTTTACCGCGAGTGATATTCTTTCTCCGGGGATGCTAATGTGCTATCAAGTGGACATCAAGAAACCTTAATCTTTTGTTGTATTTCACGTAAAGTGACAAGAAATGAGTGTTTTGAGTTTTTCTGTAATTGTAACATCGTTATTGAATTTGAAAAGTAACTAGATAAACTACAGCAAACATTAGGCTGTAATGGAGTTACAGCGATGCGAAGTTAATCCAAACTAAACCCTGGTTATAAATGATTCAAAGCCTTTATTGATGACCAAATTACTACAAAGCCATCAACTTAAAAGTCATGATGCCCAAACTGTGCAAAGCATGTTACGAAACGCCTTTATTCTTGATTACCATGCAGTACTGTTAAGGAGATTATTGGAGGTAAACTAAAGATTAATAATTTAGTAGTTATAGTATATGATCATGCAGACTGAGTCATTGATACGTGCTTTATGATGACTAGTAAAGAACCTTGATGCTTCCAAACAGCATGCTAATAAACAACCAGCCAATGGTGAATATGTGTACCCCGAACTTAAAGTGTGACTCAAAGGTTTCAGTGTACTTAAATTAAATGTTCCAACGGAGTATTTATGGATTCATTCTGGCTGAAAATGACGAATAAAAATCATGATTTTATGAAATGTATTCATGAAGTGTTTTTGGAGTTACTTTTGTAATCCTCGTATTCGATGGGGAAAGAAAAACATGCAGATTTTATCCTATTTTGACAATCAAATGTGAAGAAGACGACACATTCAAAGCCCCTGTGAGGAACCCTTTTCGTTGGTCATTTTGGCGCCAATACAGTACAGGCCTAACCTTTATTGATATTTAATTTTCAAACAGCTCTTTGGCACAACGAAAACCGGAGTGTGTTGAGTTAAGTTTGTGTCAAATTCTGGCCAAATTCCAGACCGTAGCTTCTTGGCTAACAGCTAATTACAACACAGGACCAGAAGAAGAAATCCTTTCTTACTTCAGTTACGTTTACACAACAACAAGAAAGTCAAAAACTGGAAATTTGTAAATTCTGTTCAACACGATAACCCTCTTAGCCTAAAATAATAATAATAATTGGGGTGGCAACTGGAGTGGGCAAACACATTTCTAGGGTGGCCACGCCTCTTGACACGCCCCTGACAACGAGGCAGCTCCTGGAGACGATGGGAGCCATAACATCTTCCTTCCTTCAATGAGCTTTAACTCCCATGAACTCTCAGCTGACACAGAGGTACAGAACAGGGTCCTTCTACATCCCGTCTGTCTACACCATAACAACTAATAACAGCAGTTTAATCGGCTTATATCACCAGAATCTGCTGGAAATGTTTTGTACTTGAAAGCATTTCTCGTCTAATTACACATTTTAAGATCTTTTTTTTTTTTTTACCATTACACAACCTTGGCTGTTATCATATCCTAAAAGAGGATGCAGCTTTCTTACCATAGTAATCAAAATTCTTTCTTTTTTGCCTTCTTGATTCCGGTTTTCCGATTGAACATTTTTCAATATTTAAAATTTTGACTTTGAGTGCTGAAGCTTTGGCCTCAGTAGAGACTGAAATAGGTCGCTATTGTCCGCCCCAGGGATGATATAGTTCCACCATCACTGTACAAAAGGACTTAAAATATGAGCCTAAAGTTGTTTGGGTGATTTTTTTTCTTTGTGCAGGTTTCAATTTTCATATATTTGAAATGCAAACAGTGGTGGAAATGTAAAGTAATGACGTTAGATGATGAACAAAAATCATGAAAAGCATATTTTTGGGCATTGACAACACTTTAATAAAAACTACATGCAAAAAAAACATAATTATAATAAACATGGTCCTGACTCAATAATCCAACCAGCCATGTGTAGTGCTGCAATATTCTGAATGAAAAAACGATGCAATCGATGTCACAAGTAATTGTTACACGGTACCTTAATGAACAAACTACGTTTTGATAACGGCCTCTTATCAAACATTTTGTGTTTGTGCGGAATTAAAAGTGTCTGTAAATGTTTGAAAACTTGTCCTCGGCATGTTTGTGTCACATTTTGAAAAAAAAAAAGCAATAATTCCCTCTGTTAATGAAACGATCCTAATTCCATCTGCAGCAGATTTCGATCTCGCTCTGCAGCCTGATGCGCTCACAGGTGTGTTGAAGCTGTCAGATAGTTTACGAGATAAGAGAGATTCAAACAGGAAAGTCGTTTTTTTAAGTAAACCGCACAGCTCTCCACTTTACATGAATTTCATTAGACTGCAAACAGAAGGTCATCCAGAGAACTTTACACTCAGTGATTTTACGGTCGTGGAGCTGTGGGGAGAAAACTCTGCTGCAGAAATAAAGGATTTTAGTATCATCGAAATCCTCAGAGATATACAGAGAAGGTGCTGTGTTGAATTTCAAACTTCAATTTGACCTTTCTTCTGTCTTTTCAGAGAAGAATATTGAGTTATGATTAGATAGATACACAATATACAATATCTACTTATTTAGGAATAAATATCACACTGTTCACTGTGGATTGGCACAGTTTGGGAAGGGAGTGATATGTGATGCATTAGTACTGTGGAGCTCTCAAAGGTTAACAAATCATTTATAAGGTCATGTCAATATTAAATCTTCATAAGCTGAAAGAATGTCTTATTTCTATTATAGAGTGCCGAAGTAAAAGAAGAGCATGCATTGCAAAGTACTTTGTGCTATACATTGGTACATGTTTGTCTTCATACTAAATAAACCACAGTCGACCATTTGCTGAACTCAGGTTCTTTACAGCAATCGTTCAACCGCAGCTCTGCAAGTGTAACTTAGTATGACAGGCATGTTTCTGAAATCGGAGCTCAGTGTCTGAAGAGTTTGAAAAGCAATGTCCCTATTTAAGGTTTCCATTTGCAAAAACACGAGTGCTAAAGTCTCAGGTATACATCAAACTGTGCACCAAGTAGTAGTATGAGCAAACCCCGGTGTTTAAAAATGAAACCAATGCGTTAGTGCAAAATCCTGCAGTTCGTCGAGCGACCGCTTGAGGCTGACTGCAGACGCACCGGAAGACGTCGAAGTCGTCATCAGAATTACTGTCAGTTAAACTAATCATTAATATTTTCATCTTATAGGGCCAACAATGCTGGTCAAATGTCCCGTCTAAGCAAGCTGAGGCTGTATTTCCCATTAATGACTACTGCCATACTGGCAAAGTGCTCTACTACCTGGATGTAAACCAGCACAGTTAGCATCTCATAGCTCGTTTTGCAGAATGTAATGCTGAAGTTTGGAGATGAAATTGTATTTACAGTAGGCTGTGTCGGGTACAACTGGGATATAACCGTCAACCAGAGGAATGTGTAATCTCAGCACAGACATGTGGCATGTGAATGTTTACCTGCATATTGGCCAGTGGTGTTGTTAGCTAGTGATGCTAACACTTAGCAAACCAGTTTGACATCATCTATCTGCAGATGCTGCGATTCCTGGGTTAAATTGTGCCCACATTTAAAATTTTCTCTGAGCATTTTGTTACCTTTAGTCTGAATTGAAATGTGTGTTTAATTGACTTGTAAATGAGTCCCCTAGGAACATCCCTAAAATCTTTAAGTAATTCTGCCAGGATGGAAAGCTTGACAGGCACAACAACACAAACTGAGGAACCAGACTTGGCTAATTAGCATGCTCTTGGTGCCAGAGTAACAGACATGCTGGCCCATTACTCAAAAAAAGGACGTCTTGGGGCACCAGCTAAGCTCAGTGGTTAAATCACACATCCCGCGTTCAGAGGCTTAAGCTCTCATAGCCGCAGCCCTGTGTTCTACTCCCATCCTAATCATTTACCGCATATCATCCCTTCACTCTCTCATCCCTGTATCAAACTTTATCAATTGTCCTGTCCTCTCAATTAAGCCCAAAATATACCCTTCCCCTTAAACCTGTCCTTCACTCCTTTTAGGCAAGGCATTTTGCGGTATAACTTTATAACATGTGAGACATCAACGGGACAAGGACAATGCCCGCAGTGTTTCTTAAAAAGAGCCAATTCCTCCTAATCTTCTCCTTTGTTAGTCTGGAGGCATCAGTCAGTACCTGAATAAGTAAACAACTCAGGGATAAGTCTGCTTTAGCAAGCAAAAGATGGAAATTAGAAAAATGACTCATGAGTCTTTCCATCCACTTTGACTTCGTGAAGGGAGATGGACATAAAAGCAACATTTTCTATGATATGAGACAGCAGCAGAGTACCTGAACAGTTTAATACAATGCAATAAACACGTATCTTTTTAAGCTTATAATTCCCCTTTTTTTGGCTTGGCTCTACGTGCGATAGCGAGGATTTAGTTCAGTATGAGCGTTTGAGGCTGTGTGTGATGGATTGCATTATTCTTTGGAGGTGTTTTGTTATTCCTACCACCCTCCATACATCCTTGCAGTCAGAATTTGCTCACCTATCTGTCTATCCCAGCACCTGACATGAAGAAAGGGTTAAAGCATTTTGAGTTGAACAGGCAGAGAATTTACATGTTTTCTGCTAAACAAGTGCAGCAAGTTCTTTCCCCCCGTGATAAACACTCAGATTTTGGCAGGAAGCCTTCCAGTGTTCGTTATTAGAGAAGATGCCAGGACACTTGTGAGATTCAAAGCTTGTGATTTCCTCCTCAGCTGAGTAAAATGTTCCGCCACAGCTGCTGAGAAGACATCGATCTGTAAGCCACCTGCAGACGTCTCATTACAAATGAGACAAACTAAACCCAAAAGAACAGAACTATAGAGAGTGATTAAAAAGCATCTGTAGTCCCAAAAAATCATGAAATATGATAAAACAAGAGTTTTGGATGAATCGTTTGTCCTTTTGAATCCATGCTATGTAGATTTTTAAAGAATGGTTATCACTTTATCACTATCACACAGCACAAAACTCGAAACAATATCATATTTCATGCTGTGTTTTAACAGGATACCTGTTACCTTAAAGGTCAGATTTTATCCTCCTTTTCAACAAGTTTAAATAAGTCTCAGAGCTCCCCAAAACATGTGTGTGAAGATTCTTGTTCTAAATCCACTCTGGTCCTGTATTCAATCATGCCTATAAACCCCTCTATTTCAGCCCTGCTCAGAACAGGCTGTTTCTGTGTCTGTACCTTTAAATATGTAAATGAGCTGTGTCTGACCACGCCCCCTCTCTGGAAGGACTTGGGTGTACTCGGGCTTTCTCTCTCCATGTCCTATTGTTTCCGGTGAGAAGGCAGACTCAGAGGACAGAACAAACACCTAGCTGTGGGAGTGTCACCCACCTGGGGGAGGGGTTACTGCCCTTTGTGATGTCACAAGGGTAAGATCTCCATACAGCCTGTTTGAGCAACACATGTTGTGAAAAGAGAAGCAGGCGAAAGATGTAGAGGATGGACTTCTCATCATTGAGGACACACATTATTGTTGGAAATCAATAGTAAAGTGTATTTTGTATAATATGTGACCTTTAAATCGGGCACATGGTTCATAATCTCTGCTGAACTGGCTCTTCAGTATAATGATTAATTATTAATCCACCAGATCAAAGCACTGATCTCTAATTAATAACATGTTTGATTGACAGATATTTTGAAAAAAATGCTCATGAAAACAGGAATCCAAACTCACTTCAAACTAAGCTCCAAATAATTTCATGAGCAACAAACTTGGCTGCTTTCAAATGTGTGCTTTCACATCCAGCACATAGGCAGAATATGTGAGCACTGTATGCTAATAGGCTTGGAACAGAATGGTTGATTTGTTGGGTTTAAGAATTGCAAACCCACGTTTGCATGCAGTGCAGTTCTTCAGAGCACCTCTGTGCCTGCAACATGCCTCATTCTGGTGTGTGAATAGTAAATGAAAATCTCATTTGGCAGGGCTCAGACGCTGGGGTTAGGGTCAGAGGGGCTGCTCGGGGTAACTCACAGTCGCTCTATACGATGAGTTTTTCACCGGGTTCATTACTCACAGTTCTACCTTTGTAATTCAGGCATCTGTCAGTTTCCAGAGGGAGCGGGTGGGGAGTGGAAGCCTGATATATTTTTGGCAAAGCATTTCTCAGAAAGAGAAAAACAAGGATAAAAGAGCTTAATCCCAGTATGTCTATCAATTCCTGGTGGGGTCTATAAAATAGACAATAATTATGTCTGTTGACGGAAATTCTCTATGATAATCAGAATTTTACCCTTTCTGTGAGCACAACAAAAACACACCACTATGACACCGTTTATAAGTTTCACAGAGGTGCACAAGTCAATCAGCAACCTTTTGGCCGACGAATGTGGCCAACACTGAAGTGCCCAAAACTGCAGTTCATATAGTGTCCACTAAGGGCTGGATCCAAAAGGGAGTCTATGCCCAACTGCACGTGTAAAATTACTCAAATTTACACCAAAAAATTTGTCCAGCCTGGTGCAAAAAAAGAGGTTGGTCTCTACAGCTACTTTCCCCATTTCCCCGTGGCAACTTTATGGGGATGCATTTTGATTTCAGTCACTTAAATAATATCAAAGATTAAGAGTGGGGACGTTTTCTTTTCAGACACTGGAATTATAGTGTGTTATTTATATGTTTACACTAATTAGCAGTAGGTATGGCTCATGATTTTTTGAAAATTCAAATAGTGATTGTAGTGTATTTTTTGCTCCCCTAATTAGCAGGTATCCGTATCTGTTCTCACCGTGCCTGGCTTGTTCGCTTATTATGTGTTTCTTGTACATCAGTCGCTTTTGGCGACCTTTGCATGGGAGTCATGGTTGTTGTTGTCATTACCCTGCTGGGAAGACATCATGTCTTTGTAATTATAGGACAGGACCTTTGGTGTTAACTTGCTCAACTCGTGTTGATGAACCATTACATGCTGTGAGAAACGCTGGTGTCTACTATCTAATGAGGTAGTTCATATTTAAGCCATGGACATTCCCTTTATAGATGTGGGAACTTTGTTTTTCAACCGGAAACCAAGATGGAAACTGCCGTAGTTTCAAATTCACTGCTTCAACAAACCAACGATGGTGTGACGGCTACTTCTTCCACTTTCCTTTTTTTTTTAATTTTATTTGACCTTTATTTAATCAGGGGAAAGTCTCATTGAGATTAAGAATCTCTTTTACAAGAGCGTCCTGGCCAAGACAGGCAGCAGCACAACTAACTTGGTTTCAGACACAACACACTTAAATAAAAGGAAACACAAAATATAAGAAACATTCATCATGATTTTGTCATAAATCATCAACAACAGGGGATCAAAAAGGAGCAATATGAGTCAGTTAAAACATCTACAGTCAGATACAGCCTGCCTCCAGATCCTGTAAAAACATCCAAGGGAACCAGGTCCCGAAGATTTAGAATATCTTGCAACCGATTCCAAGAAGAGGGAGCAGCATGCTTGAACGCCCTTTTTCCAAAATCAGAATCAGAATCAGAATCGGGGTATATTGCCAAGTACATTTATATATAAAAGGAATTTGAATTGGTGTATTGGTGCTAAACAATTAACAAGGAAATAAAGCAGAATTCATCTGGTTTTATTATTTTCTTAGACTTGAAGTTTCTCATTCTTTACAACCAACTCCACACGGTTCTCACTGACACGTCTGAATGCTGCTGTTGACTGTATTTTTTTATTTTTTATTTTTTTTTATTGGTTGGCTGTAAATAAAAATTGTTTGAATCTTGAAACCCCTGACAAACAGATGTGGTACAAAAAGATTTCTGCAGTTTAGACACACTCACTTTGTCTCGGTTAGATCTACAATCTCAATATACGACGCTCTAATGGAAAGAAAGCACATACATTCATATCAAAGTTACAATCTTATATATTAATCTAACTTCTAAATCGTGTATAATGCCCGTGAACTATAAGATATAATATAGGGGATTAAGAGCTCATGGTGGCCTTCCCCATTAAGTCAATTTGATTAAATTTCACACTTGAGAAATAACTGGATCATAAACACACATCAGGGCTCCATGAAGGCTACTTTTAAAATATGTTTCTTAATCTATTTTTAGTAACACATTTCAGAGGATCCAGCAGGTAATTTAATATTAAACACATGTGGAGGACTTGTGGAACTAGTCCAATCCTCTTCCACTCGACTCTTCCCCGATGACTTGATGATATTAACCACGAATGACATGCCCCGGCTCTCAGGATATTGTGCTTTTTTTTTTTTTTTTTTGCCTTTGGATGCTTTCGTGAGTGAGATGGGCTGCATTATGTAAGGAAAAGAGCGGCACGTTAATGCTAATGCGCATGGCATGATGAAGATGAATTGCCATTGTCTCATCATCTGTCTCTTGTGAAATCCAGACGCAGGGAGAGGAGGGGCAAAGGGACTACTTAATGGCATGGCAGCTCAAGAATGACTCAAATCAAGAGTGCATTAGCTGCTTTGATGGACAATAAGCGTGAAAGTCGAGAAAGGCGGTGAATATCTTAAGAACCTCCCCGTCTGAAAATATACGCTCACAGTGTGGCGATGCATATGTTAGCAAATAGCAGCTCTCGCTAATCAAACAATGACCTCAAGGATTCCTCTGCAGCTACATTGGAAGGAGCTGACTTTGATGTGTTTCCTACGGTGGCCCTGAAGGTCAGATGTAAAAAATATTTTACAGAATACTTTGTAGACCCATTTGCTTTTTCACTACTCTGTTGTATGTTTGTACTCAAAACAATAACAGAAAGATGACGTCGAGACTGGCAAAGAATCATGGGAGTTCTCTCTGCTCACCCCGATGAGAACGAACTCCGACTAGACCGTAGTCAAGACGAACGAGTAGCAGAGGAAGAGAATATGTTCACCGACGATATACTACATATTTTTATCACAGCAGCACATACAACAACAGAACGGCAGCTTTCAGTAGCAGCTCCCGATTCCTTATGTAGCGTTTTTTGACTTAACATCTGGTGTTTCCACGGCAACGATAAACATGTTGTGTCTGTCATGACAAGACACGCCCCTTTAAATTATAAAATTATGGATTTCTCTGGCCTTGATAACTGTTGGATATATTTGAGGTAATGTAAGTACTCAATAAAAAATAGAACATAGGTTTAGTCCATTTTTAATGAATTGGGAAATTTTAATGTAAAATTTCTAATAAAATTCTGCATATTATACCTTTCACTAAACGCAAATAATATTGAATGAATCGCGGAAAAATTCCATGAAATCCCAAAACACTTCACAAAATGATACACAAAATATTACGAGCCTCATGAAACACTTTCTTTGCTACTTTACTTTTTGTGAAATATTTTTATTTTATGTGATGTGTTTTCTGAGTTTCATGACATTTTATTTTCTCATGATAACATATTTCTTTTAGTGAAATGATTGTGTCTTCCTATTACCAAAGTTAAATGATAAAATCTGTATTTTAAGAGCTCTAAAGAGAAAGACATTCCTGCCTTGCAGTCGGGGATTTGAACACGGCGTCACAGATGTAATTGCAGTATGTTGACTCGTGTCGGCAGGATGTCCTTGACAGGAGTGTACAGTAATGACACATTCAGAGGCACTCGGAGCACTTCGGCTGATTGCAGGGAATAATTTCATAAATATCAAACGAGACATTCTTGGACTTTGACAGGTTTTTAGTGAGAACATACTGTGAGACAAAACAACTGCTCGTTGTGTATTGGTTAACTGCAATGACCTTAAAGATTACAGAAACAAGGACTTGTGATATTAGAGTTGTATATTATGTGTGTTAGAAATATGTCTCTCAATAACAGAGGGTAAACCAGAATTTAAAGTATTTGAAAAAAATAAAATTCCATGTGACCCTCCTCAGCAGGGTTTCAGAAAGATCTTGGTTTGGGTATAACACTATAAAAGTCGACAGTAACTGGAAAAACGAGAGGGACCCGTTGACTTGGAGACTGAAATAAAAACATTTCTTCAACCTTGATCAAAGTGCCTGTGTCGCTCACACAGAACAAAGGATGTGAACTCCGCTCTGACACTTTCACACAACCAACATCCCCCGTGAGCACCCCTCTACATCTTCTTACTGGTAACATTATGGAGCACTTCCCTCACTCCAAGACACATTCCTGTGAACCCTAAACCAGGCAGGGAATATTTCACCTGCAACAAGTAATTGGCGAAACAAACTAGTGTTATTGAATGCAATTTTCAACACGGTTGTAGTGTTGCAACTCGTTTTTTTCTGACAGTGAGAACAGTCTCACCTGTAAATCCTGTGGGGAGATTTTGAGTGTCAAAAATCCTGTGGGTGCAATTTCACCTTGCAGGATCCAGCGATGCGATGTAGCAGCTGCAAATGTTTCATTAATATTTTTTTTAACATGTTTGATAATTACATGTACACCTTCCTTTTTCAAACTTGAGCTCGTGATTTGCTGACATAAACGGGAAAATGCCAATTAACTCTGCATTTATATTCTGGGACTTCATTAAAGTTGCTTTTCATGATTTATAGTGTTTAAAAAGTCATTCTACGTCTAATCTTATGCAGCCCTTCGGTTCATTTTAAGTCTTTCATTATTAAGAGACATGCTGAGGACGTATGGACATGCATTAATGGAGAGATGTCAGAGTGGGGCTGCTACACACTGCTATACAGGGAGATCACCAGAGCGGTTTGGTGCCTTGCTCAAGGGCACCTCTGCAGTATTCTGAAAGTGACCTGGCACCTCTCAAGCTACCAGACCCACTTCCATATTTTGGTCCCTGCAGACTGAGATACTGCCGCCCCCCAACAGCACCTCGTTACTTGTTACTTTACGTGACATAACTGAAAACAACATAATGTGAAAGTTTATTGACATGGATTTGGCGGGCAAGGTCACACTAACGTCAGCACAGTAGCATCCTGGGAGAAAGAATAGGGCTCGCAGTAAACACAAACACAGGCTGTTGACCATTCAGGGACCATGAGCAATTAAAACATAAATGTAACCACTTGATGCATTGCACCAGAGTTAGCCTCAGTCCTTTGGCAGGTAACAAATACAACATATAAGAACATCAAACATCACTCAGCAAGTAAAGGACATGTAACAAATAGCCCTCACAGGCACACACACACACACACACACTCACACACCGACACTACATGGTCAGAGGGTGTAGTGGCATGGATCACAAACACCCACACACGCACACACACCAACATTACTTTCCCTGCTCAGATAGCCCCCTAGTGGCGGGTGGCTGCATTACAGCTTAGACACAACATTTAATCAGCATTGAGGCTACATAATACAAACAGGAATATCTTGTATAACAGACAAAGAAAATATGGTCAGCTAGTCGGGCACATCCCTAAATTAAACCCCCAACATTATATATTTAGTATAAATAACTTCAGCACGTCTCTAGCACAACTGACATCATGTTGTAATACTGCCAAAAAGTTTTATCACCTACACTTCAAGATGCTCCTCATCTATTCAGGTAATGTTACCGTGGAACTTGACAGACATCAAAGTCATCCGTAGCACATTCACAGCTTCCTTTAAAGGCTTACGAAATACCTTTACCTTCATTAAAATGGATCTCTGAGAACGCAAAGCTCTTTCACTGAGACTATAGGAATGTGTTTACTCATTTTTGTGGTGCTACACTAAGACCATCAGCTATGTGAGAATCAGATGGGCTGGCAACATGATCCAACACCTTCCCTTCAATGTGTAACGATCTAATCTAAAGCAAGTGTTCCTTTTTAATATGAATTTGAATAACATTTTAAACATTCTCATGTGCTGTTGCAATTATTCACGCTTGTGCCTCAGAGCTTAAAGTGCCTCTGAGTCACTCTGAAAATCAATGGCAAAAAGTTCAGAAGGAGTCATACGTGGATTGCATTAACATTTCTCAAAATCCAGCGATTAATCATTTTTTTCTCCCGAGAAGAATTCAATCAAGGGAAAAATACAGAAGTTCAAGAGCTCCAGTTGTTTGATCCTTTTTTTTTAAAGAGTTTAGCACAAGAACAGCAGTTTTCTCATCAAACCCTCTGATTCGACTCAGGAGAAAAGAAACAAGCATCTCTTTAAAACAGCTCCTGTCGTTAAGTTTTTACTTTATTCGTCAGTCCCTAAAAAAGCTCAGAGGCTCATTAAGTGGGATCGTGTTCAGTCTGCGAGACGCTGAGCTAGTGTCCCATCACAACAGATCTACATCACAATGCTTTATTTAAACAGTCCGGTGTTGATGCTCTTACACAGATATTCACTTGTCTCATCAGAGTCTCTCGTCTGTTTTCTGACCTCAGAGCCCTGACCTCATTTTTTACATCTAAAAATAATATTCATCAAGTTGAACTGAAATCCTTCTCTTTCAGGGAAACATGAAGACACTCCATGTTTTTTGAATTCATTACAGCACAAATAAATATTTATAGGTTGCTCAAAGCTAACTGTGATCTAATGGTGATTTGTTTGTGGAACTATATTTTTATTCAAAGACTGATGCATCTCAAAGGAATAATATGCAACATCCTGAATATCGATAAATTAAAAATCAAACATACCCTATGTCAATATATTGTGGAGCAAAGAAAAAATTCAAATTAAATCTGGATTTGTTGTTCTCAGCTACAGAACCGCATTGCATTCACCAAAGAAAAAAAAATAGACACACTATCTCGGAAATATGAGAAAAGTTTGCATAGGCCTTTATCAATCGTCACTAACGCTAGGATAAGATAGTAGCCAATTATGGCACTATCAGTTTCTATCTGTTTTCATTTCCTACTCAGAATGAGACACTGGGAACGATTAATGTCACTTAATGTGGACGGCATTCATATTAGTACAGGCCTGGCTCCAGGATAAAATGAGTGAGGGGGCTTAAGTTTCTTGCCAAAGGACACATTGGACGTGATGCTGCAGGAGCCGGGGATCAAACCCCAAAGCTTGCGGTTGAGAGATGACCGACTCTACCTACTGAGCTACAGCCGCATGGGAAAGAGAAGAGGCACACTCAGGCTGCCATGTCACAGACAAGCTTCAATGTTTAGCCAGCTCGGGCTTGAAACATCTCCATTTTTCAAAAGCATGGCAACTTCTCGAAGAAAAAAACCCCACAAGAATTCTCCTTTGTCTGAGATCCTGTCATTGTCCACTTTAGGTTCAATCAGAACATTTTAGCCCTGGCTCTATGTGGATAATCAAGGTGCAAGCTACGATAAATGCAATTTTTTTCACACCGAGCAGCTGATAAATGGTCTCCAGTGACGCTGAATGAATTGAAGTTTATGACTCCTGATTGCAGCCTGTTTATCTTCATGGTAGGTACAGAAGTTCTTCACCACAGGCGACCACTTACAGCACAGGTTCTAATCTGTGTTCATTCACAATCAGCCTCGACTATTTGCTCCCGGAGAGTTTTATTGCTTCCTGCTGTGTTTACCTCTCATTCTAATGGGGAATTAAAATAACAGTACAAAAGAATGGGATATTAATTACATTTATACTGTAGCTTCTGTTTGGTTCAAACTTCAGTTCAGACATATCTCATATGAGAATAACCAATCAGCAACAAGTCTTTAAGTCATCAAAGACACATTAAGAAACGTTTCCTGATAAATGATGTGTATTGTATACCTGCATTAAGATGTGTTGAGATGTGAGGCAGACAAAGCTGTTTGCCATTGCATGGTTTTCTCTTAAACTTTATAGTCATTTGTAATCTTGCAGAGAAGCTTTTTTTTGTCTTTTCCTCACCTGCTCGAGGTGAGAGACACCTTGCCATCGGCACGACAAGCAGTGAACTGAAGTGTGAGTAAACATCTCCTGTGTTTAATCGCAAAAAATAAACCCAATGAGCCACAGTATACCTTATCTCTCACAGAGCAGGAAGCATCCAACCTGCTCTATCACAACAGCACATTCAGATCACAAGGTTAGCTCAGCTGGCTCCATCACCTTGACAGTCAGTGAGACTCAATTATCAGCAATCAACAGGCCTGCTGAAGTGTCCTTCAGTGGCACGCTGCATCATGAACAAGGACCTCCCTGTAAAGTAGACACAGAGAGCCTCACCGCTGTAACCAATAATACATCATCAAGTCATTAAAATGTTCAGGCAACCCAAGGCGCATTTTACCATAAACTGTTTCTTTGTAAAGGCTCATGGCTTCACTTGTAGAGCAGAAGTAAAAGAATGTGAACAGGCCTTGAGTAAAAAAAACAAGCTTTCATGTCTGCATGTGTGCAGTTTCAGAACCCATTAGCTTTTGTCTGATGGAGATATATTCTTCTGGGAGTGATGGGCAGCTTCTCACGCTTTCAGGTGTAACCAGCAGTTATAGCAGCGATAAACAACCTCAAGTGAAGACTTCCTTTTATGTGCGCTGCATTTTTTTACAGTCCAATATAGCGACTTGCAACCAAGACTACCAAGTGTTACTGGAGCTGTTGGACCTCTTCTTAATGACTTGGGATCCACCAGGAGGAAACTTGGAAAACGTCGCCGGAGAAAGGAACGTCTTGGGCGACTTGCTTAGCCTGTTGCTACGCGACCCGTGTCAGTCAAGTTGATCATTTTTGGATTGGAATGGGTTCTTAGCTGCAGATATCTGAGATAAATAAATCGTCATCAGATTACAACCAAAAGTGAGCCAGGATGTCATTTCAATGGACTATCTCCAACCTGTGTTTGCTCTCCATACAGACAGTTTTTCAACATACACCATAGCCTGCTGATATGTGATTGGCCAGTACTACCTGGACTACAAAGGTACTACAAACAGAAACCAGAACGCTTCCCATACAAAAATCCAGACCCCTCCCTCCCCCATTTTAATGTAGAATATGTGTAGAGATTAGCATGTGTGCTATATGACTGTATTCTGCCTTTTTACGTTTTATTTTACAATTTAAATCATATTCTCGATGAGATCTTAACCTGCACAACAAAAGAGCTGTAAAATATATAGGAGTATGATGCTATTTAACAATACAAACAGGTTGGAAAGTGGCACTAGAATCTCCTCAAGGTCTGACTCACAGCTCAGAGCAGAGCAGCGTGCATGCAGGTCAGATGTGACACTGAACGCTGATATTTACTGTTCAAGAGGGAGTTCATTTTCTCTGTCTATTTCCACAGAGATATTTATGAGGCCAAATAAAAGTGTGAGTCAGTTTGTGCAAGCGACACGTCTTCACGTATTTCCAAGGCTATAACTGAAACACTGATCAAGATCAATACAAACAGCTGATATGCTCTGAAGAGCATTGAATCAGTTTTTTTTTTTATCAGCTGAATGACTTTGTGTCTACGGACTCAATGACATTCTGTCGGTCTATCGCTCTATGCATCTCTGTTGTCTGGAAGAAAATAGCACAACTATTAAATGGACTTCTGCCAGAGATTTTCTTGCTACTTACCCCCAATGATTGTTTTCTTATGTAGGGCTAAAGTTCGCTCAAAGTTTCCACTTATTCACTGAGCAATCTGTCCTTCTGTTTGAAAAATATGAATAACATTTTGGAGAGTTATTCTTTGTTCCGAGATGATGAAGCCTCAGGACTTGAATTATTCTCTAGAACCGCTATGAGGATCAGAAAAGTGTTTTTGTTTTAGCTGAACTATCTTGACAAGCTTTTGAAGTCAGCCTCAAGTGGACACTCGAGGAACTGCAGGTATTTGCACTTCCACGTTGGCTCCATCTTTGAACATTGGAGGTTGCCTCTTGTACGAGCGATCTGGTGTGTGGTATTTTTTTTTCTTTTTGTGATGATATTGACTGCCAGTGTCTGAGGACTGGAGTTTTTGGGACATGGTGTGTGGGTGTAGAAGGTTAGATAGGTGCTGAGGGACTCGGGCATATGACAGTATTTCTAAGTGAGGAGGAGTATTGTGTTTTTGATTCGGGATCTAATTGGGAGCCAGTGGAGGCGGATGAGGGTTGGGGCGATGTGCTGCCAGGGCTTTGTGCGGGTGAGGACTCAGAGAGGCAGCAGAGTTTTGGACATTTTAATTTGCTTGCACATAAGATTTATTCAGCTGAATTTTTGCAAAGACAACTTGAATATTTATGTTCTGCACAGGAAAATCCTGTAATACCTTTGGTTAAAACCCTCTTGCCTCTAACACCAACCTAATTTCATATTTTTCCAATCACTTTGATTTGTGACACTCCTATCATTTTCAGCTCATTTTGCTCTGCGCTTATTAGCAAACCTTAGCATGCTAAAAAGCTTTTGAACCGGGAGATTTTTAAAATGTGCTTTATGTGTTTTGTTGTCTGTGGATAATTGTTTGGTGTTCATATCTTTTGATGTATTTTAAATCTAACGTGCTTCTTATGGGTCTTTTGTAAATAGCATTTTGGTAAATGTTTTTTCTATTTATTTTAAAGGTAACATGTTATCCTCCTTTTAAACTAGTTTAAATAAGTCTCAGAGCTCCCCAAAACATGTGTGTTAAGTTTCTTGTTCTAAATCCACTCTGATCCTGTATTTGATCATGCTTATAAACCCCTCTATTTCAGCCCTGCTCAGAACAGGCTGTTTCTGTGTCTGTACCTTTAAACGTGTAAATGAGCTGTGTCTGACCACGCCCCCTCTCTGGAAGGGGATGTTGCTCTGGCTTTCTCGCTCCATGTCCTATTGTTTACGGTGAGAAGGCAGACTCAGAGGGCAGAACAAACACCTAGCTGTGGGAGTGTCACCCACCTGGGGGAGGGGCTACTGCCCTTTGTGATGTCATGAAGGGAGAATCTCCAAACGGCCTGTTTGAGCACACATTTTACTGAAAAGTGGAGCAGGCGAAAGAGACGATAGACTTAGAAAAACATGACAAAGGGTATTTTGCACAACATGAGACCTTTAATAGTAGAAATGTGAACACTGTGAATTGCCCAGTATATAACCAGCTGCTCTCATGTGTTGGTTCATCCCACAAATTAATTTTTGGTATTACGGGTATTAATATTGGGTATTATTGGTTATTGATTTGGGGTATTCTTACATCAGGAAAATTAAGTTTTAATCCTTAGGAAATCTCAAAGAACGGTATGATACTAAAGTTTTGATATTCCATTTCATTGTTCAGCAAAGTTTTGCCAGTGTACAAACTTAAAATATTAGTCAGACATTCAGATAATCAGAGGATTATTTTTAATTCAAGCCCTGCCAGTATTCTGTGGTTTGTGCGTTTGACCCAGGAGGAGGAAATGTGACTGACAACGCCCCTCAGATGGAACTTATTCTGGTCTCATCAGCTTTCTCCATTGCCGTGAATCTGATGAGGGGGCGAGAATAGCAGCGCAGGGACCCTGCTGTGTTTGGTGTTACAAAAAGCTGCGAAAATGGAAAATTTGCGGCAACTTGGCAGCAATCACAGACGACGTCCAGCAACAATTAGGTCTCCTGAGAAGGGAGCAGGAGGATGTGCTTATTCAGAGGGCCTCTGCTCGAACTGTGCTGCCAACGCCAGAGACGGTACACAACATGAGATCCAAGGCAGACTGCTCAGTTTCCATGCGGCACACACAGAATAAGTAAACATCCATCTGTCTATCCTCTAGCTGGTGTCCAAGCTCGGATACAGTTTGCTGTCTTTGGGTAGTAATTGTAGGTTTTTCACCTCGAAGTGCCAGCAGACGCAGCCTGGAGGTGTACCTTTGTCAAATGTAGTGATATCGGTGTGTTGGTTCAAAGGTACAGTGGCACACAGACAGAGATGCTGCCAGTAAATGAGGGATGAAGGTTTGTCTGGGAGTGTGTGTTTGTGTGTGAGACACAGTGGTGACAGTGTGTGTGTGTGTGGGTGGACGGATGGATGGGCGGCTTTCACCCAGTTGGAAAGGAAGAATTATTGCTGTGATTCGAAGACACTGTCTCCAGCATTAAGGACTGTTTCACCACAAGACTCTAGTGTTACATTTCCAACAATCACAGTATTACCTTTTCTGTATCACGTCAGCAAATCCTCTTTCTGAGTAAACAAACTATTTACAACAAAATATGTTTTTTTCTTAATATAGTAGGAAACATCAAGCTGAGTGCTGGGAAATGCCGAAACATTTTAACTACTCAGTTAGGAGGATGTCAACAAAAGCAAGGCAACATACTGTTACACCGATATAATTATGATTTTGAATGGCTTCATATCAGAGTGTGTAAAAAGCTGGATGACATAACTGCTCCTAAAAAGTGATGCAAAGAGATTCAGAGCTCCCCCTTCAAACCGGCTGCAGTATAGGTCATAAGCTCCTCCTCCTCCACTGATTGATGTCAGTTTTCACTTTTCTGGGACGTTTGCTTTTAATGATTTGATGCTTTTAAAAGGGTATAAGGCCACGTGTGACAGCTCTGTTGACTAATGGGGCTCCTGCAGAGCTGTGTGCACTGGATTAGCAGAGTAGAGGAGGAATGTCGAGAGACAATTTGACAAAAAAGTAATGCAGCTCTTACCTGATTATGCTCATTAATAGAGGACATACAAGTAATATATGAGATAATTTAATTATTGTCTGGTAATGAACAACTACTGTAAAAATGGCTCAACAGTGTGATTTCGGAAGTAAAAATCTCGTTCATGTTCTCCATAGCCGATTTGATTATTAGCCATTATGTCATAACCATTCGAGGTAGACTGACCACGAAGCACGCCACCTGAGTGTGAAACGATGGTTTATGCTCCTGTAGAAGAAACAGGATCGTCTGACATCAACTTTGTTTTTAAGACGAACCACGATCAAAGAGTGTCACAGCGACGCCTCTGATTGGTGGAGCTGGCTGTTACCATGGCAATGTTTCCCACACCTCTGCGCCTACTGTGAACAGATAGCAGGCTAGCTTGTTAGCTAGCGTACACAAAAAGTACTAATAACCTTGTTGTGCCGCAATGAAGGTAGTTTATATATTAAACAACATAAACTACAAGACATTAAAACAACTTGTATTAACGGTAGAAACGCTAAAAACAACTACAAAAGTAAAATCTTAGAATAAGCGATTGAGAACATTTGATTGTGGGATGTGTAGTTCCTTGACTCCATACAAAAATTATGTACACAGTCTTGTACTTTTGCCTTTTCTTTAATTTTCAATGCTGCAGAATCAAATGTATTATAATCACACATATAGGGATAACTGGTTGTCTTGGATCGAGGCTTTAATCTCTTGTTATAAGGATTTTGTGAAGTGTCAGTGGAGTATTTGAATGGGGAAAACTACCTCCAGAACCAGAGTACAATGCAAAGTGGACGGTCACTTTTGAGCTCTAAAACATCGAATCACTCAGAGAGGACTATAATTAGTAACATTTATAACATTCTTTTCTTGACCCGCCTCTGAAGAATATCTCTTGTCCAATGCATGCTCAGTGAATGTGTGTAAAGTGTCTGCTCTCACACAGTGTCTGTTTTTCATGACTGTTAAAGCGGCTGAGAACTCCACAGGTTCTTTACAATGTTCTGTACAATGTCGACAAAAGTGAAGTTACAAAGACAGCAATGCTGGAAGTAGAGAACGTTTCGTTTCTTTGATGCAACACATACAGAAGATGCAGTAATGGACGCTTATCAACTTCTGACTTTCCGACTGATTCGTCTATAGATTTTTTGATTATGTAATAGATTTATACTTTTGTGCCATTTCTTCTTGTGTTAAGTAGTTCCTACTGGTAGCTAGAGAAATGAAAAGCGTGACGTATATGAGTGTTTCTGGATCCCACTGACTGAGAACTTGCTGTGATTGTGTCATTTAATTATCTTACAAGTGTTTTTATTTGCTTATAGGCCTCTAAGTGGGGGTGGTAATCTCTGACGGCTCAGATAGAGAACAGCCTGTCTCCTCATGCGCAGATTCAAGTCTCCCAGGATCCATCACTGTCTATTGTTATTATTAGTTTTGGCATAAAAAACTAATTTAGAAATCAGCGTTGGATAATTAAAAATCCAACTAAATCCGTTCCCACAGGAGAGAGAGAGAGAGAGAGAGAGAGCAGAGGATGTGTAAGACTGCTGCCAGAGTAGACGGAGAGATGTGAGTGAGCAGGCAGGATGTGTTTCATTTTCACTCATAATGACCTTGTAAAAAAAAAAAAACAGTTGTCTGTCAGTCATTGGGAAATGTGGCCTTTTTCTCCTTCGTCTTCTCCTTTGCTATCGTTGTATGTATTAAATAATAATCTATCTATAAGTCTTCTCTCCTCAAATGCATGTCTGAATATTTCAAGAGAATTTCAGGACAAGCTGCTGTGAAATCTTCATGAGTCGCCTGTTCGCACATGCACCTTCCTGTCGGACCAGGAGGAGGGTGGTCTCAGGACGCATGACGTAAAAAGGATGACGCAGTGATGGCGGATAAAGTAACAAAGTCTCAAGAACATAATTGAAGGCAGAACAGAGTAGGAAGCAGCTTCACTAAATGAACAATGATCACACCGGCTGCGTGATGTGAATCATCCCCACCACGTCCTGCTCATTTGCATGTGGTTATATTTCCGTCGGTGTTCACACATCGGATCTAGGCAGAAATTTTACCAGGCAGGGAAAGTCAGGTGAGATAATGCAGATGAGCAGGACGCTCACCCTGAACATGTTTTCAGGAGTTTAGTGCATGAGTTAAAACATCCACCCATCCATCCACCCACTTACCCATCCATCCACCCACTTACCCATCCATCCATCCTTACTCCATCCATCCATCCACCCATCCTTACTCCATCCATCCTTACTCCATCCATCCACCTACCCATCCATCCATCCTTACTCCATCCATCCATCCACCCATCCTTACTCCATCCATCCATTTGTCCATCCATCCACCTACCCATCCATCCATCCTTACTCCATCCATCCATCATCCATCCATCCATCCATCCACCCATCCTTACTCCATCCATCCATTTGTCCATCCATCCACCTACCCATCCATCCACCCACTTACCCATCCATCCACCCATCCTTACTCCATCCATCCATCCATCCATCCATCATCCATCCATCATCCATCCATCCATCCATCCATCCATCCATCCATCCACCCATCCTTACTCCATCCATCCATTTGTCCATCCATCCACCTACCCATCCATCCATCCTTACTCCATCCATCCACCTACCCATCCATCCATCCATCCATCCACCCACTTACCCATCCATCCATCCTTACTCCATCCATCATCCATCCATCTATCCATCCATCCATCCTTACTCCATCCATCCATCCATCATCCATCCATCCATCATTACTCCTTCCGTCCATCCACCCATCCATCCATCCACCCACGTACCCATCCATCCATCCTTACTCCATCCATCATCCATCCATCCATCATCCATCATCCATCCATCCATCCATCCATCCATCCATCATCCATCCATCCATCCATCCATCATCCATCCATCCATCCATCCTTACTCCATCCATCATCCATCCATCCATCATTACTCCTTCCATCCATCCTTCATCCATCCTCCATCCATCCACCTACCCATCCATCCTTACTCCATCCATCCACCGACCCATCCATCCATCCTTACTCCATCCACCCATCCATCCATCATCCATCATCCATCCTTACTCCATCCATCCACCTACCCATCCATCCATCCATCATTACTCCATCCATCCAACCATCCATCCACCTACCCATCCATCCATCCATCCATCCATCCTTACTCCATCATCCATCCATCATCCAACCATCCATCCTTACTCCATCCATCCACCTACCCATCCATCCATCCATCCATCCATCATTACTCCATCCATCCACCTACCCATCCAACCATCCTTACTCCATCCATCCACCTACCCATCCATCCATCATTACTCCATCCATCCATCCATCATCCAACCATCCATCCTTACTCCATCCATCCACCTACCCATCCATCCATCCATCCATCCATCATTACTCCATCCATCCACCTACCCATCCAACCATCCTTACTCCATCCATCCACCTACCCATCCATCCATCATTACTCCATCCATCCATCCATCCTTACTCCATCCATTCACCTACCCATCCATCCATCCTTACTCCATCATCCATCCATCCATCCATCCTTACTCATCCATCCATCCTTACTCCATTCATCCACCTACCCATCCATCCATCCTTACTCCATCCATCCTTACTCCATCCATCCACCTACCCATCTATCCATCCACCCACTCACCTACCCATCCATCCATCATAACTCCTTCCATCAATCCATCTATCCACCCACTTATCCATCCATCATCCATCCGTGCACCCACCCATCCTTACTCCATCATTCATCCATCATCCATCCATCCATCCTTACTCCATCCATCCACCTACCCATCCATCCATCCTTACTCCATCCATCCACCTACCCATCCATCCATCCTTACTCCATCCACCCACCTACCCATCCATCCATCATTACTCCATCCACCCGCCTACCCATCCATCCATCCATCCTACTCTTTATCTGCTTGAACAGTCTAATCTTACCTTTGATGTTTTCTTATTAAAAAGGTTGTTCATACTCGGCTTCCATCTTAAAGTGTGAGAAGTTTTTTTTTCTACTAACTGTCCCTAATGTCTGCCCTGAAATATGAAAAGGGGCATTCAAGTATGCTGCTCCCTCTTCTTTGAATCAGCTGCAAAGTTCCCTGAATCATAAAGAACATGTCTCACTGGATGCATTAAAAGTCATTCTTATGTCTGAAGATGTGTTTTTATTCATATGGTAATCTGTAACCTTTTATTTGTGAGTTCAAAAGTCTGTTTGATCTTGATGTTGTCTGCCTTGGCCAGAGCACTTTAGAAAAAGGGAGTTTTAATCGTAATAGGTCTTCACTCCTGTGTAAATAAAGATTTTAAAAAGTATTTTTCTATCTTTTTTGATTGGGTGGCTGTTGGGGTTTTCATGTATGCGTGCTAGGGTTGACAACATTTTCGGTACTTCTCAATACAACTTGTTTTAAAATGAGACAACCTCTATTTTTTAATGATCAATAGAATTCAAAAGTACCAAGGCTTCAAAAAAACTACAGTTTTTAAGTCGTATTTTTAAGCAAAAGCTGACTAGGGTAGAAGAAAAAAACTACCAACCGACGTACCTGACTCCCAGCCACCACCATCGGACTGTGTCGTCTCCACAACAGCCGGCGCTACACAAATAGTGATTGATAGATTGATTGAAATATCGATGATTTGATTTTAAAAAATATGGCGTTCTTAACAGATTTCCCTGGTAAATTAACTCCCCACGTCACTACTTCATGACTCCTCACGGCAGCACTTATGACATAATGGAGCGTTCATTGCGGAAAGAAAATGTTGACTGTGGAATAAAATACGGAAAGAGAGCAGGACAATGTTTGACAGTGGTGAAAATACATTTAAGGATGATACATGATAAGAAGTCAAACTGACACCAAATTGTGAAAAATTACATTAATTGGGCACTTATAATTAAATGATTGTCTTGCCATATATCAATAAATGCAGAATCACTGTATCATGATATTATCATTATGTGGGCCATGCATTGAATATCCTATTGTATCATGAGTTACCCTGTGATTTCCAACCCAAGTATTTAGCTTAGACCCTTCAGCACCTTCCATTGTATCTTTGAAAAAACACAATCAAAGTGAGAGTGTGTTTCAAAACTAATTTTCTATTGCAACATAGAGTATATGAAAATCGTGTCAAAGTTAAAGGATTGCCACACCTGCAGTTCTTGGACCAGTCTTTCCATCCACTCACTGCAGAGAGATAAACTGATATGACCCAGTAAAGAAAGCACATCAACCTATAACTGTCCTCACCCTCTCATCTTCCTTTATGGGCACCTTATGATAAACTCTTCAGCGTATTTATAGTTGCACTGCGGGGTAACAGCACTGCAGAGCCTGTCCTGTCCGAGCAGGTACACTGTACTGTATGTCTGTTTCATTTTGAGAGAAATCCATTTCAGCCCTCTGCTCAAGCAGTGAGAATCCGACCCAAACTGATCCTCAGAGATGCCCGAGTTGTTGCAACCACAACACTTTGTTTCTAAATATCATTTAGGTTTGTCAGCTTGTCCAAACATTAATCCCCCCGAGAAATAGCCTCATGAAAAATGTAAGTTGTTTCCCTGTCTGGGCCCATTAAGTCTCCTATTAAGCTTTCAAAGACAGTCGATACCCAGCGCCTGAACATTTTGATTCACTCTAGAGCTCAAGTTGCACCTTGCCCATCCTCCAGTCACTCCGTCTCATGCCCTGCACAGACACAAACCCGAAGCTTTCCAACAGAACGCATTAAGGATTTATACACATCCAGCCATGCTCTGGTTTATCCTATAATCTACAAAATGTCAACACAACAGACACTAAAACCTTTAATTTGACATTTTGATTGCATTTTTGAAATATGAACCATGTGCAGAGGTGGGAAGTAAAAATATGTCCCTTTACTGAAGCTGACTTTTCTGTACTTTACTATCCATAATTCATAGCATCTGTAATTTCCTTGAGTATTTATTATCTGATAAGTTTATTTTAACTAATTCAATCTAAACATAAATGTATGTATTCATCATTTTAACATATAACATTTAATGCATACAAAAAAAAAAACACAATTACCACAGACAAAGTGTCACTAAAAGCCTCTGTGGATTAACAAACTCTTAAATGCACAGTATGTAAAATCCACCACCAGGGGGCTCTCAATCAAAACAATAAGAAAAGATGACATCGAGGATAACGGGGAATCATGGGAGTTCTCTCTGCTACATTGGCCTTTATTTACATTTTTTTTACTTTATTTGAACTAAAATAATTTATATTCATTATGTCATTATGACATCACCAAACTAGAGAGAAGAGGGCTTAGAGGAGTTAGCATTTTTCGGAGGCGGGGTTAAGACACTATTAGCCCCGCCCTCCAACCTCTGTTTATTCCCATCAAACTGATTTCCACATTGATGCATAATATGCTTTTATGTTTGTGTTTTTAAATGTATTTAATTTATGAATTTGTATTAATAAAGTTAAACAGTCTATTGATTGTTGGCCAGTAAAGAATGAATTTAAGAGCCTACTTCAGAAAGGAAGTTGCATAGGTAATTGCATTTTTACGAGTGTGTAAAATGTGTTCTTGTGCCACGTCTGTGCAAGATGTGTTTGTGCATGTAAACTGGTTACAATGAGAACAGGATGTTTGGTTTCAGCCTTGAAGACACATTAAGCACTGAAATATCTGCTACAGTGTCCAATACAAACAGCAGCACAGTTAATGAGTACATAACCTGTCTTGATATGACAGCTGGCATGTATGCATGTTGCTTAACAGATGGCAACAATCGCTCAATAAACTGGGAGACGGCCGTGCATCCTCGCAGACGTTTCCTCGAGGAGAAATCGAACAGACCATAACAGGTCTATTTTTTTTTTCCCCTGCTGGAAGCACAAATCTCATCACCCACAGACTGAGACATCATCCTTTCCTCTCCTTCAATAGTGCGACTCGTGCCAGATATCTTCACCGCAGCACAACTTAATCCGAGACTCATTGAAGGGGCCTGATAAAACACTGTCTTCCAACTCCCTTGTCAAATAACTTCAGTAGGTCTTTAGTTAATATAGAGATCAAATCAATCAAAGCTGGATTTTAATGGATTCTGCCGGCCATTTGTGGTGGGGATTATTTTTCTTCAGTACCTCTGGAAGCTCAGAGATATGAGGAAATTGTGCTTTTTATCATTGGAAATTAATGATTTCCAAAATATATTGGATCATGACTTATGCTTGTCAAATTGTGTTGGGTAAGGGAGAGTATGCAAATGAGAGGCTGGAGGTGTAGGTGTGAATTTCTATGTTCTATTTATCTATCTTTGTGAGGTTTCATTTTTCATGAGCCACAGGTTATAAAATAGTGTTTTTACAATCTGCAGGGTACAACAACCCTGTTGTCCCCAAGTACAGCCAATGTGTCAGTTCACTGTGTCACAGAGACAAAATAAATGTAGGTATTTATAGATGGCTCAACGTAATCTCTCAGAGTGCAAGCTGACAGGGCCCTTATTTTTATCGACAGTATGCAGGTAGCAGAAACATCATATTGTGTTAACCCATGATATATAAAGTCCAGCATCATTTAAAGCCAAATATTACTGTTTACGGCTACTGTTTTGGAGCCTTCAGTTTGGCTGTAATCATTTCAGTTCTTCTGGCCTCAAATGACCATATTCTGTAAAAACTTGTACTGTCACAAAGAACTTATATTTACCATCTCGTCATGATCAGACTCTGTATCCCAATGGTTTACATGTGATGCAAGCCCGGAGAGGAAACTGTAGATCAATCGTGGCTGGCGGTCTGCTTCTTTTTCGACATGTACTGTAGGTTATAAATCAAGCTTTAGACAGGGAGTGGGTCACTTAAATTAAACATGTTGGAGCCTCTGAGCAAAACATAAACAAGCTGAAAGAAGCGTCATCCCATCGTGTGGGAACACAGAGGTGAAAACAACAAACCCAGAGGGAGTTTGACTTCACTTGTTTTTAGAAAGGAGTTACTCATAGATATTTAGTAAGAATATATGATACCTGCTATATTAAAGATAAAGATAGAAGATAAACTTTATTGATCCCCCATGGGGGAAATTTTTTAATTACAACTGATGTGGATTTCCTTGTTGTTGATATGTTTGATGATGAAGAAATTCGCCGTTGAGACTGACTTGCTTTCAAAGAGTATAATTTTTATTTAAGCAAGAAACAGAGTCACTGGTCACGTCTGACCAGGAGGATCATGAAGCCAAATAATGATCTCCCCCGAACATACAGAGACAATCGCCTCTATGCACCCAAAACATCTGCTTTTCGTCATGGGTCATAAAAACCATCATGTAACACATCCATATTTGGCAATTCTATTACACAACACCTTAAGATAAACATTCAACTTGAGGGGACTCCTAAATCTCCTTCAGATACAAATTCTCTCCAGATGTATACGTTATAAACTTAAAGGAGCAGTATATTCTCTCTGTCCTAGTTACGTCAGACACTTAGCTCAAGAAACAGGAAACAGGAATATAATTATTAAAAAGAACAATAAGTTAAAAATCAAACATATGTACATCAGTTAAATAAAGGCAGAAAAAATACAATAATAGAATAATACTAGGTATGTCCACTTCCACTTGTGGAAAGACTTATTATTAAAAACACACACAGTGTGTAGCATTATTGTTATGAGGTGGTGATGCTGTTAAAGAGTCTGATTAAACTCTACATTCATTTCTACAATGTCACATATTATACCTTAAAGGGGACATATTATGAAAAATCCACTTGTACAGTGTTTTTGAACATATATTTGGGTAACCTGAGTGTCTACAAAATGTGAAATAAACCCATCCAGTCCTTTGTTTGTGGTCTGCATAAGTCTTACAACACAGAGAAAAATGCTCCTTTTCAAATGTGCTCTCCTTGTGATGTCACAGTGGGATTCTGGTAAAAAAAAAAATCCCCTCCTCTCTCCTGGTATCTCCACCCATTGACTCCACCCCCAGCCTAGAACAAAACTTTTGCGCAGGTCCGCCATTTTTATTCTCGCTACAGAGGAGTGATGTCTACGGGGAAAACTCAGGGGCGGGGCTCATTGCATTTAAAGAGACACACACCAAAACGGAGCGTTCTGAGAGAGCTGGTTTATACAGGGTCACAAACCTCCTCTGGTGCTTGATTCATGTTATATTTTGACCAAAGCACAGCACAGATGTTTCATTTAGACCACAGGGGGACTGTTTGAAAATCTGGAAAAGGATTATAATATGTCCTCTTTAAAGTTTCTTGTCCCCTTCCCACAATATCTTTAACGTACAGTTCTGTTAATATATTCTATTCAAACCTTCATTGCAGTTTCACATTCACTCTTATGATAACTCTCACCATGATTGAGATTATTTATTGCTTTATTATCCTCAAGTATTGCTTAATCAATGTGAGTACACCATAAGAGGATCCCTCTTTACTGTACTATCTCGTATTTTGGATTGCAGTTATTGCAGGCAACTCAGCGTCGAGCCAGAAAACAATAAAAAAATTGATTGTCCCATATTTCTCCTAATTACAACAGCTGTGATCAATTTCCTCGCTTGTTGTTGTGTCCAATTACTTCCTTGACCAAATCCCCACAGTCCTCTTGCAGTGGAGCTGCAGCTCAGCAAACGAGCCGCTGCCTAAGGTTGTCGGGAACATTTATCCACCATGTACACAGGTTCACTGCGATGTAAACATATTTAACACGGACTCATTAGCAACATCTAATCCCACATTTATCCCCGTAGTAGGACTTCCAGTTTGACTGATAATGAGGCTAAGCGTGCTGTCATGCATGGTCCTGTGTTGTACTGTGAACTACAGTAAAAAAAAAAGCACTTCCAGCATGCAGGCTTCTCCCTTGTTTCTCGTACTTTACCTGTGAGTGCCTCAGAGCATGCGCTGTCGTTTAATACTCTTTCTCTTACAGAAAAACATATTTATCATTCTCGAAACCATGCAGCGAATAATTGACCAATTATTCAGTAAAAGGAAGTGCAGATTCTGCATAATATCAGCCTCCTAAAAATGAAGCAAATTGACGGTGCAGAAAAAGCGATCTGTTTGTAGGAGTGCGTGGCAGGCCTTTGTAACTTGTGATTTAGTATCCAGAGTAATTACCCAGGTGTTGTCTTCCGCGGTTAAGTTCAACACCACGGCCAAAAAAAGTTACTTCCTGCGGTGCAACACGAAAGAAGACGGAAAGCGATTATGCGAGGCAGTGTGGTGAGCAGCGATGATGTATGATGCAAACAAATCTACCTCTGGCTCTCAGACAGCAGCACATGGGCGACTGCTATCCTGATGCGATTAATCTCCATAATCTTTTGCAAGATTCAAGAAGATTGCTAATACAGAAAGAACCTGTTTACACACAGGTGCTGTTTGCAATGTTGATTACTGCCGTTGATTTTACTTTGAAAAGTGTCATCAAAGTTTGCAGTGTGAGATGAATTAGTTATTTTCCTCACGATAAGCTAGACGGCTTCAATCTTGATGTGAGTCAGATTAATTAAGAATCGCAAGAAATGCCTGATGGTGAGAAGGCATGCAGGGAGAAATGATGAAGATAATCCCTGCTCATACAGATACACACATATACTTACTATTAACACACACACACACACACACACACACACACACACACACACATCATTCTTCCCTAAAAGTGGTGGACAAAGAGATGTTTTCCAAGTCAATCTCCCGGGCTCATCCTTTGATGAAAGTCCGACCTCTTTCATTGATCTCTCTGTTATCTCAAATTGGTAGGACCTCTAGTCCAATAATGACTGACGGATGAAAAGTTCCTTTCATTTTTTCGGCTGCACACTTTCCCTACCACCAGAAAAATGTAAAGACAGAGCAATATGATCTTGAAGTTGAAGTTGAACAACAAGCCTGCTTGTGTGTGTGTGTGTGTGTTTTCCTCCGGAGTCAGTACTACCTCTCATTAGGTCCATCATTATGCTAATAAATCCAATTATCTCTCAGCTGTTGCATGCACGCATCCATGGAAAATGAAATTTTACACTCCGCTGCAACCCACGTGGAAGTTTTTATTGTTTTACAAAATTGAATCAAATTAGATTTGATTTGGGTTTTTATTTTTTTTTTTTTTTTTTACACACTGATGAACAGAAGGAGAGCGTTCAATGTCAAGGTGAAAGTAGATCCAAAAGAAACTGCAGACATCACACACAAAAAAAGGCATGTTTTCAAGAAAATATTAACTCCTGTTATTAGATAAACATGAGTCATCACTGATGAAGCTGTTAAGTTTTTAAAAGTCAGAACATTTAAATATTTAAGATACCTCAAGAACATTTTGATCGTTGCGTTGGCAGCCAATAATTCATTATAACCAATTCTAGCCTCATTTCTTGCTCCTAATTTCTTAAAAAATATGATGTTTATCTGGACTTGTTGGTGAATGAAGCTTATAATAAGTGTAAAGTAGACAAACACACTTGTTAAGATTCAAGATTTTTGCAGCTTTGACATGTTTAGGTGTCCAGTTAGTTTCACGAGAAGTCATTTCAGACTTTGCCTGTCGAGCTCATCTGTTGGAAAACAAACATGAAAGATTCATTTTCATACAGGAATTGGTCTCACAATGCAAAGCTAGTTCTGCAGGGACTGAGACAAAACTTGATCAAGTCGGGAGTTGGTGGCTAGGGTTTAAAAAAGCCTGTTCACTTCTAATCCCAGTACAACCCGACAGAGCTGGAGCTGTTTTGATGGAGGGAAGAGGGACAAATTGCTGTGCCAAGACGTGCTGCATTTGCTGCCAAATGTGCATCTACTAAATGTTGCCTTTGACTGGCGTATAACTGAGCAAGCCAGTATTTTTTATTTATTTTAAATGTAAAAAATAATTTAGATCGCTTTGTGGTGATTTGTTTCCACTCTCACAGAAAGGGTTTCATTCTTTTGATTTGCACGCAATAAATCTGCTTTGATTTACAGTAAAAAAAACACAGGCTGGATGAAAAAGTTCTTCTGGACTCATGTAGCTGCAGCACTTCTGTCTCTTTGTAGGGAGTATTTGCGAAAGCTTGTTCATCTAACAAACCCACAAAAAAGGCAACAGGCAACGGAGCGCGCGCGTGTGTATGAGAGGAATAACAATCAAGCTGTCATTACCTTGAGGCCAGTTGTACTGGTAATTGTGAGAGGATGACAACAGGTTGGCTGGCAATAGGGCTCATCTTCCTCTGGCTAGTTTAGCACCTGCCTGCTGGCCACTTGCCTAATTTTTGTCTGACAGGCTCAGCAGGAATGATTGATGCCCGGAGGCCTCTGATGCTGTGTGTGTGTGTGTGTGTGTGTATGTGTGTGTGTTAAAGTGCCAAACTGCTCTATCTGAACACCACTATTCATATTGAAAGTCATTTAAAGCCACACCTGTCATTGCACACACAAGTTCTCCTTTGTAGGCTTAGCCCCGGACACACACACTCTGGAGATAAGCAGGTACTGTCTGGTGCTGATAATATTTTTGGAAATGTGAATAACTTCTGGAGGATTTTTCCGAGCCAATGTAGGTTACAAAAGATCTGCGGGTCCACTTTGTGTTCGGCTGATGCTGCACAATGCCCGTGGCCGACAATGAGTTTATCATAAGGGGAACGTCCTGCTGGCAGTGTCTCCTGGCTGTGTGGCTGACGGGAAGCTCCTTGTTAACATTGTTTAAGAAATACTGGCCAATTACCAGGGTGTTGTTTTGTTGTGAAAGACTTAATTCCCATGACCCCCCTTCCCCCGCCGATAGAGTCCAGTCAGACTTCACTTCACACATATCATAAGACCACCACTCAAGCTTTCCTCTATTGTTCAGCATCGATAATCTCCGTCTTTGCCTTGTGTATGATGACCTGAATGCAGTGTGGTATACTGAACCCCTTATCCTCTTTCTTATGCATCACACATATCCATGCGCGCACACACACACACACACACACGCGCGGGCTCCTTTAGCTCCAAAGAATTTTAAACCTCCCAATGTCCTGATACTATTGCATTTTTCATTGGTATTTTAAGCAAAGAGTTGTGAGGTCTTAGAAGTCAGCTGGCATTAATTCCTCTGAGGCGGAGAGATTCAACTTCTGCCTGGAAAGAGGCTTAAAAAGAAAGTTCTCCTGCTTTCCAAATGACTAAATTGCTCCTTTCTCACATAGATTTTCATATTCCTCAGTGGACAGGGGAACAATAGATTATTGATCGTGAATGGAGTTTGCGCTGTTTAACGCCCCAATAATTTCACGATGTTAAATATCTTATTAAGGCGTGTGTCCTTTTTTTAGAATATAAAGATTTTTAAATAGTTTTGATTCAGCCGAGAAGTTTGATCAGTTGTTTCATTGTTCTCCACGGTCGAGGGCTCTCAAGTGTCAGGGGTGCAGGTGTATAAATAAAACATCAAGGAAGGAAGAAAACACAAGAAAACGGAGGTCATTAATTCTTCTTTGTGGAAAAAAACATGAAATTTAATGTATTTTTTTTCTTCTACCATGAGATATAGATGGAGACATGAGTGACTGAATATCACACAAAAGACAGATTTCTTTTGTATTCAATGGGACAAGAAGGCTTAAATTAATGGAAATATTCGTAATGTGCTGTACAGTCGGGGTTGTGTCCAACACATTCTCATCCCAGGTTGTCGGATACAGACACTTTGTCACACTGCTTTGGCATCTAATTCTGACCACAGACTGTTTAAAACATTGACGGTGTGTCAGTGACATCACCCTTTGGTTTCTAAAGCGATCTTTTGAAGCCCATCAATGTTGGTGGCCTTAAAGTCTTTATATGCGATTTTTCACACTTAAATGTAGCAGAAATCAAGTATATCCTCTGAAAATAACTCTGTGAGTCATGACTGTCTACAATGGGTGTAACACCCGAGTCCCACTGTCTGTGATGTTTTCAGAGTTTTCAGAGTCCTATCTTCACTTTGTTTACATCGCCAGGACGGCCGGCTGACTCCTCCCCTCACGTATAAAAGTTGTTTAATTGAGGGACTAGAGAAAAGAAGAATAACATACTGTACTCACTGCTTAACTGTGTTTCTAGATCACGCTCATTTCAGGTAAATTTACATGCAGTGTGAAGATACGAGCATAATAAAGATCACTAGCGTTAGCATGCTAACACAACAATGCACCACGAGTTGTTTTGGTTTCAATGCTGGTGCTCAAGGGCGACATCTGCTGGATCAAAAAAATCGCATATAAAGCCTTTAATGAAAACGTGCTGTCTCTACCTAACTTTAGGTCAACCTAGTAACAGGTAAAGCGGTGCAGCTAAGGTGGGCCTTGAGCCTCCTGATGAACAGATAAGTGAGGTTAATCACACCCCTTTTTATGCGTAAATCTTATCCATCAATTAAAACGGATGAGCTATACATTTATTTTTAGACTAAAATCGTTAAAAACGGTCATAAACACGCTTATTACTTCTGTAAAAATTTACACTTTTAAAGGGGTTGCTAATGGGACTTCGGAGGTTTTTTGCAGCCAGCCTCAAGTGGACACTTCAGGAACTGCAGTTTTTTGCACTTCAACATTGGCTTCGTTTTCTAACACTGAAGGTTGCTGCTTGATTTAGACTCACAAGGTTGAGTCTTTTATGTGTCCTACAGATGTTGAGACTGCTTTGAAGTCATGTTCATTTGGTAAGGTTTACGCACACAAAAAACTTCAAAAGTTAACGATTATGGAAAACAAGGACGCTAATTAGCCTAGCGGTTGTGGCACACACCATGTAAAGAGGCTATACTCCTTGAACCGGGCAGCCTGGGTTTGACTGTGATCCTCGGTGCTTTGCCCCACGCTCTCGTCCCAGATTCCTTCTCTATTCACTGTGTTTCTCTACAGGCATGAAAGCCAAGCCACAAATATAATCTTTAAAAAACATGTTTCAGGAAACATATAGGGGTAGGTTTAAAAAAAACAACAACTTTACTTTTGGCTAGGTTTAAGCACAAAAACATGACGAGGTTTCAGAAAAGTTTTTGGGGAAATTTAGTATTTAAAAGAATGTATGCTACTTTTAGTTAGGTGTAGGCACTAAATATCAAATGGTTTTTGTGCTGTGAACCTGACAGTGGAATACATCACGGGATGGTTTCAGTCATTAATGCATAGTTTATTTTTGGTTTCAAACCCCCGTCCCAGTGGGTCCTAAAGTCCTCTCTCTGTTTGGGCCATCCATCCCCTACAACAGTCATCCTAATTGGATCCTCCCCACTGTTACACTAAGTCACAAAACATAGGTTTCTCTTGTCATCTAATTTTGCCACAGGAGGGTTTAAGGTGCTTAAACTTGATCCCGTCGAGTGCAATGCTGACTCTGAAGGGTAACTTGAGCATTTGTATGAGACGCCAAAGAACTGCGACAAAGTGTTATATCGAAGGCGCTGGGACTGAGGACGAGTTGTTGCTGCACGAGGCGCTGAAGTCTATCTTTGCATTAAATGAACTTCTCCATCTGATTCACATTTATTCTAGCCAGTTTGGAGAACCAGCGGTTGGTGTGTGTGTTTCTGTGGGACGACGTTTGAATGAAACCAAACTTTTGGTAGAGGGAAACGGCGGCCGTCTGCGGGGAGCTGACGTCCACGACGAGACGGGAGAAGCCCCGGTCTTTGCAGAAATCCAGAGCCTTCCCCGTCAGCCGCGAACCCAGGTTTTTGCGTCGCCACGGATACACGACGACCATGTGCGACATCTCGGCGTAGCTCCCGTCGCCGGCGTCTTGGCCGGACTCCGCTCCCCCTCCCGAGACGCTCCCGTTGCAGTCGTCGAACCTCTCGCCGTCCTCCGCTCCCCTCTTCCCCGTCACCGCCACCATCCCCACCACCTTGGACTGGCCTTTGACGTCCGCCTCGGCCACCCACAGACCGTTATCGGGGTTCTCCAGGTAGTGCGCCTGAATGACGGCCATGTCTGAGCTCAGCCTCCTCGCCACGTAGCCGTCGTAGATCTCATGGCAGCAGTAGTAAATGAGGCCGGCCCACGCGCTGCCGAAGAGAAGCGCCTGGAAGTAGGAGCTGCCGCCCAGCACGTAGCCGGCCATGGAGATGCTCAGAGCGATGCCGATGTGGTCCGGGTGGCTCATGGCCTTGAAGAAAGCCGGGTAAACGTGTTCGAGGATGCCGTCGCGAAAGAGGGAGCGGATCACGTGTTCGTCCGAGGGTTGAAACTCCCTGATGGAGAACTCGACTGTGTGGAAGAGGAAACAAAGAGGGCGGGAGGGGGAGAGAGGGGGAGCTCAGTGAGACTAATCTGCCCTGTTGTGCAACAAAACATTCCTCCTGGTTTCACAATACGGCTCAACATGCTCATGGAACTTTTTGTACAAAAGAAAAAAAATTACTAATGAATTCTACCTTTTTCCAGAACCTTTTAATTTGTAATTCAACTCTATTCCACTCAGACATTAAAAACTACAACGAGTGCATGACAATCAGCGGTGAATAACCCAATTAAAAGTAATGATTATCGCATTGTTCCGAGCTTTTAAGACTTCAAAGTGAGAGTCAATTTGAGTTTGATTCAATGAGCTCACATAAAAAGTGACAATAATGAAACGCTAAAGAAAGGTGAGAAACCCGGAGGCAACAAACAAAAGCTCTCGAGTTGCACTGAAATGTTTGATGTGTCATCCAGGCATGTTAGTAGTGCCATTCATACACACCCTAGCTGTCTTATTAGTGCTGTTGTTTCTAATCACATACTTGGAAATTTTAAAAAATAATAAAAATGAGCATAATCAGAACTTACAGTTATTTTTCTGGGCCATGCCGACTCTTTCCCCCCTCGTGTTGTCGTTCACTCTGAAGGACTCAGCGCTGCTGCTCGCCTGCACTTAAGCTACAGATTGTGGTAATCAGCCATTCACACAAGGGATTGAAATTAGTCGGAGCATGCTCACCTAGGAGAGTAGCACGCGAACGCGCACACACACACTGAAAAAAAAACAAAAAAAAAACGTGTGGACTTTAAAGGACTTTGAGGTGAAAGATAAAACGCTTCTTATTGTTGTGAGAACTTTTACCAAAGATTTTTGACGGCTGTGATTTAAGAAAGCGTCCTCGAGAGTTTAATTGAAATTAATCACAGTGTTGCTTTGATTACAAAACATTTTTTTTTTTTTTTTCAAAACTTAATTAGCTTAGCCAACAGAGTAAGGAACTCCATCATTGGATTTCTCAAGGAGGATGAGCACAGATCGTGAATATATTAAAAGCAGAACACTGAGCAGAATGTGAATTTGAGCACTTCAGAGATATTTTTCCAAGAATAAAATGTTCTTATTGAGGTCGTTTATTTTGGTGCTTCACTTTTTGACTGTGATATCTGAAGAAACTGTTCTGGATCTCCACACTGTTTCCACCCGGGGAATAAGAGGTGATAGTAGAATTAATATTGTGGAGAGCCCCTCTGACACAAAAGTCTTCCACGGTGTCAGTGACGGTGTCTTTTGCAATAACCCAGTGGCCCTCTGACATGATTAAATTTCCTTGGCAGGTATCGTCCTTTACACCCGTTTAAATCAATAGAGCCGCCTCATGAATCTGTGAGCACTGGAAGGTCAAGAGACCTGGAACTTTTTTGAAACCGTTTCACATCCACCGTGTCAAATCTGATTTTTTTTGGGCCCTCCAGTAACCGCGTTTGGCGAGTACAAATTCATTATTCAGTTTACATTTAGAAAGATTCAAAACCCTCTGTTAGACATTCAATTATGTATGTGAATGCTCTCATTTGTTGGACTCTTTTTCCTCTAAGAGTCTCATTTTACTGTAAAGTCAAGGCACTGATTACAAAGCAACATTTATGTAATACAGCCACAGATGTAATACCAGTATCAATGAATCGTTTTATGCAATCTATGAATACAACATGAATCTGAATAGAATGCCTTCAGACTAACTTTAAAGCTCCACCAGCACAAGGTGAAACACAATATCAGGTTGCACATGTTGTTGGCTTTATGGAGGTCACCAATAATATACCTCCTATACTCAAGCTAATGGAAATCAGACACTGAGGACGAGCTGATGAAACCTTTAAAATCCTGAATTTACCAGCGAGGTGCAGAGAAATAGACGGTTACGGCAGAGATTGGTTTAAGTTAGTTGGTGGTTTTATGGAGAGAGATGCATATAACTTGTTTGTGTTGGGTGTGTGAGTGCAGACAGAGTGTGGTGCATTCTGGGACGTTAGAACACCCAGTCGAGGTCCCCACACAATGACAAAGTTCCAACATAGCATGCTTGCTAAAACACTTAAACAATGCATCTGGTTCGTCCAATGTATCTGTGATGTCCATGCCAAAGAAAGTCTATTATATTATACGCTTTAAATTTTAAGACATGGAAGGTTAGATGGTTCATTTAAAGTTTCTTATGCTAATGTGGTCGCTAATTGGTGGTAGGGTTAGGGGGTTAGGGTTATTAAGTCTATTTAAGCTACACAAAAAGCCAGGCTGGACGGTGTACTGGGCATTTGGCATTCACATGAAACGGCACATAAATCCAGCAGGATTAGCTCTGCTTCGGTGACAGCGGGATCAGAGAAAGTGTAAAGGTTTGTAAGGTTCAATGTAAGTGCACAGAGTCGCATATCAGACCAGAACATTTAAATACAGTTTAGCTTGATACCCACGGTAGGACCAAATGTAAAAAGTTCAACATATGCTCAACCAACTTCACATCTTGATACTATGTCGATGTAATACAGCATTATAAAGCTATTCAAGGCATGTGCTCAGGAAGTTTTCAGACTATTAAGTTTCCAGTTATCTGTCGTTATTGCTCCCATTAGAACCAACTTCTGTTTGCCCATTTCTGTGTCAGTGTGCAAGAAGCCCAGGAGGCCTCGTCCCGGCAGCAGAAGATCCAGGCTCTCGAGTAGACGGAGCTCCCCCAACCTTCAGCGAGGTGATCGGGCTCTACTACCACCTGACGTCCCGGCCTCCACCATCGGACTGTGTTGTCCTGACAACCACCGCCCGTCCTCATTCATGCACGGCCCGCTCCGACCTCCACCTCAGCGGCAAGGATGTGTGGACAAAAGGAACGCTAGGAATACAAAGGAGAAATCTGCTCTTTTGTAAAGCTCCTCGAGATAAAACTTGTTATGAATTGGCGCTTTACAAATAATGATTGATTGTTGGGTTTCTAAACGGTCTGGACCTGCTTTTTTTTGTTAAGTTTCTTATGATAACATTTGTTATATATCGGTGCTACACATATTAATATTGCTTGACCCAATCTACCGCTGAGCCACAGCCACCCAAAATATGATAGAAATCTGGAAACTCAAAGGTAAAACTATCATGTCAGAAGCAGTTTTTCACATCATGATCATTTTGGTAAATTTCTTGCATAACAAAGTTTGCATTGGATAAAGTTTTTAAAAATCAAACTTTAAGTTCTGACTGGTACTAAAAGCACAAGCAGTATCATTAATCAAGCCACCTTGAATGTTTCATGGTATGAATTACCACACATGTCTCCCAACACCGCTTGATAAAATAAGCCAAGGGTGCTTCAGATTTGATTGCACATTTGTCTTGCAACAAAAAAGTCACTCTAAGAAAAGAAAAGGCACAAGTTGCTGTGGAAACCAAACACTGCGGACGAAACTCCAGCCTCCACTTCTGATTGGGACGATGAGAGCCTGGTGAAATGCATTTTCATATTCATGGACATGCACTTCCTACAAGAACCTGTTCGGCATGCCTGTCACAGAGCCACGACATTAAGGGATTAAACCATTACATTATTGAGTTCTTCCCCCGGATCCAGCTGCTCGCCATCATTGAACCCACCTCACACAACTTTATTTCCAATCCACTGCGTCTCTGCAAAAACTCTGAATAGACTCCGGCTTTCTTTGTGGCTCACTGTGTCTCGTAAGTGCATACAGAGTGTGCAAAAGCATCCCCCCCCCCCGAGATTTCCATTTAGTTCCAGCCATCTTTTATTACTATAGTACCCCTCTTTGCTCTTGAATGGAACATGTTGGGAAATGGTTCTGCATTTAGGAGGGGGTAATGTCAGAAAGCGCCCCTATCAAAGTAAACAGAGGTATTAAGTTGGACTTGGTATTTTCAACTATGAATTGCAACAAGAGTGGAGGCTTTTTGATAACAAGTATGTTTATGAAATCAAAACGGAGCCCCCCCCCCCACAGTATGTGCCAGTGATGATAATAACTAATCAGACCTATTTGTTGTTTTTGTACCAGGCTGTAAACATGTTTATTTATGCTGTGAAAACTGATTTTTTTCCCAGTTGTGTGTTTGCGGCTTCCTGTTTTCCTGGAGTGGACACTCTTGCACGAACTGCAGGATTTTGCACTTCCACATTGGCTTCATTTTTCAACATGGGAGGTTGCCGATTGGGACCGTTTTTTTTATGTATATGTTTTTTTAGAAGCATGTATATTGGCTTTAAATGTGCAACCTTGTGTAAATATGTGTTTTAAATGACAAATGTCTTCCTTTTTCATGACAATACAGGAGGTTATGTCATTTTCTATTCATACTCATGAGACTTAAAGGCTTTTATATGCGATTTTTTTGATCCAGCAGATGTCGCCCTTGAGCACCAGCATGAAACCAAAACAGCTTGCGGTGCATTGTTGTGTTAGCATGCTAATGCTAGCGATCTTTATTATGCTCGTATCTTCACACTGCATGTAAATTTACCTGAAATGAGCGTGATCTAGAAACACAGTTAAGCAGTGAGTACAGTATGTTATTCTTCTTTTCTCTAGTCCCTCAATTAAACAACTTTTATACACGAGGGGAGGAGTCAGCCGGCCGTCCTGGCGATGTAAACAAAGTGAAGATAGGACTCTGAAAACTCTGAAAACATCACAGACAGTGGGACTCGGGTGTTACACCCATTGTAGACAGTCATGACTCACAGAGTTATTTTCAGAGGATATACTTGATTTATATTATATTTAAGTGTGAAAAATCACACAATCACATATTAAGCCTTTAAAGTAGCATTTAGGCAGATTTTGTGACCTTTTGACCTGCTATGCTCAAGGACAAAGAATTGGGAACAATTGTTTTAAAGTGCCTGAAAGTGATTTCTTGAAATGTATGTTTCATTTCTAATCACAGATCATGAAGTAATTGTTCTAAAAACCCAGGGATCATATTATGCTTTGGATATCTCGTCAAACTTTCTCAAATTAGTAGAGATAAGACTTCACGATGAAAGCCTGAAAATACAGCAAACCGTCGAGCAGAGGAAGAAGTGTCTCTTTCAAACCTTATTTTATGATAATCTGACTTTATCTCAATCCAAGTCACGCCTCGCTCTCTGAAACTGCTCACACACTTCACACACTGTAAGCAGTCAATAGCGATTGTCTCACCTCCATCTGAGAATCAGGTCATTTTCAATGTGGAAATAAAAAGATCTCAGACAGACATAAACCTTCCTTTATATGCAGCAGTCGACAGTCTTTTACATTTCGCTGAATTATAACGAAAAGTTGTCTAGACACATATTAGATTTGAGAATGGTGATGGTGTCGGCTCTAAACAATACACAGATGAGAGATGGTCAGTGCTAGACATTAACACGTTTTCCTCTAATGCTCACACACATTCATAGTATTATTTGCAATATATTTCATTGTATAAGCACCCTGTAAACGAGTGGTAAATCTTTATTATTCTTTACAATGTATGGAGGGGAAAATTAAAAATTTGGCCTGAGGTGGGTTCTTGAGAAAATGCTTTAATCCTAAAATTTGACGTCGTTAATACTAAAGTGTTAATTCTCTGGTGGACATCGCAGTGTTTAGATATTCTTGCGGCGTCTCTTTTAGTCTATTTTTATTTATCTGGTTTGTAGCCCGAGGGTGGTTACGGGGAAGGTCGTTTTGGAGGATCATTTTTTATTTCATTATTTTGGGACAAGAGTTAGTACGTCGCTGGGAATAAAAAAAAAAACTAGGAGACCACATAGTTGTGATCTCCTAGTTTTTTTATTTTAGAATTTGTACAGCAAAAATATTACAGAGCATTTTCACAGAAAAACACTGAAAAAAACTATTTTGCAGGCCTCAGCTTTTTAAATATAAACATAAAGAACTAAATGGGTCTCCTAGTTTTTAAAAGCAGATAAGATTTGAAAATGAAGTGTTAAAAAAAAAATATAAAGGCTTCAAATGACTGCACATTTGGAGGACCCTGTCCGTCATTAATTCATTATTAGAACATGTTTGAGGCTAGATGACAGCACTTGTCACGACTAAAAGAAATTATATATTCTGTTGGTGGGAAAAAGTCCTTAACTCCTCCTTCTGTTATCTTTGTGGCTCAGTAACAACATATACCAACTTCAGGTGAACAAGAGCCAGATGGCCTCGTCACTTGGGTGTAAACACGAGTAGTTGATGGGTATGATGCTGATTTTCTTCTTGCTACATCTTAAGGACAACACAGCTCCACAGACTGCGTCGAAAACAGCTCCACTCTTTGTTCCCCGAGTTTCTTATTCCTGTTATTTGCATTTATATTATTTTTGTACTCTCTGATTGTTCATGTTTTATTCTGTTATTGTCCTGAGTTCGTGCCTTTGCTCTGTCTGTCAAAGCAAACATCAGTTTTTAAAGGTGCTATATGCATAAAGTGATTATGATTAATAATGCATGAACAAGCATCTTGACGTCCCTACCACTCCTCCACCACCTCGAGATGCTCCGGGATTAAAGGAGCGGAAACATCAGGGTAAAGGGTGGCTCCCAGCTGACGACCCTGCAGCCTGCTAAATTGTCGGCGGTGTGACAGACAGGCAGGAATACTAATAATACTGTTAGAATAATAACAGGTTCTTCCATCTAACACAGTGAGCCCAGAGTGTGTTGGTTGAAATGGAACTTTGTTATTCTGCACATCTTTTTGACAACCTCTGATATCACCGTCGTCAATGTGAGAACAATTAAGCATTTTCTGTTTGCGTTTTCATTTTCTATTCAATATGCATTTTTGACAAATACAGCTGTCTGTTTGTCAAATGTGTATTTTCCATTTGGTCTGAAAAGGGACTAACAGGCTCTCTGATAGTGCTCCGATCAGAGAGTTATCACAGGGACTCCATAATTATTATTATGTTGCTTGGTTTAGTTTATTTCTAAGTGCAGGATCAACACAGACATGATGTTTATGAAAGGAATCCAGATGACATAATCCTCTCATGTAAGAATTCTGCGTCTTCTCTCTTTGAATTTAAAGTTAATTGGACCCAAATAAATATCTCAAAGCCGACTATACTTTTAAAAAACAACCCTTGAGTTGAGGTGGTCCGTGCGTTCTCCTCCTGAATACAGATTGAAAGACAACAAAAGTCTTTTCAGCAGAACTGTATTGTGGTTGCGGCTCATCCCGGCTCTCTGGGGACGGCTGGCTGAGAGCAGGAAGCTGCAGCGGCAGCAGCCTGAAACTAAACTCCATCTATCACACTTAAAAAAGCTGCCCACCTCCACCTCACCACCAATACGCCGGGAGATGTTGAGGGGTGGGGTGGGGGGGGGGATTAGAGAGGGATTTTGTCGAGAGATAAAGCTGTGAATAACCATTGGCTTGTTTTTCATTAGGGGAGGCTGGTATTGTTTAAGGTTAATTACTGACTGGGGGACATGGCTCAGAAGGATACAAGTCCCCGTGTGGCCGTGGGCTATATTAAACAGCTGATTTGTCTCAGACAAGGCACATGCTGAAGAGCAGCATCTTAAAGACGCCTGACAAACAAAGGACGGAGCACTGTGGAGGAAACTGAAGACGATCAGTAAGTTCATAGAGGAGCCAGATAAATGTAATTCACTTATCGCAGTTAATCTGCTGTTGAAGAAAAACAAGAGCAAGGCAGCTATTTTAACTCGCTTGAAGGCCTTTCTCACATGCACAGCAACTGGAAAAATTCACTGGCACTGAGCATAGGGTGAAAATGTTGAACGTATTTTTGAAGGATACATTCTCCCTTATTTTAAAGTACAATGGACTCAAAAAGTTTTGGAGCCTTAAAAAACGACATATTTCATAATTCAGGGGCTTAGGAGAGGAATGAGTCCATCACAAATGTAAGCAAACTACACACTTGCACGTTTTGCTTTCATCAATACACCTCTTTTGTGACATGTCCCATAAAAATTTTTGGGAATGCCACCACCTTGCTTTGTTGCCAATATTTAAATGTGTTAAATGCTGAAGTCTGTGCATTAACAAAGACACTGTACCGGAACGTTGCCAACTTATTTGTGCAATTCTTGATGATTAAAAATAAGAAAAAACTAAATATTGGGGATCGTACCAATCGACTGTTTGATTTTACTAGTATCATATCAAAGTTTCAAATTCTGGTATCATGACAACACTAGAACACAATTCTGCAAATCTGTGCAGTCCGACTTTAAGCAGACTTTGTCCTGCTAGCATCTTAGGAAAAAAAAGTCCATGTGTAAGTGTTTTGTTTTGGTACTGTTTTGTCCCTAATCTGATTTTTGTATCAGCTATTTTGAGACAGCTATTTTGTCTCTTGTATTCCTATGTTTTTTTTTTTTTTAAATCTTCAATGTAAAGCACATTGAGCTTACCTGTAATGAAATGTGCTTCATAAATAAACTTCTATGTGAAGTCGGGATGAACCGATACAGGAAAGCGGCTGGTTATTGGGCAATTCACAGACTCAAATGAAATGCTTTTTGACTGGTCGATAAATCTAGTAACATCGGCACATATCTTGGATAAAAGAGCAGCTACCGATAGTCACTGGATACGCTAATATTATCCTCTAGCCGATTAATCTGTCGGGCTTTATTTTCTGCTATTAAGTTTGTTTTGTGGAAAAATAGTATACAATATGCATTTATTTGAACCTACAAACAGTCACCATTACTGAACACTATTAGCACAAATCATCATCCTGCACCTTTCTGCACACCTGTACACTTCCTTCATAACTCCTATTGCCATTTTTTGCATTATATTGTTTATATATTTGATTCTTTACAACCTATTGTATCCTGTTTTAATCCTCTGACTTTTTGATTTTCTGTAAACCTACTTGGGAATAAACCTTATTCTCATTCTGAAACCGACAACCTCCCTCTGAGGTTCGACACGTGGGAGAGACAATTCCAGAAAAAGTCAGGACCTAATTAACTTGAAATGTGAAAGTGGCTCTGAAATCTAAAAACAGTAACAGAACTCTTTCAAAGCGCTGGAATGAAATCCAAGAGAAGGTGAAAGCAGACTGAATTATTTCAACATGTCTTTTTGTCTTTTCTCAGTTTCTGAGGTATCAACACATCATGCGAGAGTGAACAAGAGTTTGACATGTGTAGATAAGATTTAGCAGGATTATCACAGTAATTATAATTGGGGAAACGCGATTCTAGCTGTGATAATCACACATTTTATGGTTTACAAAAAGATGTGTGAGAGATGTTTAAATATTCATGTGTGCATCTTAGCTTTATTCAAATGTGCTGTGAGGACTTTTGAACAAGTTGTTAATCAGTGCTGATGCCACTTTTCAACACAATATATTAACAGTTGGTGAAAAGTATGGAAGTTCAAAGACAGCAGGAGGATTTCTAACATTACAGGACTTGAAAAATGAAGGCAGGCCCGCCCAAAAGAAATGGCCAGGCCCCTGAAAGGCCCAGTAAATTGGCCCTTCCCATGATGTTGTTTAGTTATGTCAACACTGGACTGCACATTGGATCGGTAGTGTTCAATGGTAAATGGACTTCAGACGCTTCAGACTACTCAAAGTGCTCTTACACTGCAGGTGAAACTTATCCATTCATTAACTAATCTGTTCACACACATTCACACGCGGTTGATGAAGCAGCAGGAGCAACTTGGGGTTAAGTGTCTTTCTCAAGGACACATCGGACATGTGGCTTGCAGGAGCTGAGGATCGTACCTACCGGTTGAAAGGCAACAGACTCTACCACTGATCCCCATCCGCCCAGCGTTACCTGGGCCTGTCTGTGATCAGCTTTTGGAGCTGACTGAAAATAGTAAGTAGCAGGTCATGGCATGGCTATACATGGCTGTGTGCAGTTTGACTTTACTGATCTTACATTTAAGGTCTATGGGCACATTAAACACACACCCACAAAAATGCTAACATTCTTACTAAAAGAGGGGCTTTACATCTTGAAACAGGCAACAATACATGAAATGTGTATTTTTGTTGCATTAATAAGTAATAATGAGCATTTAGGGTGAAAATAACATTTTTAGTTTTCATTGGGCGGGCTTTCAGGAAGGCTATCAGTAAAATAACCAGGACACACCACTTTGTCCACAGGGGGCGCCGAAAACGACACAAAATAAAGTTCCTCAGAGTTGCTTTAACTTCTGTCTAAAGATGATTACTACTTCACATCTCAGACTGTTGCCCTCTTTCTGCTCTTTTGATCCTGAGCCTGAAATTTAGCTTGTTAATGTTCGGACCACTCCGCATGATTATTTATGCGCTCTTTCTGCCCATTACGTTAAAGATTGTCATTTTTATTTCTCCTCTATTCCCGATGTTCATGCACAGCAATCACGATGGAACGCCTTGTTTAATGGCAATCTTAATTTAACATGGCCGTGCTGGCGAAGGAGTGGAGTCTGTTATTACCACTTTAGATTATTTATTTTTCCACTGACCTGGCGGTGCTCGGAGTTCATTTAAAAGTAAACAGCCTCCTGTTTGACTGAGAGCAGGTTTTTTAATGGACTCTGCAAAAATTGTATCCCAAAATTGGATTAGATGTAGAGTGGATTCAAATGTATAATTCCCTCTGACATAACCTACTACAAATGCAGGTCCCATAGTGCACCGTAATGCATGTCTTTTTACAAGGTGAAAGCTCTATACAAGAGTGCAAATGTAACTGCGGGATGAAAGGGCGGCTCAAATAAAGCAATTTGCTCCATCAATTTGTGGCACTTATGAGAATATTATTAATCACAGCTGTTTGGGCGAGGCTTAGAAATAACAGGGAAATACATTACGAAGTAAACAAACCCAAATGAGAAATCATCACTCTGATATATAACTCAGGACTCTCCAAGTGATCTCTGCTTCAGCCAGTTTCACCCCCCCCCCCCCCCCCCCCCCCCCCCCCACCCACTCCTCCACCTCTGAATCCAGTTCTAATTAGTGAGACGGATCCAACACAAACTGCTGCATCCTGCTGCGCGTTGGTTCTTTCGGGCCATGTTGTCATACTTTCACACACAGAGGAAGTTAATGAAGATCACAACTGACAATACCTGCATTTTCATCCCTGGAATTTTTCATCAGATACACAGCCTGGTGAGAACTTGAAAGCCCCAACATTTGCAAGCTCACCTGCTCCAAATAGGATCATTCATTACAGCATTTGGTGAGAGGAAGCACTGAGGGAAACTGCTGGCAAAATATGCAGATTCAATCAAATAACCATGTTAGAAGTACTCATTAAAATACTTCAAGGGCAGAAGTTACTCAGTTTAACAAGTTAAAGTGCTGGCTATGTAGAAAGGGATCTCGCCTGAGGGTAAAATATTTAGAAATATTAAAGTTTTTCATTTTCAGATGCATTGACGACAAATGTAGTTTATTGATGTATTTAGATCTTTATAGAGCAGTGCAGTGATGACATAGGCCAACCAGGAAGTAAGCGATGTGCTGGTTCTGTTGACAAAAAAGTGTTGTAATTTGAAAGGTTGAATCATAACAGAAACACACAATCTGGACAGCAACAGGCACAAACCAATAGTTATCTAACCTCTGAATTTAGCCAGGTCATAAGGTCATGATCTGATACACGTACACACATACCCACCCACCCTTTCCTGGTAAAAGACCAGTTGTCCGGCCAAGAAACTTCTAGGACATGGTCTTTATATAGCACACATGTTGTAATTGCCCAGTGTGATGATTGCCCCTAACAGGATGATTGGGATGCTATACAAGAACTGCTCCAAGAGAAATAAACAGATCCTCAATTCACAAGCCATAGTCTCTGTCTGATTGTTCAAGAGCATTTACTCTTCTACAAAAGCCAATGGGTTTGTTCTTTGGGTTTTTGGATTATTGCCAAAAATAAGCTCTGAAAAAGCCAAAAAAGTGAATGACACTTGCATGTTTTGTTTAACAAGAACGTCTTCATAAATGAACACTATAGTTTTTGAAGCGTAAACACAATCGGCGTTGGTAAAAAGCTAAATCTAAATTTTAAAAACACTGGTTGACAAAACATTCATCAAATGCATGAAAATACCAAAGCAAGAGAAGCCAAACACAGAAGAAGAACCACAACAACAAACAACCCAACAGCAAGAGAACCCAAACAACAAATTATCCAACAACATCTTTAACCCAACCAGCAGAAGACCCACCATGAGAGCCATTATGAGATCATAAGAACTCAACAACACACAATCAATAAAACAGAAAACAATGTCAGGCTATAGAAGAACTAAGCCATGGTTTACTAACTTTAACATCACCACCACTAAACTTCCAACCAGTAGATGAGTTTCCATGTTCGGCGTCATGACGTTGAATGTTACCGACAAACTCTGTAGTCTCAGTTAGCCAGTTGCTAACAACCGCCTTTTGTAAGACATGAAGAAGCTTTTCAACCGGCCATGCCACGCTTCCATTTAATCCAGAACTAGCGTTGGGTTAGATGTAGGGGTGAATCACAAATTTACATGACCTTGTTTGTATCCTGTTTTTGTTATTTAGGGTTAAAACAATCTCATTTTTGTGAATCATCTTTATGTTAAAACATTAAAAACAACATGACTGCTTGGGACTTTACGGGAAATTGGCCTTTTCCATTTTGTGTCCTGGCCTCCCCTCCATCAAGATTTATCTGACAAGTCTGTTGCCATTGGCACATTTTGCTTTCATCAATACACCTCTTCTGTGACATTTCCCATAACATTTTGGGAATGCCACCGTCTTGCTTTTTTGCCAAGAGTTAAATGTGTTGAATGCTGAAGTCTATGCATTAACAAAATTAAGCGAGAGCCAGGAGTTGATTAGCCATAGTTTTGCATAAAGATTGGCAGAAGGGCTTAATGGCTCCCCTGGCTCTTTCCAAAATCCTAAATTATAGCCAGCCCTAAATGTTTAAATCAAAAATCAGGACATGTCTTGAACTTGAGAACCCTGGGGGTCTGAGGTCTCTGGGCAGTTATAAGCCTGGTGGGTAACTAGCCACATTCATTTAGCTGATTCTTCTCTAGGAGACATATTCTGATGGACAAATAAAAGGTTTACTCATACAACAAATAGTGCAGATACCCTTTCTAAATGACTCTATCTTAAATCCAGTAAAACCCTTTTTCATCAAACCTTTTCTCCATATTGTTGGGTATGTATAGCTGGTACTCAAACTTAAAATCTCCTTTTGCAGAACTGGCAGAGAAAAAAAAAAGAAAATCTAGGTTGTCTTTCATCAAAGACTTTGCAAACATCACACTTGACGACACCCATACAGAGACAGTGAAGCTCAGTGAAAGCAAATGAGGTTAACAGCCACTCCTTGCATCAGCACTGAGAACTGATTTGGGAAAATACTTTCAGTTCTGATAAAGTGTGTCAAATACAAGTCAGAGCGTCTTTTAGCAAGTCGCACCTGCACATTATCAGACAGCTAAATATGTTTCGACATCCACGTGAAGGGCAATAAACACTCAGTTTCTGCCAAACACTGAGACTCTGAAAAGGACTTCATAAAATGAATTTCTATTTTCCAAGGCATGTACTGTAAACACCTTTCGGAATATTAAATCGATTTTCATCGCACAACAATTCTTTTCATCAGTCGTCCAAATCTGCCCCACATACACAGAGCCAGCCACACTGTCAGTTCAAAGAGCTGCAGAGAGATCACGCAGTGCGGCTTACAAATACATGAGTGGAAAACACAGATGTATGTCACGATGACGGGAGCAAGGAACTCCCAGGATGAGGTCATCTCTAATCCGTTTGAAGAAAGCGCACATATCCCAAAAGGAGTTCATACTGATAATACTATGAGAGGGTTACACAGCAGCAGGGATATCTTTTGATCTGAAGGTTCATAAAAAGGTTTTAAGGGCTGAGTTTTTTTTAAAAAGAGAACTTTGACCTGTTCTTAAAATGTACAAACAGACTCCTGCAGTAGAGTTGTAATGTCTGGAAGTTTACTCTTAACTAGTGCAACTTCTGGCGAGATTAAACTGTGACTCAATAACACTCTACTTTATACAATCTACACATACATTCATACATAGGGTTCCTTATCACGCGCTTACCTGTGGGTTGCTTTTATTAAGATAAACGACTTGCACTATAAATCTTGTCATGCACAATAACATCCACACAACCTCGATGTACGCCTCTGCTTGTACTGCTCCTTCTGTACACCAGATGAGAAGGATTCTGCTAAAAGGAAGGGATGAACATCAGTCGAGCCCACGTTTAATTTACCGAGCAAATATGTTAATTTGTACGTGAGCTCTAACTTTTTCAAACATTTACCTGAACAAATACAGTTTAAAGCACTGCTGCTTTTGAGCATTTCCACTTATGAGGAGTTCAGAATATGTCACATTCTCAACATTTATACATCCAATTTCCCATTTACAGCCATGCATAGTCATACCAGACCTTGAAGACTTCTCCTCATGTTGAAGCTATAGCCTTAGAGCTCTGATGTAAGAGAGAAACTTATGAAATTCAAGTATGACCTTCTAGAGCAGGCATCCAAAGAGGATTATTATTTACAATGAGTCAACTTTGATTGAGAACACTGTACTATAATACGATATAGAACTTACTTGCTATGATGTGCAATACAAGAACAATGATGATCTTTATTTATAAGTTTCCTACTGTTGATCTGAGAAATGAGCCAATAGGAAAGTGCCAAAAACTGCAGTTCCTTGAGTGACCACTTGAGGCTGTTTCCAAAAGTGAATCAGTCCCCATAAGGCTCCATAATGAAATGTGCAAATTAGCAGCAGATTTACAAATGCTCACAGCCGGAAACAAAAAAAAAAAAAATGTTTTAGTCTCTATAGCTAATTAGGTGTAAAGGAATATACTGTTAGTATGCTTTTTGGACACAGCTGAGTCTGAGTTTCATTTAGCAGCCAACAATCTCAATGTCTGCTACAAGTGATAAGACCTTTTAAATGTGTTTATCCAACATCAATCTCAACAACCTTTGGTAAATCTGCCATTTATTGAATTTATAGGTACAACATTCGATGAGAGCTTAGTACATGTGGCATAAAAGTAAACGGTGCCATGCACAGTCAGGTTTATTGTATTGAATCCCACTTCAATGTCTGCAAGATATGAAAAGCTCAACAGCTGAAGACCAACCCTGCATGGAGAAATACAAACAAATCAGCACTTGTGATATTTAAACTTTGAGATTACAGAAACACAGCCTGCTTTACAAGAATTCTACTGCCAAGTTACGGATGCAATCCTGCCTAAGCCCGTTACATAAAGAGCTACAGCAGCACAGAGTGAGGTAGAGAAGTATAACAAGGGAACGCCAGTAAAAGAAGTGGGCGTTTGTCAAAAACAAAAGGTGTTTTATGTGTCGTCACGAAGCTTGAAGTTATATGATAATAATAACTTTAGATACTTCATTAATATCACAATAACGCCCTCGGAGAAATCAACACCAATCGGAACAGCTATTCAAAATATGACCTCTTTCCAAAATTCTTCAGAAGTTTAACTTTTCAGTGCTTTTTTTTTTTTTGGTGAGTATATCAGCCCCCTGAGTATCCTCGACTTCATTAGATGAAGTTCAGATCATATTTAAATCTCACACTGGATCATTTTTTTAAGCCCACAAAGAGCTTTTGCTGAACTGCCGCAGCCTCAGCCCGCAGTATCACGCATTAGAAGTGTTGTTCAATCCAGACAGGATTTAATATGACTGACTTTAATTTAACATTCATAAAACAAATTCACCTGCCAGATAGTTAGAAATAGTGTCCTAGACAAAGCTGTAAGAGTCCAACAACTCTACAGATGGTATCATCTCCATATTATATAATACATTTTTAGGCAGACCAGTGACATTGGTATCTTATACAATGGCTGTGGCTCAGTTGGTAGAGTCTGGTGTCTCTCAATCGGAAGGTTGGGGGTTTGATCCCCAGCTCCTGCAGCAACATTTCCCTTCGGCAAAACACTTAACCCTAAAATGCTCCAAGTCTGAGGACATACAAATGTGTAGTTACTTCTGGTGGTCACTTTACAAAGCAACTGCTGCCATCAGTGTGAATGTTTCTGAACGGGTAGGTGTGATGTGGTATTAAAGTTGAGTAATCAGAAGACTAGTGTGACGACCTCTCCTTTTTTGCTCCCACTCTGTCTGTCTGTTTTGTGTTTTTTGTCTCTCAGCCTTGTGTTCTATCCAGGTGATTGGAGCTGGGATGTGAGTGGAGCTAGCAGGGTCGTCAGCTGGTGCCTGCTCAGCTGAGTAAGGCCTTCAGAAGGTTATTTAGGCCCGCCCAAGAGATGTGCTCACTCTCTCTCTCAGCTGGGCATGCTGCAAACATCAGTACATTTATGTCTATGATCTTAATTTAATTAACTAAAGTATCACATATATATGTATGTATATATGTGATACTTTAGTTAATTAAACTATTATTTGAATGAGTAACTCTGTGTGGCTTCCCTCCTTTGTTACCTGCCATGAGCCAGGTGGTAACACTAGAAAAGCGCTAATTAAGCTCAAGTCCATTTACAATGTAGCTCCAACCAGGAATACGTCATCTGACCCGTTGTTACGATTCTTATGGCATACTAACATTCGGGGTAAAGGAAGTATACTGAAAATAATGAAAATGAAGTGAAATATATTCACAAACAGAAAAAGCAGGTGGGGTTATTTAATAGACTGAAGTAAATAAAATCCCTGGTTATTATCTGAAGTTTGATGGTACAACAACAGAGCACAAAAAACAACATAGGGAAGAAGAATGAAAGAAGAAGTCAACTGGACTACCCAACAAACTACTCGTCTCAGAGATATCAAGTGATTTCACACCATGTTAGACATAAAGGATCATCTGTGAGGCTAAAGTTAAGAAAACATAACTAATTCTAAAACACATATTGTTGCAATTATAATTTTAATTCAGATTAGGTCGACATACAACTTCCTAAAATGTAGTATTTTTTATCCATGTTGCAGCTTTTCTTAGATAATAAGTCAAAGTCACTAAATAAGACATTACATCTTTGTGACATAAGCAGGTGTGTCACCAGGATTTAAAATCACACACTGCGAGCGACAATAACACATTCCTCTTTTGTTGTTCCCAGCTAATATTAAATTTAGTTTTACATTATTTTCAGTATTGAATGAAAGCCTGCCAAACAGAGCCACATTTCATTTATTAAGGGTCTGAGAAAAACTACTTTTTCCAAATCAGCTTCTTAATATGAGCAAAGAGCTCCGACATTAGCACACAATTTTCCGCCAATGTTTGAGGGTTTTCACAGACAAGTTATTTCTGGCTTTGATGTTTTGTGTGAGCTCACTTTTCCACTGGTTTAAAGAAAGTGATGAAATGTTTTCCCAGAGCAATCAGTGTCAAGAAATAGTTGAATAAAATAGTATGAATTTAAAACACATGACTTTAAGGAATAGATTTCTTTGAAGGGGGATTGTGTGAATATATGACCTCCAGACACTGCTGACCACAAGTCAACGCCAACTGACTCTTGAACACTTGGAGCCAGTCCCGCCAAAACTAAAAATATAAATACGCTAAAACCACTTAATGTTTGTGCTTCATAGTGAATATTTTCTCCGCCTCCCATTGCTGAAGATGGCCTTTTTCTTTGGCTCTATATTTCTTCTAAACCGTGCAACGTCCGTATTGCTACACATGGCACGCTCAGGAACCGCCAGTCTGTTTGGGTCAGTGGTTTTATGGAAGGGACGACTCCAGAAGGCTTCCTCAGACTGGTGCCATGCTGACTGCAGGTAATACACTGACTATTAATAGGCACTTGTTCAACTTCAACTTTAACAGTCTGGTCCGTCTCTTTGAGGGTGTCTTTTGTTGCTCCCTTAGTTTTTATACAAACCTTCGGACTGGAATGGAACAGAAAGCCTTTATTGTCATTGCACATTGTTAAAGTAAATGTGCTGTTTATCTCCTGAAACAGGTTAAAAAGCTCCAGCAACTTTATAAAAAAAAATAAGGCTGAAGCGTTTTGGCTTGTGGCCTTCATCAGGGTCATCCAATGTGCAATTTGTGTCGCTGGAGCTTTTTGACCTCTTCTAGCCCTTCACTCTTCATGCGCCTTGGTAGTTGGGGAAGTTGTGTCCTGGGAAATCCCAGACTGCATCTCCTAAAACGCCAAGCGCCCCATGTACAGAGGCTGTAGTCCTCATCGCATTGGTTCAAATCTGACCACGGCCCTTTGCTGAATGGCGTCACCCACTCTCTCTTCTCCCACAACTTCCATTATGGGGGTTTAAAAGTACACTGTAGAGAATTTGAAATGCATGCTAATTGTCAGTGTTTTGTTATGTTATTAATCTCAATGAAGATACCCCAGCCAAACATCTCGAACCATTAATTATTGGATAATTTTTAGTTCATCAAAACTCTAAAATGCGTTGAAGTAAGTGAGTCAGACGTGAGCTATCTCTGCAGGATATTTTGTGTGATTAGAAGACACGCATTGTGTTGTCTTTGTTTTGAGCCCGATCCAATTACACCACTTATGAAGAGGCTTGACTCGATTGTGCTGCAGTATCATGTATTCCTCTGCATCTATTATTGAAGGCATTTCCTCCCGAGTTGATCGAGTGGCCCAATTGAGAGTTTTCAATGGACGATTTATTGGCAGGGATGACATCCACTTACTTGGCGCACATCAGTTACATTTGCCAGTTTGAGCCGAGTGATGTGTTGAAAACCAAAACTGAAGTGAAAGCAATGCACAGCACCTACCGAGGTGTTAATAGAAGAGACTCAGCAGCAGGATCAAGGTGAACAACTCCCACAGACATCACAGTGTCAGGCTTTAGAATAGAACTCACAAAGCACATCAGGACTTTTAATGAAATTCAGCAAACCCCCAGTAGAATGCTATGATTTGATTAACCTTCTACTGCTCAGTCACTTTTTAGATGATGATTTATTTTGTGCTTAAATTTGTTGGTACCAATTACACAAAAAAAATCAAGAAGTCATAATTCATCCTTGTTTTCCACCTTATATTTCCCCTCCTAATTAAGCCGTCTGATGTTTCAAAATAAGGACCGGTGAGATGGATGCCAGAGCGATTACAGAGGGAACAAAACTGCAGAACGTCACCCTAAAGGAGGACTACGGAAAACCATCTTTTGCACGGTTATTTGCTGTTGCCGGCCCATAAATTGAAGCTAATTGGGCGACAGTAGAGCTGAGTCGGTGCAACACTAATGTGACTGAAGGATCATTGGTTTAAATCACTACTTTGGGAAAATCCTGCCTGGATTGAAATTGCAGCATTCATTCTCCCACAGTTAATGTCATTACGGCAACACTGAGCAACACACAGGACTTTAGATTGGCCTGCCAGAGCTGCCCAGTGGCTCATAAGCTCAGCGTATGTAACTGGACTGGACCACCCGGGTTGTGGTGCCCCATTGGTCTGGAGTGGTTAAAAATAACTCTCCCACTCTGGGAGGGGATTAAACTTTGACTCTAGCACTTTATAAGCAACAAGCCTTAGGCCCAATGCCAACAACCAGCCTTGAAAAAAAAAGATTTTCAATCTCAACAAGTTTCTGTCCTGGTTAAATAAAGGTTATATAAAAAGAAATTAAAAAGAAATACATTCTGCCCCTTGGCCCGACGTCTTGTGTTGGAGGGCCCATTACTTACTGGGTAATGGGACGTTCCTAATTACAGAAAATTCTTCAAGCTTTTTACGAGGGACACTAAGTAATTTACTAATTGTGTTTAAAGGTCACATATTCTCCTCCTTTTCAAAAAGTTTAAATAAGTCTCAGAGCTCCTCAAAACATGTCTTTGAAGTTTCTTGTTCTAAATCCACTCTGATCCTGTATTCGATCATGTCTATAAACCCCTCTATTTCAGCCCTGCTCAGAACAGGCTGTTTATGTGTCTGTACCTTTAAATGTAAATGAGCTGTGTCTGACCACGCCCCCTCTCTGGAAGGACTTGGGTGTACTCAGGCTTTCTCGCTCCATGTCCTATTGTTTACTGTGAGAAGGCAGACTCAGAGGTTCAGAACAAACACCTAGCTGTGGGAGTGTCACCCACCTGGGGGAGGGGCTACTGCCCTTTGTGATGTCATGAAGGGAAAATCTCCAAACAGCCTGTTTGAGCACACATTTTCTGAAACGTGGCGCAGGCAGAAGACAGAGGATGGACTTTTCTTATCATTGGGGGGTTTGTAGACAGACTAGAGACACATATTAGAAAAATATATATATATTTTTTCCATTTGTTTATTAATTTTCATCTATTTTTTAATCGTTCAAAATAAAGAATAAAGAACATTAGTGTTAGAAAAACACGATAAAGTGTATTTTATATAATGAGGAACCAGGTCCAAATTACTTAAAAGAAGTCATTTTCTTTTTGTTGGCATTATTTTAACAACATGTTTGGAATGACTGTATTAGGCTCCATATTTGCAGAATTACCTTAACCTGCAATTGGTGACAGTTGGGCTGTGAATGGCTGCCTCTGAGGAGGTGGTATCTGGAAGTCTGAGCTAGCCTGTGAGCTGTGACTCGACACAGACGGAGCAAACTGTGAGCCTAAGTCCTCGGGAATATGTTCTGAGGTAGATTGTTAAACAGAATCCATTTCAGTGAGGTGTGACCAGCAGGTGAATCTGTGTCCGTCGAGACAGTAAGACTCTGTGGTCAGCAGTGGATTCTTGTGTGCGCGCAAGGCTGATGATTTATAGTAATCGTTTACAATTGTTGACAGACCCAATACAATTCTCGATAATAAATTGTTGTATTGGTGTAATTGCCTTTCCTTAAACTAAGCTACATCGAGAGAGTTTGATTATTTTTAATTACTTGGAAATACATGAACATATTGCATCTTCCACATTTAACTGCATCCTTTCTCATGCATTTTCTTTTCCAACTGGAGTCTACATCTTAAAATGCTCCAGGGCACACTGACCTCTACACCTCAATCCCAAACAGAAATGAGACCCTGTACTCTACTAGGAATCACACAAAACAGAGTGGTAAGGTCAAGTGGAGAAATTGGAATCTGGGCCTAAAAGTCCAGTGGCATTCTGTAAGGCTGCACTTAGGTACAAAGTTGGTTTGAGCTACATACTAAAAGCAGCATGACTTTTTAAAAAAAAAATTTAAAAGGTATAATAATATAATAACAAAGTTTATTTGTACCCATCAAGGCCGACGCTCCAAAGTGCTTTACAAAACATAAAAGCCCAAAAACAGAGGAATCAAACAGGAGATCATTCTGAATAAAAAAAGAAAAAAAAAAAAGGTTGAATAAAATAAATAAATGTTAGTGGTTAAAACGTGGTTTATGCCATTGTGGAGGATTGTGAGGCTGCCGCATAGTGGTGATGTATTGTGTTGTTTTTAAAGTGTAGAGCTATTAGCCTGTTAATGTTTTAATATCATTTGTGAAATTCACTGTGGATGAATTTAATGCCGTTGCATTGTGGTTATGTATTGTTGTGTATTTGTTTTTAGTGTCTCCTGCCCAGGGACTACAGATGTAAGTTAGCTTATAGCTAGCTCTGGTTTACAGCTAAGTGGCTTGACACTGTCCCTTTCAAAATAAAATACAAATAGATAAATAAACTTTTTGAATAAGCTACTTTTGGGAGTATTCAAGTCAAATAATTCAAATGCTAACTTGATGATGGAGGTAAACAAAGAGTGAAAATAATTTAAATGTGATTAAAGTTATCCTGAGGAGACCATGAATGAGTGCACCAATAGTTGTTGAGACATGTCTTTCAATAAAGGTAATGTCTCTGTTTCTGTCATTGCTGGCATGCTTTGAGTCAGGTCAAGTCAACTTTATTTATATAGCACATTTATAACAGCTGAGGCGGACCAAAGTACTGTACAGTAAATCAGGCAAAATACATTACATCCAAAACATCATAAAGACACGTAAAAGCAAAAAATTAAAGTAAATTAAAACACAAAACAATAGTAAACGTTCTAGTAGACACTGCTGCTGGGATAAAACACTCAACTAGAGGTAAAAGCCAAGGTTTTTAAAAATGACTTAAACTGCTCAGTTGTGGCAGCAGATCTTATATTAAATGGTAATATATTCCAAAGTGTCGGAGCTGCAACAGAAAAGGCTTGAGTGTGCGCTGGTGCACGAAATGGGTAGAGAACGAGCATGGAGACGGGCAGTCGTGATTGGTTCATCAGATTGGTACCTCGTGGCAGACATTGGTTGAAGTTTTTACAGACTTACAACTGATACAGATGACGGATTGTCTTTGTTCCTTTTTATGAGTTATTAATTTCTGTCAGGACCTAAAGACAATTTCAACCAAAATCTTAAAAAGTGGATCTGGAGAAAATGACCAACCCTGCCTTTAAACTTCTTGGGGACCATTTAGAATTCAAGACAATCTACCCAATAGTAACGAGAGATATTCGGGTCTGTACTAAATTGGTGTAATGACAGACAGACACACAAATCATGTGGTTAAAACTATCAAACTGATCCATTTTAAACGTAATGGTTACATAAGATCCATGTATGATGTGAATATTTGGTAAGATTTAAGTTTGTCCATCATTTCCTGAGAGCAATTCAAAGCGTCTCCTGACAGTTCGGATGATTCCTCAAGGTCCCTGCAATGCAAAAGCGTCGTAAATTCAGCCTTTGGTAATGATATTCATTGAAATGTTTGGAGGCATTCTACTGTCTTTCATATGGTGAGTTATTTGGTCTATTGTTCCATGATGGATATGGAAATGCATTTTTCTCGAGTAATATTCTCAGCATATGAGGGGGGGGGGGGGCACTGATTAAAATAGATAAGTGATGGAGACTTACAAGCTCACACTCCCACCCACACATTTTAAGGGATTCTAGACGAAGAGACGTGATGATACACGAGCGAACATTTTTAATTTCCAATTCAGGGATTCATAAATGAAAGATAAACAAATCTTTAAATAAACCACTGCGTGTTGGCTCTGGGACACCAATTTGTTTTCAAAGCACTTATAAGTCCTGATTGCTACACTGATGCCACACACACTCACACACACACTGACAGAGGGATCAGTCCACACAGACTTGTCTTCATCATTCAGATGATTCATACGCTGCCACTGTGGAATTGCGCCTTTATTGTCTCGGATGATCAACTTGACGGACAGTAATGAAATGAATGACAGAAGATATCCCAGCCTCCACACATAAATCCAGAGTCCCCGTCCAGGAGGAAGCGGAGGACTGGAACTCATTATCAGCAAATTAATTAGTCTAGAAAGTCTCACTCACAATAAACTTCCTCGGGCCTTCGGTGCATCTGCAGCTTGAGCTCGGTGCCCTTTCCTAAATGATCCGAGACATTTGTTCACACAGGTGTGTCGCTGCGTTGTGCCTCTCTCAGGCCCCTGACACATGGTCTCTTCACTGCACTCCATATTCTTTGTGGTTTTTTTTTAGACTTCTCTGCTTAACCCCCCTGATGCAGCTTACTTGACATTCACTCGGAATATGCAGCGGCACAGCTGTCGAGGCTAAGGACCCTCGTATCCCGTCCCATCACTCAGAGACTCAGGTGGGTTTTGTAGCTGCTAGACGGGGTCGTCCTTGTGCCGCAGCCATTGAAAACGAATGCGGCGAATATGAATAATATTTCAATTGGCAAATCTGTTGGTACAATTACTACATATTGAGAATGTCCTCAATACAAAGGATTTCAACCCAACAGTCCAAAAACCAAAGGTATTTACAAAAAGAGGTCGTTCTGTCTTTTCAGCTCACTATTTCTACCCTTGTTGATAAATGGTACAGTAGGCATAGAAAAAGGATTCAATGGCTAATCAGGTCTGCTATGACTAAACGAGTACTTTCCATAGCCTGTACTTTTTCACTTTCCCTTTAGTAAACAAGTCGAGTCAGTACTTCTATTTTTTACCAGACATGTTTAAAGGAAGCATGTGTGACTTTTTGATCCAGTAGACGTCGCCCTTGAGCACCAGCGTTACACCAAAACAAACCGCAGTTTGGTCGACACCTCCGCCATCCTGAACCCTCTATTCATTGTAGACAGCCATGACTCAGAGACATTCACAGAGGATATACCTGATTTCAGCTGTATTTATGTTTAAAATGTTGCACGTTCTTCCTTTAACAAAAGTATCACCACATAATAAATAAAGCATACACTTTTAAAGCCTCGTTAGGAAAAAGAGAAAAGTTGAATTTCTTTTCTAATCTTGATCATGAGATGTTCCTGAACAAATACCTCATAATTCATGATTCAAATCTGACACAGTAGCTGTTATTGCATGTCATCTATCTGTATTGCCACGTCTTTAATGAACTTCCAAACTCCATTGGATCTGCAGAGTCCCTCTGAGCTAAAGACCCAGCTCTTTCATGAATAACTACTAACTTAATGATGATGGTCTCCATATTATTGATGATGATGATGATGATGATGGTAATGACGATGGTTTTTGCTTGATAACGACGACTTATAAGATGGTTTCTATACTGATTAGAGCTCTCAAGAACTGCCCTCAATGTTGTGCTTTGCCTCTGGTCACTTCCTGTCAGCACCTGTGTGTCCAATCAGACTCAAAGCTGATCGTTTGCTCTTACTGACATTGTTAACTAGATCCTTGCTTGTGTTGTACTTACTCTCTGATGTACGTCGCTTTGGATAAAAGAGTTTGCTAAGTGAATTGTAGAATCTTTAATGTGTACTGTAGAATGACAATAAGATGATAATTAAAGCTTCAAAGTGTGGATGAACACATGCATGCTGAGCCAACAACAATACCTGCCTACAAGGTATCTTTGTTGTACAAGTTTAAATATCTTCAGTATGAATTTCTTGGTCTTTCACTGGAAAACGTTGTGCTTCTGAGCGGCGCTTAAGATCCCGTCTCACTTCTCACGGATGAAGCCGTGTGAGACAGAAACGCTGGACAGTGATGGAGAATGGCTGAAGCTGCTGTGGATTACTCAAAGTGTCTGGGTTGACTCTCCTGACATTTAAGCCAACATAGAGACAGTGAGCGAACACTATTCTTCACTGTAGCACCAGCAGAGAATGATGAAGTGTGCACAAAGTCTCTAAACCTGTACTATTTTATTTTATTGAGAAAGTAGAAAAGGGGGGATTTGACCAAAAAGGCGGTCTGACTCTGAACATGTACGACTTGAATCCATATTATGAATGCACTGTAACCAGAGGCTTAATGCGTTTCAATTATTTCTGTTATTTCCTTTAAATCTCTTTTGTATTTCGTTCAGTGGCTCCATGACGTAACATGTTTAATGAATTTCTTTAATATTGACAATGTGCAGCTAATGGCTCAGTAAGTAGAGTCGGCTGTCTCTCAACTGGAAGGTCGAGGGTTCGATCCCCAGCTCCTGCAGCCACATGTCCGATGTGTCCTTGGGCAAGACGCTTACGGTGCGTTCATGTGGTATCGGACACATCAGGAAAACGAGATTCCGAGTTGTAAAACGCACATGATCGCCCGCTCAATTCTGAAACAAGAAGTCGGAATCACTGGGAAAAAATTGATGTCCGACTTGCCGTCTTGTGTCATCTTCGTCATCACATGGGGGGCACATACAGTCTTTGTAGCATCAACACTTTTTTTGTAGTTGTTACATCAATCTCGTGAACACACTGAAGTCGAAAGAACGACTTCCCAACTCGGAAACTGGGACCATCCGAGGAGCACATGAATGCAGCATGAACTCCAAGTTTCTCCCTCTGCTTCGTCGGCGGCGGCTTATGACTGTAAATGGTAAACGGACTTGAGCTTGTATATAGCGCTTTTTACACCGCAGGTCACACCTACACATTCACACACTGATGGAAGAGGCTGAAACCACTAATCCCATTCATACCTTCCAGTTGGGAGACGATGACTGTACCGACTGAGCCACAGCCTCCATTGATAAAGGAGAGGGGAATAAAGTTCTAAAAAAAAAAAGTATGATGGGTTCCTTTAAAGCCCTCTGAGTTTTCTTCTGTCCCATCTGTTCATTGAGAATACAAATGGATATTTCTGTCCTTCTTTAATCTTGTTTTGTTTGTTTTTTTGCACGTTTTAAGGAATCTTCTTGGTACTAGTTAAATCTGTGATTTCACTTGTGACATTACTGGGGAGACAGAGACACCTTCTGGTCGGTTTCTGTTGCTGCACTAAGCCCGAGCTTAAATATCAAATATTTTATCTGGACACAAACTCAGATTGTGTTTGGTATATTTGGGCCTAATTAGCAGAATTTATACAGCTGTAATTGAAGTAAAACTTTAATTTCCTGAGTCCTCAGATCCTGGCAGACAGCAGCGTCACACCTTATTTGACAGTTTAGTACAAATAGGAAATCAAATTTAAAAAGCTGTGAAAGTGTTCACTACAGAGGCACAGTTGATAAATATCAACATCTGTGTCATTAGGGAGGAAGCAGCAGAGTGAGAGGACGGATAGAAAGGAACAGATGAAAAGAGAAGAGAGTGAGATAGAGGGAGGGAGGGCAGAGAGTAAACAAGGCCATCTGGGAAATAAGTCCAGTCATTTCCATGTGTTGCTCTGAGCCGGGGGTTTAACAAGCTGTGCATAAAGACAAGTGTGTGTGGGTGGAGTTCCTCTTAATCATAGCTCTGAATGTTCAGCAGGAGGTAAACCTACCGGGAGGAGAAACTTGTTAATTGAGATCTTGATCCTCCAGAGGTGTCTGCTATAACGTCAAGCGCACCGTTTCGTTTTCTTTTTCGCGGATATTTTATTAGCTGGTGCAGGGCCACACTGGAGGGCATGGTTTAATGAGGTCTGTGCATCGTTGATGTTCGTGGGAGCCCCTTATATACCACCAGGCTTCTACAGAGGTTTACTCGGGGGAGGAAAAAAAAAACACAAAATCAGCAAAAGATGTCACCCGAGTTCATTCTTTTAGATCTTACAGCGCGCCTACTTTGATTTATAGATTGAGTTGGTGAACAGATGCAATTACATTCATGTAAATAGAAATAAGAACATTTGTATCCATCTGGAACTTTTTCATACTTATAGACAGGGAATTCATTGGTAAATGGACTTGAGCTTGTAGAGCACTTTTCTAGTCTTCTGACTACTCAAAGAGCTTTTTACACCGCAGGTCACACCTACACATTCACACACTGATGGTAGTGTAGTGCTATGTAGCGAGACTTGGTTGAGGACAGATTGGACATGTTGCTGCAGGAGCTGGGGATCAAACCCCCCAACCTTCTCGTTTCAGAGACGACGACGACGACGACGACGACTCTACCAACTGAGCCACAGCCGCCCATCTTCATTGGCATCTTCAAAGTTTAAACTCCACCATTCTGGATCTCAAAGACAGTGACTTGTCCTCTTTTGGAAATCGGTGTTAATTTGGCTAAACGGATTCTCCTGAGACACTGGAGGAGGAAACACGAACCCCCTTATGAAGAATGAGTCACAGCGATGGCTCAGTTATCTGCTGATGATGGAGTATCATATTCTCTGTGGGACAAGCTACATCAACGCGGGGGCACCCACAGACCCCTAGTATTTTTTTTTTTAAGTCTGAGTGAGCTGATGTGAGAACGCAGCAGGATATTCTCCGGAGAATTCCCCTCAAGCCAATAGGAGGGGGGGGAGTGACGTTTATATCCTGTGACTGCTGCACGGTGCATAGAATATCTGCATGCGACCACTACGATCTCTGTGCACTTAACTACAGCTGCAATACGTCTCTGTTGCTCCGTACACTAATTCGGTGTCTTTATTTAGGACACGTCTTACCTCAGTAGACCCCTCGTCCCCCCCTCTTTTCAGATAGGTATAGTCTCCAGCTGAGAGGAGCATACTGTATGGAGAACATCCTGAGCAGTCCTCCTGAAATGATCTAGATTTTTTTCAGGAGTGCACATGTGAAAACGGCTTTAATGTCTCTCTCCTAATAGAATTACATATCTTATGTATGCATATGTAATAAAACTTTGATACATGCAATCATTATATATTGTCTCCTACTTTTACCCCTATGCTAAGGCTTAACTTTTTAATAATAGTTTGCTTTTTTGCTTGTTCCTTGAATACGATGTTATCATCCACTGGTTTCCTGGAGGGAGAGAATTGGGGATTCAGCCTTTTTTTGCAATTATGCAGATATCAGGGAATCATAATCGCCAACTACGCTAACTACGTCAACCTCAAACAAATGACTTTCCTGACATCATGCTGTTTGAAGTCTGCTTATACACCGCTGCATTTGTGTGAATTATGTTTTCCATTGTTCTTTTTACCTGATAGCATGCTATGATTTCTAATTTTAGTATTTATTCTTCTTCTTTAGAGGATTTTATTTCTCCCTCTTCAGCATTCAGTGTACTTTATTTCATCTTTATTTTCCTCTTGGAGGGGTTGTACTTTATTCCAAATCTTTTTCTTTTTATATAATGGCCCCATCGCCCGATTTTTATGTTCCAACTTAAACTTTTCATGTGAAGGATTTGGAGCATGAAATGTTCTTTATGTAAAGCAGTCCGAGCTGCTTTTCTTGTGTGAAAGGTGCTCAAATTATAAAGCTTTATAAAAATGATTTTCAGTTTTTTAACTTTATCTTGGAAGTAAACCCACATACAGCTTTTCTTCCTTGTTTTATTTATTAGTATGTAATGATTTGTAGATGTAGTGTGTGCACAGAATGCTGTTTTTTTTTATTCCTTTGAGCTCTGAACTTCCACATTGGCTTCATTTTTCAAGACTGGATGTTGCCGCTTGGTTTAGACAGGTTTATTATTAATCATGTTCACCCACTGTACTGTCTCAATTATTGTTCCTGGTCATAGCAGGGATGTATATATTTTGTGAACTACTCGTTTGATCCTGTTTGTATTATCTGTATTTTGTAGATTTAAAGCACTTTGTGACCTTTTTCCTGTGTAAAGTGTAACATCAATATACTCGACCTACTTAGTTGATTGGATTTAATTGGTCAACTTTAATATCGGGCTCAGTTTCAGCAGATGGCTGTTCATCGTGAGTCTGGTTTTGTCTCTTTAAAGGAAGTTTTTTCTTGCCAATGTAACTTTACTAAATGATGCTTAGTGATCATGATGGATTAACGTTGGGTCTTTGTAACATAGATACACAAGTTTTTTACCTGCTCTTTTGTAAAGTTTCTTGAGATAAGATTTAGTATGAATTGACGCTTTACAAATAAAGATTGATTGAATATAAAGCATATTATGTCTTCTCTGTTAAGTGTGATGGATTCTACAAACACGTGTTTAAGTACAGTACATTACTGTCCCGTTTACTTTTCTTCTTGTACAAAAGGTCAGGTTTGTACCATTTTCTTCTTTCGTTCCTTGTACAGGCCAAAACGAAAAGGAGGGAAGTCTCGACATTGTACCGCTTGAACAGAACAAAACAAAGAAATGTTCTCCATAAAGATCGACCAATCTGAACAGTTTCAAAGGACAATCTTCAGCACTTCCAGTCATCAATGTGGGGGCAGCATGGCGCACTGACAAATGTCTTATTGTTAGGGGTAGTCGAACACAAAGTGAGATCATGAATGAAACCATTCATAAAATATAACACCTTTTTTTCCCATCATTGACCAACAGAAAGCATTAAACAAACCGATTCATTTGTTTGAAATGATTTGCATTTATTTAGACGGCAAATATTTACCTTTGTTGTCCGTGTGAATACGTTTACCAACACTCAAACTGGAGACTGATCAGCTGTGCAAACAAAAGGCAGGAGCTACAGATCTAAGCGGTTCATGCCGAGTCCTTTTTGTTCTGCAAACAATCAGTGGAAGTGATACAAGAGCTGCACACACACACAAAAAAAAAAAAAAAAAAAGTCCACAGTGGGGCAGCTATCAATGTCCATTAGAGAGCTCAGCTTTCATCGGCCTCCAGGTTAATGTTGTTACCAAACTTGGCATAGAGCTGGATCTTCAGATCCCCCAACACATCCTGTATCGCCGACACCCGCTCCTCGTGACCCTTGACCTCCAGCTCGAGTGCTTCCTGATTACAGAACATGAAAACGTGTTATATGATTACCACCTGAAGTCCCCCAACAACATGAGGCATGCAACATCGGGGGGGTTAAGGACACTTCCACAAGCCAGTTCTACTAAAATAATCCTGTTGGATAACTCTTTGAGAGAGCGGCTGAAGGTTGAGGGAGAAAAACGATGTACTAAGTTATAATCAGCGGAGATTAAAAGATGAAAAGGGAGCCGTTCCTGACAGGTTTGTCATTCAGTGTGTGTGTGGCAGACTGCTGCACATCAATCAGTAAAGGCATGTCCAGGCTGCTTTGTTGTGTGATGAAGCAGCAGCAGCAGCAGCAAAACCAAGGACAAACAGAAAGTTACAGAGGAGAGGACGAGCACTGATCTGAACCGTCTCCCGGTCACTGTCTGCCCTCTCTCTGTAGTTTATCCGCTTTGTGGCAATGACACTGAGCGGCTCGTCTCCCCAAGGCCCACAAGGAGGGTTCTTACACGCCCCTGTGTGGCAACTGCCATCTGGCTGCACAAAGCCGCATAACACAAAGTCCAGAGGCAGCTTCGGGGAGTGGTGTTGATGCCTCCTTCCTTAACTTTGATGTAATGCTAACTTGTTATCCGACTATCACTGCACATAAACCTGAAGAAGTTGTTCCACATCTTGTTAAATATGTGAATCATTTCTTTAAAGAGGTAGATGAGAATATTCATACCACCGTCATGTCTTTCATTTTGTTCAAGTCACCGTGAAGTTGCAAAAGAAAATCAGTTTAGAGTCCAGAGGTCAGTGCGTCTGGTCGAGAAATACTCCAGCACAAACAATCAATACTGTTTTCTCTTCAGCAACATGTTGCTAAATGTTAACACATCTAAAGTCTAGTTGAAGGTTAGAGCTTGTGCCACCCATTTTTTATTCATCAGGCGGTGGGTGGCATGATGATTCACTTTGGGGGTCGATGCCACCTTTCTGTTTTGGTTTGCAACTAAACACAGAGTCTAATGTAACGTGTATTCTCTGCGTATTTGTGATCAGTAAATTAATGCACACTGAGCGCTTATCTGCACAACAAGAAGCACGAGCTCAGTAAAGATGTTTGGATCGGCTTTTCAGATTTGTGCAATTTTAATATTTATTGACCACTAAGTAGAAGAAAAACAGTCTTTGGACTTCGGTATCAAAGGGGAGAGCATGTTAGAACCTGAATGTTTATATGTTTCCTTCATGGCGCTTGAAGGAAAACAAACTTATTTTTAACAAATCGAAACAGCTTGTGTTTGACCAGATTGAATGAAAGATTATAATGGCTTTAACGACATTGAAAGACGTCAAGATTTTGCAGGTCGCTTAACAAAACAGACTTTGTGATGAAGTGCATAATTAGAAGAAACTCACCAGTTTAAAACAACACCTAATGTGTCACTCGCTTAAACACGGGAATCTCATCAGATGATATAATATCAGACATGATCTGGATACCAGCGGCAGGAGTTTAAAATAAACTCAGTACAATTTAATTAGAAGAACGTGATCAGATCATTTCAATTCCTAAATATTTGCCACAAATATTTTTTATTAAATAACATTTGTTTCTCCCCCTTTTAATATGTTCACTTCACAGGCCTTTAATCAGGAGGACAACTACTGATCAAATTCATCTCTTTGTCTATCACTGAATGTAAATTCTCCTTCATTGTCTCTTTTGATGACTTTGGTTTAACGAGAGTCTTTAATGGATGATTAAAGGCTCAAAGAGCGTGTGTAGGTGTTAAGAAACTAACCTTTGCGGCCTCCAGCATCTCCTGTGTTTCCTCCTGGGTGTGATTGATAAAGACATCCCCAATTTGATAAGGGATCAATAGAGTGTCGTCGTCAAACATCATCAGGTCGTCGCTCGCGTCCTGAAGGTTCTGCAGCGATTTCTGCATAAAGACATCAGCAGAATATTGAGAGGTTAATTAATGAAGGATGTTAACAGCTGAGTCATTGAGAAGCAGCGCTCCCCTTCAGTGTGACTCATCTGAACAAACAGCGTTGATATGACATTAAAGTCGTTCCTGTAGGCCGGCGGTGAATTGTGCCGTGTTAGCCCAGAGGTGTGGACCAGGCAGGTGTAAGGGCAGAGTCAATATGAGAGAGTGACCGTTGAGTTTACGCAACACCTCCTTACAACAGTTCAACAAACATGAAAGTGGACGTGTTTGTTTACACTGCGTCCACTCTGTGACTCATAACCTGGCTCTAAGTTTCAGGAGTTTGAACACAGTTAAACTCCCTAATCTCCAGACAGGCAAAACAACTAAATAACTCTCAAATCAATAATTGTATTTTAATATGGCCTGTTCATAACAAATGTCATCTGAAGACACGTTACAAAAAGAGCAGGTCCAGACTCTATTCTTTGTTATAATATTTACAGAGACACAACATAAATCTCCAATGAGTAAAGCACTTAACATGAACATTTACTGATTGTCAATTCATTTTATACCATTTAAATCTAACATTATGGTACTGTTTGTTAAGACTCTTTAATGTGTATTTAAATCTCTTTGTTCAGCACTCAACATGTAAAGGTAATAATGTTTACCATGTTCATATAAATATCTGTCATAAAAAGGTAATTATTATCATTAGGGATGAAACAGATCTGCTCTCATATCGGTATCACACAGTCTCCCTTTGAAGACGTTCAGACAGTGTCCACAAATCGTCTCCATGACGACGTTCAGACAAGATAAAACAGCTCCTTCTATATGATCAAAAGTACAACTCTTACACTTCAGTTTGAAAGATGTATTTTTGAAAACCTGACAGTTGATGATGCTTCATGGTTGTATGTTAAGCTGGCACAATGTTCAAACACATTTCTTTGCAATAAATTAATTTTTATTGATTTATTTTTACTCTTGTATTAAGATTTGCAATGCCGGGTTTACTAAAGCTCCGTGTAGCCTTACACATGATACTAACAACAACAAAAATGACATTATTAGCTATGACTTCATTGAAAAAACATCTTTAAAGGTCCCATATTATACTTTTTCTGGTTTTATATGCTCTTTAGTGTGTTTTCCAAGTGTCCTGTGCATGTTTAGGCACATCTATGTGCAAAAATTCAAAGTCCGCGGAAAACGCAGCTTCTCCTACGTCCTCCTGTTAGCTGTAGCATTAGCTGCATGTAACGCTCGGTTCTAGCCCCCCTCGATAAAAATGTGTCAGTGCGGCGTCATTGTCAGTGTGAGATCACTGATCTAAGCCCATTGGCTCGTTGTGGTAAGCCCTGCAGCTCATGTTGAAATTTCCGAGAAGCGTGCTGAGCAACTGACCAATAACGACAGAGCGGATCGGCAGACCAATCAGAGCAGACTTGGCCCACGTGGGGTCTAACAGTGTGGGCTCAACAGAGTGTAGCTGACGGACTCAGAGCGTAGAGGGAGCAAGGAGGAGCAGTACATGAAAACAGACACTTTTTTCAGACTTTATCTATTGTGAACGTACAAAAGTAGGAACATAGATTAAATATACGAACCCCAAAAAGGGCAGAATATGGGCTCTTTAAGGAAGTATGTCTAATCTCTTCTCTCCTTTATCCTTTAATCTTTTTAAGGGTTTTAATCTGTTTCCTATGACTGTTTGAGTCTTATCATAGTGATCATTTTAATCTCTTATCTTTGGTGATATTATTATTTTACGTTGTATACATACCCTTTCGTCTTTGATTGCCTTAGCGGTTTTTACATTGAAAACAAAAAAGGAAATAATAAAGTGTGTCATTTCTCTTTTATTTACATTGTGTAAAGCACTTCGTAAACCTGTTATGCTATATAAATAAAGTTTATTATTAACATGTCTGTTTGTTTTAGGTCAAGTGTTACCTAACAGCAGTAGTAGTTACAGTGGTTATTGTAGAACCATTAACTTCACCATCATGTTTGTTTCACGTTTACCGACACGGAGCTAAAGCATTGTCCAAACATGATCCAGTTTTAAAAAATTTACAAAGCAATGATTTTCAAAAGGTACAGGGATGAGGGAGAGCTTTAAGAAGGAAAAAGATAATAAAATAAATATAATAATAATAATAATAATAATAATTTGTATACACAGGTGTATGGTAATGTGTATTATATATATATATATGTAAATTGTACATATAGTAGCCTATATCAAATTGTATATATATATAGATCAGGGATGGGCAACTTTGGTCACAGCAAGGGCCACATTCATTTAATTCTCACTGCCAGGGGGCCAAATTGTAGAATACAAAAAACGATTACAGTCAATTTGTTCTCCAATTTAACTCAACATATACCAGTGATCAAATATTATTATGGACATATTTCTGGTTTTCATGATTTCATGGCAGATTTTGTCATGTTTTCTTCATGTTCCCAATTAATTGATGTGTAAAAATTGGCCTGAGGGCCACGTTGAGGGTTGATGGGGGCCGCACGTGGCCCCCGGGCCGCCAGTTGCCCACCCCTGATATAGATTGTATCAAATGTAAAATTGTAAACATACTGTACCAAACTGTATAGATATAAGGATTGTATAAATATATAAAATGTAAATATAGTACATCAAATTGTACGAATAGATATGTATATATAGATATATGGATTGTATAAATATATAAATTATAAAATAAAATCATAGTTTATCAAGTTGTATATATGTATGGAAAATCATTGGATTGTAAATATCAAATATAGTATCATAAATATAATAATATAGATAGATTGTATATAGAGAGAGATTATAAGGAACACAGGAAGTTAATTTAATTTAATAAATATTAATTATTGAGCTGTGGAAAAGGGGTAGGATTAAATCAGTTCCTTTTCAGGCATATCAATTGAATATATTTAATTTGCTTTTTCTTTTTTTGTGGAAGAATTTGAACATTGTTTTTTGTTTATTGTATTTTCGTGCTTTTCATTTTGTTTTTTGATATATTTGACTTTATTTGATATGTCTGGTGTGTGTGTGTGTGTGTGTGTGTGTGTGTGTGTGTGTGTGTGTGTGTGTGTGTGTGTGTGTGTGTGTGTGTGTGTGTGTGTGTGTGTGTGTGTGTGTGTGTCTTACTTTCTTTGCCTCTATTTCATTCTTCAGTTCTGTCATCCGGTTCGTGTTTCTGGCGAACTTATTGATCTTCTGTTGGTCTTCAAACGTCACGTTCACGTCTTCAACCGCCTGCAGACAAAGAGGACAAGACGTGAACTCAACACACAGCAAACACAATAAGAACAGTGAACACAGCTGATGTTAGCTGAGAAGCTACAGACGACAACACGAGTGAGGTCTTTATCGCGTTGTCGACGGCTAATGTTAGCTTCTGTCACTGAGCCACACGAGGGTGTGTCCAAGACGTTTTCAACACCCCGGGAAGCAGTTATCCGGCTGGTTTTCTCCCCAATAATAACATATAATATCATTTAATGAATGCTCAAATCAAAACAACGACAGGATGCATCGAAAACAGAACAGAAGTTGATTAATTTTGTAACTCACTACGGGTCCCTTCATGGTGGCTGCCATCTTGGCTTCTTCGACTGCACAAAGACAGCGGGCGAAACACGACAATGTAGCTACACCGCCACCTAGCGGGTAGGACAGGGGCGGGGTGAGGCAGAACGATAGTGATAAATGCAAACGTTTAATCATTTTTTGTGACTTTTCCACTTTTTAATAACATATTCTTTTTGCAAATGTCGTCTGTCGAAATAAACAAGTCACCCAATGTGGCATCAAACGAGGTTTTAACTTAAAGCTGAACACTAATTTACAACTCTGTTTTTGCACATTTACATTTAATCTTTCATATTTAAGACTAGTAATGCTAAATTAAATCCTGGTTGTATATATTCCCATTCTTAGTTTTGATATTTTTAGTGCTTATTTACTTTGTATTTAATATTATATTGTGTTTAGATTTGCTAACATTGTGTTTTTTACTCATATTGTGTGTTTGGATAACCTGCTGCAGTAACACCACAATTTCCCAGTTTAGGATCAATAAAGTAATTCTATTCTATTCTATTCTATTCGATTCTAATGTAGCTATTTTGCCATGATCAGTTGTAGCCTCAATTTTCCAAATGTATACAATTATTACTATTATTATCATAAATTATAATAAGAAATGTTCATACTTGCTTACAATATCTAGAACTAGTTATTGTATCAGCCGGAACTGCTGTTCAGCAAATATTTCTAAAGCAAACAGTACTGCGCCCAAGTTCAAATATTTACATGTGTGAAGCGAGAGTGATATTAATCTAGGCTACTGAAGCTACATAGGGCTGCGATGGATGTAATGTAGTACACCACATCAAAGTGCTCAATTACTTCATATGGGCAGTATAGCCTACCAAGATAAAATCACACTGGGCTCCAGTATTTTAGTCCAGCTTGAGATTTGATGTGCACTTTGTGTGAGGGGCTGTGACACAAATATACATTTCTGTGGGCCGTCCTGCGTTGGTTCACGCAGAGTTTGCTTGAGGTCTCTCAGCTGCAGGCCCTGAAGGCATGAAGTCAGAAGTGCACAATTCAAACAGGGGAATCCAAACGACTCCCACCTCAATGTGCAGGCCATAGGCTACAATCGGGACATTGTGTTTGTGCATTCCAAGCCTCGTCATAATAAGGTCAATACATAGTGCACATTTGAAGCTTTTTAAACACAGTTTCACGTTGGCTGACAACAAATGCAGAACTTAATAGCTGATTTGCATATAAAAGGTTTGACATGTGTCATGAAAAAAAAATAAAAAAGAGTTTTAATGGGCTTTTGTCAGCATGATCATAGCTCTTTTCCTCACAGAAGTAGCCTGACAAAACAAAGAGCCGAGACAAATAGCAGAAAGAAGGAATCCGTTGATGAACTACAGGCTCTCTGATAGGCCTGTGAGTATTGATGCATTGACAGGCCTTTGTGAGAGTCTGTAAAGACGGATGATTTCATTACAGAGCTCTTTGTGTGTCTTGATTAACTGTGATAATAAATCAGATACTTGATCATTGCAACTAAAAAAGCTTTTATTTTTCAAATAACAACAACACAATAAACAAGGACTTTAAAGGCTCATGCCAGTTTGATTTTTCCCCACTATTTCTTAAAATCAACACACCCTGAATGGGAATCATAAAAAAAAAAATCCAAATAACAAAGACTCAATTCAAGGCATTCTTATTATTCTTACTCAAATCAAATATTAACCAGGTTGATACTGCAGGGTTGTAAGTCAAACATGTTTATTTATGTTTTGATAGTCAAAGAATAAGTCAGGTCAGTATCCTCAATGCACATCCTGTTACCTCTCAGCTGCATTTGTCAACAGGACTCCACTGCGCCGCCTCGTCACAGGGTGATTGATTGGAGTGTTACCTGTTCATGATCTTGTTGAGGTATATGTTCACAGGATACCCACAGAGATTACCATGAACTCATCATGTGATTTTACAAAAGAAGGCCAACACCTTGTAGGGCGGATGGCGGGCTTTCTACTGGAGGAAATCCAAATTGATTATTTTAAAAGGTCCCACCCTTTTTTTAAGCACACATTAAATAGCCTGTTTACAATAGCCTTGTATACACAGTTGGGTAGGAGCTGCTAGTCGATCACTGGAATTTTCCATATTTTTCCCTAAGCAGGATATACTTTACTCGGCTACAAAGGTGTAACAAGGTAAGACATTTGAAATATATGGAAGTTTGACTCAAAGCTATGTATTTAGAATATCGGTGCAATATAACACATTTGTCTTTTTTTTTTCCTTTCAGTTTTACCCGAGATAAAATTCTGTGTCTGCAGGAGTTTGACTGGGAAAATATGGGAAACGAGCAAGCAAAAGCTAAAGAGCGAGCAAAGGTAAAATTACAACAATTACAATTCAATCATGACAATGATTACCTTATTACTACAATTTACAACTTTGTTTCCTCTGAAACAAAATGGACATGGAAGTGTCTACATGAGTTCTAGTCAAAATACGTGTTTCTGTTCAAATTAGCCCAAAACAAATTTTTTCATGATGGAGCTAACACAGATTTGTTTTTGTTTTTTTTTTAATCATTTTTCATAGAGTTTGAAAAAATCAGAGAAGCATGGAAATGGATCAGTGCATGGCCTCTCCGCAAACATCACATCTAATGGATTGCAGGTTAATGGTGAGTGGAATACTTAAATTTCTTCTTGGTATTAAAGGTAACAGAAGTATATTGGATATGTCAAAGTGTAACTAGTGATATTGTGTAATTAAAAACAAAAGCAGACACAAAGTTAGTATCTGTAACCCTGGAGCATCTGAGGATGTGATAATGTTCTACTTTATCTTTCTATTTCATATCATTCTTTATGGGAAAAGATTCTGTTTCTGACGGACAAAATCAGCTGATCATTCCATGTTGGATTAGTCGTTTGGACTTTTATAATGCTCTGTAAACACTGTGACTCCCAGCTGGACTATGCCTTGAGTCTCCTAATGTAAACTCTAGGCGTAGTCACAGGCCATAGACAAGGAGCGACTATTTGACCAGTCACTGTGTGGTTTTTGTAACTCAGGTGACACCGTAGGATTCCCACTTACCTTGAGTTTGTTTAAGAGTGGCTGCTGATGCCAGAGTTAATAATAAATGTTTTACATGTTTACTTTATGGAATAATAACACTCAAATCAACATTGATATCAAGTGGTATGGCTTCTTGAGAAAAATAATTGTGAAAATTACAATCAGTAGTCCTAACAGTAACATCCTGCCCATACAAAGAACAAACTGTCCATGCTTAATCTTTGACCAATATCTGAAAACAAGCAACTAGGAATACAATTGTATCTGCCTTTATTTGGTTAAAGTTACAATTAGGTTTGGTGACAGCTGGTTAAGGTCGTACAGTTTGGAATAGTTGCACCGTCTGCTGATGTTTTTGTTCATGTTTTGATAACAGATTCTTCTTTTTGTCTGTTAAAGGCGGGACAACATCTGTAGACCTCCTCACAGATACAACAGATTATGTAGTAATCGAAGCAGACTCTCTACCTGCTCCAGATGGGACTCCAATTATTTCTGAAGTCCTGGAAACTGCCACCAAGACAGAGGAGGTCCTGGAAACAATGGACGAAAAGAAGGAGGTCTTGGAATCCATGAACGAGAAGAAGGAGGAGGTCCTGGAAACCATGACCGAGAAGAAGGAGGAGGTCCTGGAAACCTTGGACCAGAAAAAGGAGGTCCTCGAAGCCATGAATGAGAAGAAGGAGGAGGTCCTGGAAACCATGAATGAGAAGAAGGAGGAGGTCCTGGAAACCATGAATGAGAAGAAGGAGGAGGTCCTGGAAACCATGAACGATAAGAAGGATGAGGTCCTGGAAACCATGAACGAGAAGAAGGAGGCCCTGGAAAACACGGTACAGACAGAGGTCAAGAAAAGTAAAGAAAAACTCAATCTGTTTGGCAAAATGTTCAAAAAGAAAGCAGAACCTCCCGCTCCTCAGCCAGTTCCTGTCGAAGTTGAAACAGTTCAAGAAATAGTCACGCCAACTGAAGATGAAACAGATCAAAAAGCTCCAGAGGAAACTCCCCCTGCCACTGATCCAGAGCCGGTAGGTGCACTTTTAATGCTGTTCTGTGATACTCTATATTTTTTAGTCAACAAATCCCATGAAAATACAAATAACAGTAAAATTATCCTTTTTATTGTTTTACTTCCATCAGGTCTCCGATATAGCCTTCTAAATGTTATTCATCAATGCCCTAGAGGTCGATTGTTTCCCAAAAAAGGATGGTAGGGAATTCCAAAAGCACTGATTGAAGCGCTGTTGCATTGTTTATTTGGGTTTTTCGATGGAATTTGTTGACAGCAAAACAAAGCTAACTAACTAATTTCTCCAGTGATAACAAGTGCATTTGAGTTGTTTTATCGAGATTTCAACTTGTAACTCCTTTTCTCTGTAACAATACCATTTTTTTTCACAAAGTCTTCTGGAAAGCCAGCGTTGTTATCCCGAGATAACGAGATACATAAGTTGAGATCTCAATGAAACAACTGACTGTACTCGTATTCACTGCAAAACTGGATAAAATAAAATGTATGGATGTATGTCCCCTTGCTTGAGTACTAAAACATCCTACCTGCCAAAGTTCCTGAAATCACTAAAATTTAAATCACATGTCCTAATAATATCACAATAATTTCATAGAATATATATTTTTTATTTAGTAATAACTGAACACTAACTCTCACTCACTGTGAAGCCAACAATGAATATAGATATCTGCATGATGTACAATAATGCACTGTAACACATACGACCTGCAACAGATACTACTTAACTAACAATTATTTGTTGTTGTTGTTGTTGTTGTAATTTGGTTTGTCTTTTGTCTTGTCTTTAGTTGTTTAATATTTGACAGTGTAAATAATAAAATGAAATTTTCCCCAACCCCTTTAAATAAATGGTGCAAAATTAAAAAGAACAATTTACTAATCTAATGTAGTCCAATAAAACAACACCACCAGCTGTAAGTATTATGCAGGACTTTTGCATGGCATTATAATTAAGTGATGAATGTGTGATCAAGCACATGGTTGTCTTACGTGTCCCAGTGACAAAACAAATATATTTTATCTTAACATAATTGTTGATTTTCGTGAAAAAGGAGTCCGGCCCAAGTGAACAAGAAGCTACCACCATGATCGTCGCTGAGCTCAGAGAAGAACTTGAATGTCAACATCTAATGGTTGAAATATCAACCCAAACGGACAGCAAAACTGAAGCACATAGAGCAACGCAAACTGACTATGATGATACGACCAGCTATTGTGTCCCGGTGGAAGTTGCGATGGAGGCAGCAGCGATGGAAGAAGATTTTCTGAGAGAGTATGTTGTCGTCATTGGTGAGGAAGCTGTTGAACAGACTGCAAATGCGGAGCCTGTGGTTTCTGATATCATCATCGAAGAAGTGGTCATCATGGACGATAGCGTGTATGAGAATGTAGTCGTCAGAGCGGAGCGGGTTGAAGTAACTGAATCCATTACAGAAGGTGAAATAGCTGTAGAGGAAAACATTGAGGAAACCGTTCCATTGGAGGTCTCGTCCAGCCTTCAAATTGTCGTGACAGAATATGTTGAGGCTTCTGGTTCTGAATCCACTCACGATGCTGATGTAAACACACCAAAGCCAAGTGAACATGAAAACAATGGTCAAAAAGCTGAAGACATCTGGACTGATGTAGTACTGATGGAAGAAGAGCCAAGGATTTTGGTGATGGAACCCATTCTCAGGGTTGCTTTTGAAGAACCAAATCCTGCACCTGGAACCCAACTCAAGCCTGTAGAAGAACCAACTTTCCCTCTTACAACAGGAATTCTAGTAGAAGCGGATTCCGCCTGTGAAGAGGTGGCTGCTGATGCTGTTGCATCTCTTGACGATGTAACAGGAACAAGTCAACAAGAGGGACTTGTAAACAATATCATTGTGTCACCTTTTAATGGGCTCATCACCATTGAGGAATGTCCTGAAGATACTCGAAATGCTCCTGAAGATGAAGTCAACCCTGAGTCCTATATAGAAGTAATCCCTACAGAGATAAGTATTGATGTTAGTCAAGATATGGTAGGGGAATTTGGACTAGGAACTGTTGCAGATGCAGAACCCAGCTTTGTCATTGTTGAAGACCATGATGACTTGATACCACAGGCTGCGATCGATGCCCTCGCTCTAGATTTTGTCTATATTGCCATCACACACCAGGAGTGTGCCGTGGATTATGGCATTGTCCCGCAAGAAGAGTTGATTATTGCAACAACTTTTGTGTCTCTTTGTGGAGAAGAAGAATCGAACTTTGCCATTCCAGATGAGCAAAGTGAGACAATTATTGAGGAGATCATTGAAGAAGCTACAGGTGCTTTATCAATTGGAGTTGACGCAATGCCACAAAGTGTGGAAGAAGACATCACTCTACAAGCTGAAAGCATAGAAAAACCCAAACAAATCCCAGAAGAAGAGACTCTGAGCCCTTGTGAAGAAGATCCAGCTGCTGAAAACATAATTGAGAAATATGTGCATGAGCAAGCAAATGTGCCACAGATGCATGGTACTACTCCAGTCCAACAAGAACTTGTACAGGAGGACATCACTCCAATTTCATCTCATTTGGAGGATGTCGATGAAGAAACCGATCCACCCATTGAGGTTGCAGTGGAATGTATTGAACAACCATTGACCAAATTAAATCCTGTTGTTTCTGCAGAGCCTGCAGTGGAATCGGTTGTTGAAGCCATTTCAGAACAGCTGGAAGTAACAGACAACACAGCTGAGGAACCTGCAGATAGTCAAGCCAATTTGCCAGAAATGGAAACCACAGAGGAGTCAAGCCAGGCGGGAGTCGGAGAGGAGAACATCTCAAGCCCTAATGAAGACCAATCAAAGACTGAAATGCTTATGGTAGAGGTGGACAAGGTACTAGAATCAGACGTTGAAGCTAATTCAGAGACGATTTACATAACTGAGAACATAGTAAGGGAGCCTGCAGATGATCAAGACGGTATGCCTCTGATGGATTCAAATAAAGACTCTTGTGTTTCAACTGAAGAGAAACTGGATGAGGGGAATATTGCCACAATTGAAGCCCCTTTGGAAGAAGCCTGCAAAGAAACATCTGCTCCATCTTTGGTTAGTCTTGAATGCATGGAACAAATGGATTCAGACCGTGTCATCTCTGAGGAGTCGGCTGAGGAGAGTTCAAGCTCTCTTGAGCAACAACCAATAACCAAAGGGCTCATTGTAAAAATTGAGGACACAAAGGAATCAGCGGTCATAGCTACCATCAAGAAGATTGAAGTTACAGAAAACATAGCTGTTGAACCTGTACTTGAGCAAGAAGATGTGCCACAGATGGATGCCAAAGAGGAGCCTGTGCCTAATGTTTCAGTTCAAGAGGAACTTGTAGAGGAGATCATCGGCCCAGTTGAGGTGCCATTGGAAGATGCTCTTAAAGAATCTGTTTTTCCATCTGTTGTTGCAGTGGAATGTATTGAACTAACTGATTAAAATCCTGTCTTTTCTCCAGAGCCTTCAGACACTTGAGCAGGAACCAAAAACAGAAGACCTCCTGGTAACGTTGCAGGACCGTCAAGACTCTGTAGTCCAAGTCATTTCAGAAAAGGTTGACATTACAGAACAAATAGAAGTAAAACAAGCAGATGTGCCATTGATGGATGTCGTTGATGAGTCCGAGCCTTGGGTTTCTGTCCAAGAGGTACTTGGTGAGGATGAAGTCGTCCCATTCGTTGTTTTAAACCCTGACATTTCTGAGCTGGATTCAAGCCATCTCGAGGGGAAACAAAAAACAGAGAAGATAATGGTAATTCATGAAATATCTGAAGCCTTGAACCCTAAAGATTCTCAAGCAGCCACTTTAGATGACAGTGTGGTAGAGTTTGTTGATATCATTCTTGAGACCATTGTTGAAGATATCATTAAAGAAGATGTCGCAGCAGAGTTATTGCAAGAGACCACTACAGAGATGGAGACCAAAGAGAACTCAACAGAGTCAACAGTGAACTCACAAAGTTCAGCAATGACTGAGGATACAAGTTCAGACATGGAAGACTTACTTGTTCATCTGCAGTCAGTTTGTACATCAGTTGTTGCAGAATCAGAATACGGGCTCAGTGGCTTAGAAATGTCTTCAGTGGGACACAGTATTACTGTTAATATTTACGTCGTTCCAAAGGAAGTACTTCAGTAAAAAAAATTTTAACATTGTTTTTGTCTTAGAAACAGTCTACCTCTTTAGAATAGTTTTTCATCAATAATGCAACTGGATTGTAATATTTTTGAATAATGATACTTTCGTTTGTTTGTATTTATCATGTTCTCGAAGTTCACATATACTGAAGCGTTTTCCAATAAAATCTAAAATGAAAACTTGAAAAAATCTCATTCCTTCATGATAGTTTGTACGAATGTTTCATCAGTACAAAATGAAAATTACTGCCGAGTATCAAGGCCACATTAAGAGAAAAAAAAAGAGATTGAAGTCATAATACTTTGAGAGTAAGGTAATGATATTACAAAAGTTATTGTGAGAACAAAGTTGTAATATTTTGATAATAAAGTCTTGATATTAAGAGAAAAACGTTGTAATTTAAGGCTAATGTTAGCCTGTATGCTATGTTGAAAGGTAATATCAGAAGAGCGGCCCTGCTAAAATAATGGACATGGAGCATCTTATGGAGTTATACTTTAGTAAAGGGTTCACGATGGACTGAATATAACTTCTTTTCAGTGCAGGCAGCCTGTTGCTCTTCTTATAATCCCCTGAAAAATAACATATAACGCTAACCAAAGCCAAAAATAATGACTTTAATCTCACAATATTTTGACTTTTTCCCAATATTTTTTTCTTCAATGTGGCCTCTGTCATAAAAATAGTACCTGCTTTCAAAATAGAAAGACAATAAGAGAAGTAGAAGTAATTATAATTTTAGTTTTAAAAAGGTTAATTCTTATCAGGCTACAGTGAAGGAAAATTTAAACAAATGGGTTCTTTTCAAATGATCTTGAAATCATTGTTGGTCAATTGTTTTCTTAAACACATAAGACATATTTTTCATCCTAAGGACACAGCAAGGTATTTGGTTCTCCTCACATTTCTTTGGGCATAACTCTCACACATTGTTGAATATCAATGAGTGAGGGGTGGGACAGACACATTAATAAAAGGGTGATTGTTGACAATGCTGTGAGTAGGCAGAGGCATGGTTGGAATTGTGCTCCCATCTCAATGCTGCGATTAAGACACTCACTGCTTGCATATCAGCGCCGCTGCTCTAACATAATTCTGAAAGGCTAATTCTTTGTGATGGTGTATAGGAGACAGCTAACGTAGGGCAAGAACCAGAGCCGGAACCAACACCAGAACCAGAGTCATCACCAGAGCCGGAAAGTGTGACTCCAGACCCGAGTGCAGAGGAAGAAAAAGCTCCTGAACCAGAGACGGAAAACAGTGAACCTGAGGACAAGCAAGAGGAGAGTATCCCAGAAGAGAATCCAGTTATGAACTTCTTCAAAACACTAGTAAGTGGATACATTTCAAGTTCTGTTTATGCGCACTTCATATTGTTAATTGCTGCTCTTGTTAAATTTGGCAGCTTTGGGGAAATTAATCAAACATTAGCCGCAATCAAAACTGTACCAACAAATGCACGTTTGAAATCTTCAACTTGAAGTAGGGGCAAACAAATACCAACACAACAGAAAATGAGGAAAACATCTTCTTACAATTGCTTTTAACTGAAGCAAAGACATACGCTAATATATATATGAAGTGTTGATAACACTGATCATACATGTAGACAAGATGTGTTACAGTTATTTTTGTGTGTGTGTTTGTGTTTGATTTGTCTTATTTTATGTTGAGATATGTGCCAAAAAGCGAGTTTTTTTGGTAGTAAAGGTATCCATAACTCAAATCTGCCATGATGACCGAGGCCTGATGGAAAACGTACAACAAGCAGCTATTGTATTTCCTCTTCATCGTGCTGTCTTTTGGACTCAGGCCGTTTTAAAGAGTTACCATTGCCCTAGCCCCATGCTAATCAAGTCTTTGAACATGCGGGAATGTGGCGGCCTATTGTTCAACCCATAGTGTGAGCTCACAAGGGAGGCCTGTGCTGTTGGAAGTTGAGATTTGTGAAGATAGAGCGAGGGCAGGCCTACGCCATCTCCGGAGCACAATGGCTGTCACAATGACAGCGCATGTACTGTATGTGCTCTGTCAGGGACCTCAGTGTGCACTCTGTGGGGCCTCAGTTAGTGTATCATAAAGGCCTATGTCTGCGTTTATGAAAGGCTTCTGTTTTATCTAAGTAATTATTTTTCTCTCCCTGTTACATCAGCTATACAAGCGGAATCTTTTACACTGCAGCTTCATCATTTAAAATAACATAACGAGCCACATTTGATGACGCTATTTCTTCTTATTTCCTTGAAGTGGGTTAATGTTTTCTTCTCTTGTTGCACAGGTGACTCCCACTAAAACGACCAAAAAGGAAACAGCTGCTCCTGCTGCTGCTGCTGCTCAGGTAATCTTATTTAATAAAGCTTTATCGAACACTAAAATACACTGTTACATGAGTTTGGCACCATGGCTTTGATATTGTTGTTTGACCAGCTTTTATTATCCGTCAGTATGTCACGCTTATTTTGATTTATAAGGCTGTTTATGTGAATTAATTGAAGCTCAGGGTTGATTGCTGATATACTGAATATTGCAGGTTTTGGACATGCACACAGTTTTTGTTGATTGCTTGCATCAATTTCTGTTTGATCCTGCTTGTGGTTGAATCAAGGATGTCTTTAGTTACAATTTCATTTGAAACAACAAATATCATTTTTAGGCCATGCACACGAGCTATTGTAAGGTATGTGAGCTGCAGTGCTGCCCGGGGTGAACCGACTCTCCATTAAGAACAGCATGAACTGATTTATGTATTATGAATAAAGTTGCTTATTGACAAATTTATCTCAGGCGTGTGACGATGCATTTGTTGCAGAGGGGGTTGCATTGCCATATCGCACTATGCTGATATTTTTTTTTGCTTGATTTCCCTAACTGCATTTTTTTCCTGTTGCTTATTAGCCCCCAAAGGAGAGCCAACCAGCTGCAACCACTACTGTGAGCACATTGCCTATAAAGTTACAGATCTTGCAGTGAAAGTAAAACTTTACTGGACACTGTTGTCTTCAGTTAACTTGTTGCTTTATTTGCCAGTTTTGCATTTTGCATACTAACGCCACTGGTAATACTTTATTGATGCCTGCAGTTATTATCTCACATATAATTTTCACTGTGTATCTTTAAAAGTTGATGTTAGTCTGGGTGTATTCCATAGCAACACATTGTTTTAATGCCCGCTCTCTCCCCTGAATAGGTTGCACAAGTATCTGAACCGCCCGCAGCATCCAAAGGAATGTCTATCCCGCCGCCACCTCCTCCAGAGCCACCAAAAATGGAAATTAAAGCCGAACCAGCAGCCAAACCTGTCAAATCCTCACCAAAAGTGGAACCAAAAGCTGCTGCAAAAGAACCTGAGCCCGCAAAGGGAAAATCTGCCAAAGATGCACTGAGCAAATTCTTCCGTCCAAAGGTAAAAAAAAACCCAGCAAACTGGAGAAAGCAGATTATTCATATAGACTTTTGAGTTGATGTTCCACTGTGTTTGTTTTCATGAAGTAGTGTGAAACATGATGTATGTGAATTTGAGGTACTGATAGGTTTCAAGGCACCAAAAGGCAAGGGTGCTTCAAGTGGAGCCTCGGCCAAGCCTGCAGCAGGGGTACGGTAGATTATCGTATTCTAAAACTGACCGTCGCTTATCCCGTTACTAACTGCACAAGAGCTGTTTGTCTGGACGTGGCAGAAACTGAACAATTTCCCTTTGTCGTAAAATAATTGGGTTTTTGCAATATTAATGTGACTTTGACCAAAAGATATCTTTGGGGGAAAAATCTTATTAGTACCACTGTTTCTTCCACAGTCCACATTCTATTCCCATTTGTGATTCATTGCATTACAAAAACAATTGCTTGACATTTTGGGAGGTAAACCTTTTGGCTTTGCCTTGAGTCTGATGAGAATCAATACCACTCTATTTTCTGTACTAGAGCTGGAAGGTAATTAGCCTAGCTTAGCATAGACATTGGGAAAAGGGTAAACTAGATTACCTTGCTGGTCCCTGAACATCTCTACAGCTTACATTTAAACATATTTGTTTCATTTATGTTGCCTATTTGTTCATCACGGTCCCTGTTAGTTAGACAGGAAACCAAAGGAGGCTCAATGAAGTCCCTGCACCGAGCCGTTAATAACTGACAAATTGTTGCATTAGATGATTGCTTAATTTTAAGCTATGCAGGTGATATTGTGCATCTGCAGTGGCGGTTCTAGATTCTGTTGGGGCTCTAGGCAAAAGATTCACAGTGACCTGTCCAATCAGCATTACTGACTGTTATGTCATAAACAATTTAAAAAAACATTTTTTTTATTTTTATTTTTATTACTCCCAAATTGGCATTGGTATTATTTTTAAAATATAGATATGAAGAACTTTAAAAACCTTAATTTTCCTTCATTGACTTTCATCAACAAATTTAGGTTTTACCAGCAATAATTCATGTGTCATTTAGCGGCCCACAGAGAGTGAGTGCTGTCAGATGGGGCCCCCTTAAGGAGGTTTCCTACTGTCATTGAAAGAACATTTTGAGCCACTGCTGTGGTTGAGAGTTTGGGGTTCCCTAACTGACATGGGGCCCGAAGCAGTTGCCTGCCTTGTCTATTGACAAGCAGTGCCTATATGTGAACTTTGGATTAAATCTGGCTAGCTGTTTCCTTCTGCTTCCAGTTTTTATGCTATGCTAAGCTAAGCTAAGCTAAGCTAAGCTAATCAACCCCTGTCTTTAGGCCCATACTCAGCCCACAAACAGAGAATGGTACTGACCTTCTCATCTCTCTCTCTCATCGACCAATCGTGTGGTTATTCCCAAAATCGTCAAACAGGTTCTAACATGCTGAGAAATTGCATAATCAGAACCTCTCTTCGTAAAGGACATTTCTTTCTGTCTTTTTGGCTTTTACTAACATTAACGCTTCCTTCACTGTCCTGCAGACAAGCAAGAACCCACCAGAGCCAACAGTAGAGGTAGATGCACAACCGGTTGTAGAAGTCAAGGTAAACTAGAAAGAAAATGCTGGACCTCCTGAGCTCTTGATTAGAATGTATGCACGTTTGAAATAGTTGTTTAAAGTAATCATTTGAAAGATACCAGCCGTGTACATAACAAATGTGTACACACAATCATATACATTGAATTTCAGCATCTTAATTTGCATCTCTTTAGAGTAAACAGTAGTTTTGATCCACAGGAGTCACCAGTGGAGGAGCCAGAGCCAGTTGTAGAAGTTCAGGTAAATCAAAGGAGAGCTCTTAATCATGGGGTCTTATCTTTTTCAGGGAGCGGGATAATCCTCTGATCCTGTGATTCAGATCATAATTAGTATGCTCAATCTTCAGAGAGTTTGATATGAATGCCTTTTAATGTGGGGTTTGACATAGTTGCTTTGATTTTTTTTTTTTAAACGATTACATTGAATTACAGCATTTTCATGTTGCCGCTTTAATTTGCATCTCTTGAGAACATAACAAAGTAGTTTTGCTCTGCAGGAGACACCAGTGGAGGTGCCTGAGCCCGTTGTAGAAGTCCAGGTAAATCAAAGGGAGAGCTCTCAATCCTGGGGTTTTTCGTCTTTTTAGGGAGCGGAATAATCCTCTGATCCTGTGTTTTATAAAAAACCAATATGTTCTGATGTCTGATTAATTTTGCATCTGCTCAGAGTGAAAATATATTTGAACCTCCTGAGACAGCGGAGGAGGCGGCACAGCCGGCTGTAGAGGACAGTCAGCAGGTAAATCAGCAGGAAGTGCTGGGGAATATTAATTCTTCATTTTCTTCTCTCTGCAGGCCCCTCTGACATGATGTTGTACAAGATGAACCAAATATTATGCTGAACAGATATAACCTCTCATTCATTCCAGACTGCACACGTGAAAATTTGACATTTGCAGTTTGAGAAAAAAAAAAAAAACACATTTATTTATTGGTTCCATCATGACAGACGAGTCAGCTCGTGATTTATTACCTTTCTCGAGAACTTGAAACGATGGGGAAGCAAATAATGTTCTTCCCTGCAGATTGTTGAAGATGTGGAGGTACCACAAGCAGAGGTAGAAACCGAGGTAAATTAAAGGACTTCCACATTTTGGGAAATATAGTAAACTTACCTGACTTCTCGCTGATAACAAAATGAGAAAACAAGTACACTCATATCTGCCTGTAAGTACGAGGCGACAGTTTGCACCCTTAGCATTCAAACTGGAAACAGGTTGAAAGTTAGCTCTGTCGGAAGCTAACTAAATCTGCCTGCTAGCGCTTCAAAAGCTTGCTAATTAACATGCTTTAACCCATGAACCCAGAGCTTTTTGGTTGAACTTTTCCATTTGGCTTTAAAACTAAGAATAAAAACAAGAAAAAGAACATGTTAGATGGTGATATTACCCAAACACAGGCTACTTTCCCTGTTTCCATTCTTTGAGCTAAGCTAAGCTAAGCTAAGCTAAACGTCTCCTGTCTCATTTTTGAGGTTTGAAATTGGATCAGCTGTTTTATCTTTTGGAAGTAGACAAATTAGTTTATTTCCCAAAGTGTTGAAATACTCATTTAAGGTCATATCCTTTTCTTTTTACGGACAATGGCATTCTTGACTTTTGTGCATGACGGAGTGGGTATCTTGGCTCTTAGAGGGACTGCTTCTTATCAGGTTTGTTGGCCTCTTTTCCTGCTCTGAGCCTGAATTACTTTCTTTTTCTTCCACATCTTACCTCTTCTTTCACTTCTCAGGTGGCAGCTCCATGCCCTCCCTCTGTCAGCTCCAATGACGGCCATGCATTAAACTCCCTAAAGAGATCATGATTTGCATTTTCTTCTTCTCCGATCTTTTGATAAAAGAAGGTGGATCCCTCGAAAGCCGGCACTCTGGAGGCTGCTGCGAAACCGGAACTGCCGCCGCCTGTTCAGGAAGAGAAGAAACCGCCCGCAAAATCAGCTTTCCTGTCTTTCTTCAAGCCTAAAGTAAGCACCATTTATTGCTCTCTACAATGTCTACGATTCTGAGCATGAATTGTGATTGCATTACTAAACAGACAGTAACAGATGAATGTGAATTTGAGGTACTGTTAGACAACATGACCACAAAAGTCCAGGCAGCCTCCACAAGTGGAGTTCGGTTCCTCAGGAGAACAACTGGAGTGGTAAATATAGAAAGATTCTGGCTTGAGATAATCTCAGCTGCTTATTTAACCAGCGTTATTTCATTTAATACATCTGGTTTCCAACCTGCTCTAAAACCACTTTGTTGGCTGAAGTGCTTCTATGATTATCCCTCATAATGTCGCTGTCACACTTGATCCTAACTTCCTGGTTGGTACACCTTAATATTTTTTTCAAGTTTTAAATCTGATGTCATCACAAAGGCCATTTGCATTTGTGAGTGGAGAGGTACGGAAGCCCTAAGTGGACATGAATCAAAACATTTTATTTACTCCGTTTTCTGTGATAACGAGTTTTTCTCCTTTTCTGTTTCAAGATCTCGACTTAATTATTTCGTATCTCCAGAGATGCAAAAGCACAAAACAAACATATTAAACCTAAAAGGCTTAATATGCGATTTTTTGATCCAGCAGATGTCGCCCTTCAGCACCAGCATGAAACCAAAACAACTCGCGCTGCATTGTTGTGTTAGCATGCTAATGCTAGCGATCTTTATTATGCTCGTATCTTCACACTGCATGTAAATTTACCTGAAATGAGCGTGATCTAGAAACACAGTTAATCAGTGAGTACAGTATGTTATTCTTCTTTTCTCTAGTCCCTCAATTAAACAACTTTTATACACGAGGGGAGGAGTCAGCCGGCCGGCCGGGCGATGTCAACAAACTGAAGATAGGATTCTGAAAACTCTGAAAACATCACAGACAGTGGGACTCGGGTGTTACACCCATTGTAGACAGTCATGACTCACAGAGTTATTTTCAGAGGATATACTTGATTTATATTCTATTTAAGTGTGAAAAATCACATATAAAGACTTTAAATATAGTCTAAACTGACCTTTTCATTAGTGTGTGCAATGGCAGCATAAGCATGTCGCGGTCTGGCCATCACAGTGATCAGCCTATTATTTTGTTTTCCAGATCGATCATCCATAAAATCAAATAAAACAAGCTTTGTTGTCTCAAGATAATGAGATAAATCAATCTGTTATAGTGGGAAAACTCGCTTTGTTATCCCGAGCGCATGAAAATAACTTGAGATCTCATGAAATCAACTGAAGTTAAGTCATTGTCAAGTGAAAAGCAGTGTTGTTATCTCCAGGTACTGAGTTCAGTTAGCTGAGTTCTTGAGATAACAACCAGAAATTTCTTGTCATCACTGGAAAACCGAGTAAATCAAATGTATGGATGTTTGTCCTATTAGGGCTTCCGTAGAGAGGCAAATGTGTGGGCCAGACATTTGAGCCGCTGCTTCTCCAGGAACAGGAATAATTCAGTTTTTCATTCACAACACTTTCAGGCTGACTCCAAGAAGGCGGCCCCTGCCCCCGCTGCAGCAGCAGCAGAAGCAGCAGCTCAGACAGCCAAAGCCAAAGAGGAACCCAAAGCAGCGGTCAAAGAGGCGGTCGTAGAAAACAAACCAGCTTCAGGGGACTCCCCGGCTGGAGACGACGCCGCCAACGTGCCCGCCAAACTGGAGAAGAGAAACTCCATCCACAAGTTCTTTAAACATCTGGTAAGGAGAGCGTTATTTACCCCCCCTCACAGTGCCAGCTCTGCAGATATCATGTTTATTCAGGATGTCTCCACTAGATGGCAGCAGCAACTTGTGAAGTAACTAAAGGTGTGGGCTCTTTTTCCACAGTGCAGTGCACCTCAAGACACAAACAGGGTGTTGTTCTGCACAGGCAGAGGTGGAAAGAATAAAAGTACAGTTACTGTGATTTAAATGGACTTAAGTAGGAGTAAAGTTACTGGTCTAGAAATCTACTCAGTGTAATTGATTTAGTTTATTCACAGTACTGATTGGTAACCTTTCAGACCTGAGGGGGAGGAGCTGAACTTGAACTATGATCTTTTCTCTTGTGCAGTGCAAAAACAACAAGATAATATGGATTTCTTACCAGGTTGTTGAATTACATGCACACCTTTAATAAAGTGCAATGTAATGTGGAATCTTCCTGTCGCTATGTGATACTGACTGTCATGTGGTAGAACAAGCCAAACTACTATTCAACTAAGTACACTAAAAAATGACTTCCCTGTCAATTACAGTCACAAGAGTAAATGTAACTCTGGTTTGGAGTAAATATATACGATTGCAAGGAATGCAGATTACAGAAATAGTGCAACAAAATAGGAAATGAGTCCTCACAACTTGAACACCACTGTATCAAGTAGACTTGACCTATATGCACTTCATGATTTTGATGACGACCATATTTAGGATGGTTTTGATGCTGACTAGTACTCTCAAGAACAGCTGTTCATGTTGTTGTTGATGATGATATATTAACTTTAATTATAAAAGAAGAAAAAAGCTGCTCTGCCTGTCAGCAGCTGCGTCCAATCAGACGTCACAACAGCTTTGTTAATTTGCACGTACTGACGTTGTTTCCTCCTTTCTAGATCCCTGCTTGTGTTGTACTTATGCTGCATTCAGGTGCTGCTCGGGGGGGTCCAAGTTTCCGAGTTGGGAAGTCGTTCTTCCGACTTCAGTGTGTTCACGTGATTTCAGTTTGGAAAGTCTGAATAGTGAATTCATAAAAAAGTATGTTAACATTAACAAAACATACTTTGCCTCCTATGTGATGACTATTCTGACATCAAGTCCGGAAGTTGGGCACCTAATTCTTTTTTGAGTTTCCGAGTTGTTGTTCCGACTTAAGCGGGTGTTCATGTGGATTTTACAGCTCGGAAACTCGTTTTTCCCATTGTGTCCGACACCACATGAATGCACCATTACTCTCTGATGCTTCTCGCTCTGGATTAAAGCATCTGCTAAATGAATTGTAGAATTTTTGGGGGACTTTTTGTGCCTTTATACGAGAGACAGGAGAGTGGATAGAGTCGGAAATCAGGGAGAGAGTGAGTGGGGAACGAGCCTCAGGAAAGGAGCCACAGGTTGGACTCGAACCCAGGCCACCCGCCTGGAGGACCACAGCCTCCATACATGCAGCGCGCGCACTGACCACTGTGCCACCAGCGCCCCCATGAATTGTAGATTTGAAGATGCAAATTAGAATATTTTGCTCTGTATATAAGTGTATATGAGAAAAGAGCCTCAAAGTGGTTTCATGTTTACTAAACGTTTCTCTTTCTTGTTTCAGGGTCAGAAACGTGGCTCTACAGATGCCGGGGTCCAGACAGAGCCAGCCGTCGCTGCAGCAGCTGAGAAGGCCAAATGAAACCAAAAGCAACACTAAAGTCTCCCTGTACAGACTCCACCTCTCTCTCCTTCTCTTTCTCAATCTTTTACCTCTCTCTCTCTCTTATCTCCCTTTCCTCTCCTATCTCTAACTACATTTTCTTTTCTTTTTCTTTTGCTACACTTAAGAAGTCATAATTCAAAAGAGCGACGTGTCTGGAAGGATTAAAGCAAGTGTGAGAAAGAGCAGGAGGTGTTTGTGGTGGAAGTCAAGAAATGGCAAGGTCGTTGAGATAAATATATATATTTTTTGTTATATAGATGTCTTGACAAGTATAGCGATGTGAGTGTGAAACCGTTTTGTTTTTTTTAAGAGACATTTAATGTGACTTATCTCTGTTCCCACCGCCTGACATTCTGTAAACTGGGCGTATGTTATAGACAGAACCATGCTTTGCTTTGAGCAGATTAATATGTCAAAAACATTTAAGAACACAATGTTATAAAGGTTTTATTTTTACAGAATGAACCAGAAATATCACACAGAAGGTGTCAATACAAAGGATAATATATAATGATAATGAAGAAGTACTTTAATGTATATAACATTTAAATACGACGAGCACATTTCTATAACAAACTGCACTTACAGATTTTTTTTTTTAACTTGATCTAAGCTCTGTGTAAAACTAAAGCACATAACATGTCATGTATTGGGCCATGTGGGAAAAAAATCTCAATCTTTACTGCTCTGTGGGGACCTGATTGTAAAGTGTTCACGATAACAAATGCGTCTGAAGGTGGCAGAATGGTGTCTTTGTGCAAATGTGTCCTTGTGGTACGTTTTCGCAGTTCTCATAAATCACAGTCGATTAGCTTTTAATTTGGTCGCAGCACTTTGTGTCGTGTCGTTTTCATGGAAGTGTCTTAAGTCATTTTCTGTTTTTTGGCGTATGTGCAATTAATACCGTGCTTCTGTTTGCACTATAAGTATGTATGTATGCATAACATCGGCTCTCTCTTGAAGACAATAAATATGTTCAACATTTGTTTGCGCTTCATTTCAGCACACTACATTCAGATGTGCAACATCAATAACTTCTCACCACTTTCATTTTCTGTCTTGGGGAAGTCCAAATGCTTCCACACCTCCGGTTTGAAAGACGACGGCGCGTCCTCAATTTCTAAATCTTGCTCTGCAGCTGCTGACGCTCACCACGTTATTGCGATTAATTTTTTCAGAGTATCGATGTGAACCATGACACTTCTGAATCGATTTAACATGATTTTACGATTAAAGGAAGAATATGCGATTTTTTTGATCCAGCAGATATCGCCCCAGCATGAAACCAAAACAACTCGCGCTGCATTGTTGTGTTAGCATGCTAATGCTAGCGATCTTTATTATGCTCGTATCTTCACACTGCATGTAAATTTACCTGAAATGAGCGTGATCTAGAAACACAGTTAAGCAGTGAGTACAGTATGTTATTCTTCTTTTCTCTAGTCCCTCAATTAAACAACTTTTAAACTGTTATTATCTGTCGGCGTGCTGTCCATAACTGTACTGTGACGTGGAAAAGAATTTCCCCCTGGGGACAATAAAGTAAAGTCTTAAGTCTAAAGTCTAAACGCGAGGGGAGGAGCCTGCCAGCCGTCCGGGCGATGTAAACATGCTATAGCTACGGCTTGGAAAGCATCACAGACAGTGGGACTCGGGTGTCACACTCATTGTAAACAGTCATGACCCACAGAGTTATTTTCAGAGGATATACTTGATTTATATTATATTTAAGTGTGAAAAATCACATATTAAGCCTTTAAATATAGTCTAAACTGACCTTTTCATTAGTGTGTGCAATGGCAGCATAAGCATGTCGCGGTCTGGCCATCACAGTGATCAGCCTATTATTTTGTTTTCCAGATCGATCATCCATAAAATCAAATAAAACAAGCTTTGTTGTCTCAAGATAATGAGATAAATCAATCTGTTATAGTGGGAAAAATCAAATTTTCTTCCTTTAATCTTCACATCCCTATAAAGAAACATCAATATTAAATTAAGACTGTTTAATACACCTTTTAAAAACTCCTCCCAAAGGTGTAGACAGCAAACTTAAAGCTATTGGGCGTAACATGTGAGTCACACTTTTGCTATCTTGGGTGTAGAAGCGAATACTTTAGACCTTACTCATCTGGTACACAAGTGACAGTTTTTCTGACAGACAGCGCTGCAGCACAGGCCTTTATCTGTAACAGTGGAAGTCTGCTTGATATCACCATTGAAAAACTCATTTGCATTTTTGAGAGACACCTTGGGGATAAAAGATGTAGAACAAGATCTAAGGAACAGTACGTTCCAGGTAAAGTAAGCCCCCTCAAATCTTCTTTCACCGTTTATGATGTAATTTCTTTTGATGGATGGCGCAGTGTGAAGTCTCTGGAAGGATGTGTTTTAGATAGATATAGCATCTGAAGACCCCCCCATTCACCCACCATTAAGTGATGAGTCGCGGCCCCTGAAGGCATAACTCACACTGCTCCTTTGTTATCAATGAGGCACACGCCCTCTATAATAGGTATGATCGTTTTAAATCGTGCATTAAAGTAATTGCCGTGGCACTAAAGGAGAAGAAGTGAAGTATTGCTTGTAATGTATAAGACATGTGGTCCGTTGTCTGCTCTTTTCTCCCGAGGAAAGCTTTAAATTGAGATGCAGTGTGACAGGTTTTTTTTTTGCAAACCATATTCATAGTATGTGTGAAGGTTTTATGTTCATTTCCAAATATAAAATCATGAGAAATGCTTCATAATAGTACCCATAAATTAAACCTTAACCCCCCCCCCCCCCCCCCCCACCTCCACTGACTCTCAACCCCAGTTATTAGTTGCTTCACTTTCTTTTAAATAAAACCCCTTTGCACAGCTTTGTATGTGTCTGAGTGGCATGACAAGACTAAAGGAAATGATGCAGACATGCAGTACATGACAGCCACATGTCCCCGCATGCAATATGTGAGCGTTGAGCCAGAATTATGTCAGCTTCTTAAGAATAGACTTGTCTGTGCGGTTATGAAATCAATCAAATCTTCACGAGGGCTCGTCGATTTCTCTGCAAGGGACCAACTCTGAGGCTTATGAGAAAAAGAATCAGTTATAGGTACAGGGGGGAAAAAAACTGTAAAAACTGCACAAGATGTGCTCGAGCAGCGTGTTGCAGCAGTTCATCCCAGGACAATGCCTGCGATTGTGTGAATGCACTGAGCTCAGAGGGGGTGGAACAAGGGCACAGTGGGCAGGGAGGCCTGACAGGAGGCCTGCTGTCAGCATTAATGTGCATCACGGCCCTGCATGCGCGCCGCTAACAGGTCTGCTCTGTGGGGGAAACATGAGGGTGAAACAATCTGCAGGGATCAGCGAGAAGACACGGCGAATCACACATTCTTGATCTGATAACACAAATCAATACCAGTGATCTTTTTCTCTGCAGTCAGTTTGAACAGAGGGTGAATCAGCAGGTCCTGCAGGCGCTACGTGTGTGTGTGTGTGTGTGTGTGTGTGTGTGTGTGTGTGTGTGTGTGTGTGTGTGTGTGTGTAAGGGAGGCATTCTGATGCAGATGCTCTCCAGTGATATTGAGGGTCTGTTTTTTTGTGACTCTTTCAGGGTAATGTTACATCCTGCTGCAGGGACAAAAGGCCTCTGCGGTGTGACACTTCAAATCCTATAAATGTCTTTGGGAACAAATGCTAAATTGCTTCTGTTCTTTGACACTCAAATCACATCTTAATGATCATATTTTAACCTCAAATGAAAGATAACATAATCTGTGTTTTTAGAAAAGGTTTGACTTTGAAAATAATTACTGGGCTAAATCATTTCAGATTAAATGTTTATTTGTATACTTTGCTTGGTTCCTGAAAATACAATCATGTAAAGCTCAGAGAGAGTATGTTGATGGTAAATGTAAGTCAAATTGAATCACTGATGCTTAAAACAAATATAAACATGATGTTATCAGAATCAGAATCAGAAATACTTCATTAACCAGGTGGAAATTCAGAAATTGTTATTATCATCATCATAGACAATGGATTTGTTTTAGATGATAAATGTAAGTTTTAAACCCTGTGTTCTGAGAAAATCTGTACAAGAATGGTGGTACTCTTTTTAATATGCGATAACGCATGTGCCATGACAGTTAACCAGCTATCCCCTATGACATTTAAAAAAATGTAAAAACAATGACATTTTTCTGTTCCAACATTCGACTCTTTGTGCTATTTTCAATCAAATACGATGTTTCATTGTTTAGCAAGTCATTCCTCTCAGTTTTTATTCACATTTTACACAAAGTCCAAACTTAGTAAGAAACAGGGTTGTATTTAAAGGAGACAAAATGGCTAATACAGGCATTAATTAATCATCATTAAATAAGATTACTCGACAAAGATAACATCAAAAAGTGAAGAAAATCCCCCCCAATTAAAAAATAAAAACCTAATTTATGTTGTCTTAACCTGCAATTGAATGCCTAAGGGAATTATTTAAGGAACTATCTTGAAGTTTTGTTTTGTGTCTGTGTTGTTTATTTATATATATATATTTGTTTATTTATATATATATTTTTGTTTATTTATTTTCTTAATTTATTATTTCCTTTGTCTTCTTGCCTCTTGTCCTAGTATGCATGAGTGTGAATGAGACTCCTGGGTAGGCTACTGTGGAAACAGGCTACCTCCGGAGTGGGAATGGGATTCCTGACTCGGTGGGTGGGTATGGGGTTAACTGGGTTGGGCGGGAGAAGGCGGAGTTTATAAAAGATGACCACAGTACAATGTCAACTCTTATGCCAACTGTATGTTTTCTTATCATCTGTGCAAACTAATAAAAAGATTTTGTAAAAAAAAAAAAATGAATCGCAATCTGAATTTTCGCATTAAACACATCGCAAAAAAAGTGAAGAAAAAACAAATTGTTTCTTTTTTTTAATGTCTGTATTTCTTGTTCTTGTCATGTTACATTTTCTCATTACTGGGAGAGATGTGCAGCTCAACCTGATTTTTAATGAGTTGTAATTTCACCCAGGTAATTTGGTTATTTGATATTGAGTTATTTAAGTCACTGAGGAATTTAGCCTAAAAAAGCAACAACGTAAAAACATCATAGAGAGAGACTTGCACTGACAGAAACCGGCTGCATTCTCTCAAACCCAAAATATTTCAAACTTGTGCAGAAGCAGTTAAGGTCATTCTTTCTGTGACTGATAAAATGTCTCTGGTGATCAACAACACAACAGCTGGTTGCACTGAATAAACATAACCGTCTCGTGGTGAGAAAAGGAGATTATATATTATCAGTGTGTGTGCCTCAGGAGCGACACTGGGATTATGAAAGAAAGCAGGCTGTGAATCTGCAGGAGAACAATGCAGTCAGCTGCTCCTGACACGTCAGGACAAAAAGAAGTCTTTCCCCATCCGCCCATCCTGTTCCGATCAGGCTGTCTGTCTCCTGCATACATTATCATCCACTCAGGAGTTGGATTTTTTTAAACTTGGTCTTTAATTAGAACTCACTGACTACAGACATACGTATGATATTTTTTAAAGAAACAATCCGAGGCATTGAGGAGGATGCAGGATTTTTGCAGGAGAAATTACATTAGCATAAATCCAACAATGGGACGAAGTTAATGAAATCAGTTGAAAGTAAACAATGTTTGCCCACTTGTTGCCGTCACACAGGATGGAGATTCAGTAACAGCAGTAAAAGGAATACTTGTGATCTCCACCTAGATATGGATAATGTTGAAGGTGATATCATGTTATGTTTTATTTAAAGAGGACATGTTATCCGCCTTTTCCACCTTTTCAAACAGTCCCCAGAGGAGGTTTGTGACCCTGTATAAACCAGCTCTCTCAGACCGCTCTGTTTTGGTGTGTGTGTCTCTTTAAATACAATGACCCTAACCCCCCCCCCGAGTTTTCCTGGTCGACATCACTCCTCTGTAGCGAGAATAAAAATGGCGGATCTGCGCAAAAGTTTTGCTCTAGGCTGGGAGTGAAGTCTATGGGTGGAGTTACCAGGGGAGGGGAGTGGATTGTTTTTTTTTACCAGAATCCCACTGTGACATCACAAGGAGAGCACATTTGAAACGGAGCATTTTTCTCTGTGTTGTAAGACTTATGCAGACCACAAACAAAGGACTGGATGGGTTTATTTCACTTCATTTTGTGGGTCAGTAGACTCTCAGGTTACCCAAACATATGTTCAAAAACACTGTAGAAGTTGATTTTTTTATAATATGTCCCCTTTAAGTACAAATCTGAGGTACTTTAAAGGTGCACTATGGAAATTTATAGTGAAAATTAAAAGTTGGAGAATTGAAACAATTCCATGCTACAGTTTCTGAACTGAATACACAAACTTTACTCAAAGAAAACAATGGGTCCCTGGACTGTTTGGAGCTAAACGCTACCAGGAGAGTTACGGTTTCACTGTTGCGATCCCACCACCATAACATCTCGCCTAGCATTTTATCTTCAAACACTGTTTCAGGGACCATATTTTCCTCTGAGGACCGTATGTGTATAGAGTTATGAACAAATACCACAGAATCTGTACATTTCTCCAACTTTCTAAAGTCTCTACCAAAACGTCATAGTGCCCCTTTAAAGTCTCATTACAGTATTTCTTCTGCTACTTTCTACTATAAATATTAAGCACAATATTTCCCTTTTTACGTCACAAAATAAATCACAGAGATATAGAAAAAGTTACAAATAAGACCTGTGATACTTTTCATTTCCGACATTTTGCTGTGCAAAGGTTGAACTATATAAAAGTATATAAAGAAGTAAACATATGTGCCATCTCCACCACCACTCAGATCATCTTATCTCAGCGTCCTTTCCATCCACACGCTCTAACTACAACTGCTTTTGACGTTTTAGCCCCCCACTCTCTGGAATCAGCTCGCACAAACAATCAGATCTGCAGAATCCTTGGACCTTTTCAAGAAGCATCTACAAACTCACCTGTACAGACGAGCCTTCATGTAACTCCAAAAACCTTTTTTTTTTTGGTGTGTTTTCCTGATCTTAACTTTGCCTTGTTTGACTTTGTGATTTATTTATGTACATTTTCTCAATGTATGATTTGTTTGATTGTTTTTAATTGTAAAAGCACATTGTTACTGGATGTTTTAAAAGTGCTATATAAGAGAAAGCTTGACTTAAATGCTGCATACAAGTTAAGTCATCAGTTATAATATTTCACTCATGATGTAAAAATTATATTTCTTATTTCTGCACTTTTTTCCCCTATTCAAATTCTGTATTAAGTCTACTTTGAGCACAACTGATAAATAATACGTGTGAGCTTTTACCCAAAATATCTCGCTATTAAAGCTCTTTTTGCAAAAGGTCAAATTTTCCAGATTCATGTTGCTACTTTTTACTTTCTTCTGTGACTAACTTCTCCCACTCCTGCTCATATTTTCTTATTTTTTTCTGTATGACAGGCAACAACATCTCTGTGTAATCTCATCATTCTGAGGCATCACACTGCTCCTGCAGATTGATCGCCTTTCACGGAGCCTTTGTGGCCGCAGAACAAAAGGAAATGAGCGGGAGGCCTCGATGTGTCACATGTGGTGCCTTTGATTAACATACTAGACCTGTTTGTGTAACAGGATCTCAGGGTGAAGGAAGAATACCCAAAATCTGATTCACACTATTGCGAGTGGGGGGAAATAAAAATGTTTAGATTTAGGGGCAGCACATTTAAGTGACTGACTTGTAATCATGCAAATGCAGGGAAACCCCACACTTCATTATATGTACACTATTATCTTTTAAGTCCTAATTTGATATGATTTGTAATTATTGTTCTACATGTACACAATGATCATTACGATAAAAAAAACTTTTTGAGGAGTATGCTTGCCAAACCTGCAGATCTACTCGTCTCACTTAAATAAAGATTACCGGATTGGTCTGACCTGTTTGGTGACAACAATTAAGGATTTCCAAAACAACATTATAGAGAACACAGAAAGAAAAGTCAAAGAGCTTACAACAGGGAGAATAAACCCAAGTTTAACTTGAGGAAGAATGTTAAGGCAAAAGGAGTCGCCCAGTCTTTGTTCACTGTTCCTTAGCGGGGAGTGGAAACTGATAAAAAAAAAAACTCTTTTAGACATTGCTTCCATTCAGGGAGAGAAGATAAGATCATGTGTATGTTTCAATACACTGAATCTGACTGAATGTCATTCATTGATGGTATTAATGTATGGCTTTGAGCTACCATTACTGAATAGTGTCTCTTCAGAAGGGTGGAGGAGGGGCTGTTGTTTAACTTCACATTAGGGTGCTACTGTAGGTGATGGTCTTCCTCTCACAATAATCAGTTTCTTTCTTAAAGGGTCTACAGTGACAATACATATGATATTTTACTACTTTGTGTTATCTTTGGCTCTATTGTGGTATAGTTTTCTATGTTTCTTTTAGTCATTTACTATCATAATGGGCTATAGAAAACCTCCCCCTCCTTTCAAGATCAAACATTTGCTTGTCACAGCAGCATGTTGTGGGCTTTAAGGTGAAGAATATTATCGAATTGTGTATTAAAAAAACCCCATGGGCCACGTTTTAACGTTGTGAAACAGAAAGAGGAAAAAAAAAAGTCGTTTGTCAACCAACCTGCTTCTGCAAAAAAAAAACCTTCACGTTACTGTGAAAAAAAAAAAAACTTGGTGGCACCCCTCCCCCAACATCCACATGGTGGCTGATGCATGACGTGAGAGCGTGGAAGAAGAAGAAGAAGAAGAAGAAGAAGATTTAAAGAGGCCTCGATCAATTCATCAATAACATCAAACGGTGTTTGGTTTTTAATGTAAGTCTAATCAACACGTTAAACTCCGTTTGTATCAACATGTGAACAAAGACTTTCATTATAAACGACTTTACAATAAATGGAATAATAGCCTAACTTACATAGTCCTATATAAACCTTTCAATATAACCGTGATGAAGTACCCAAGATTTATATCTTATACTGAATAATAATATGTCGAAAAGATTATATCTGCATTGATAACTCACCTTTTTTAGGAGGTTTCACTCAAACATTCAGACATAAAAAGTAAAACTTTTTTTCCCCAACAGGTTTTTATAATCTATTCAAAATCGATAATTAGACTACTTTAGTGTTTTAAACGATGAGGAACATATCTGTGGAGGTTCTTAGTCACCCAGGTCATGACAAATCGAAGCTTATTCCAAGCAAATGGAGGAAAATGCTAGTTTTGTTTTACTATCAAAACCCTTAGGCCTGTACACATGCTTGCATTTTTCTCACAACAGAAACCAAACCCTATTGCAACAACAACAAACATATCTAAAGCTGTAAAAACTAGTTAGTTTAGTTCATGTATTTAACCCTTTATCCTATATGTTTTGTATATTATTAGTTTATTCCCCCTTGCTTTACTGTTCTTAAAAAAATAAGTTGTAAATAAAATTGTGTCAATAAAGTTTTTTTAATTTGAAACATAATGAAACCTCATTATCTTATTGTAGTGTTTTTAGGTTATTTGTGCTGCTAATCCCTTTCTGTTTTTCATGAACACGTGATCACCCTATGCGTGGTTTAGGGTTTTTTTTTTTGGGAGGGGGGAGAGGAGAGGAGAGAGAGAGAGAGAGAGAGAGAGAGAGAGAGGAGGAGGAGGGGGGGGGGGTTGCCTCAGAACTCAACAGCTGCACAGTGAGGACTCGAACAAATATGAGATTCAACATTCAAACAAATTGACTAGGTGAGCATGTCGTGGCAGCAGCAACAACAACAACGCGTTTTTGTGTGAAATGAAGAAACAACTGAAACAGCAGCGAGCTCACTGAACTCAGCCGCTCGACACTGTCAGTGTCATTATTAATCCGGAAACTCTCAGTTTGGTAGGTATTGTTTGGTGAGTTTCTACAGTTGAGTCGAGACAACAGAAGGTGTCGTTTTCTAACGTTTTAACCACAAAGTTAGCGACGTTTTCCGGTGAGTTAACTTCAAACCGGCGTTAAACCAACAAGACAAAGTAAAGAAACCCAGCGGTGTGGTTGATGGTGATTTTACGCCAAATCTGGTTGTTACACGAATAACTATGGGAACATGTTTCTACTCGAATTGTAACGTTAACTGACTTTTATGTGATTTTAAAGCGACCCCCCCCCCCCCCCCAATGAAGAGTTAACCGACTGAAACATCGTTAACAAAGATCGATAATGGAGATTTGTATCGGTAAGAAAAGACACCGACTCCTCGTGTTCTGCTTATTATGCACACATAGAAGTGTAATAGCACATGCAACACAAACTTTGGTGAAGTTTACGTCGTTTTGTTTGTTTTTTTTCTATACGTCTAAACTGGTGATTTAAGAGCAGCCTTCTTTTAGTTAACGTTTATGGTGTTGTGTTTTTTTTTTTTTTTTTGTGGTTTAGTGCCATAACAAGGTGGCGAACGTAAACGCTGCTTCACACAAAGCATGCATGTGCTTTAAGGACACACACACACACACACACACACACACACACACACACACACACACACACACAGCGCCTCATTATCATCCACAGTGAAGCTGCAGCTCACCTGGGTTCAGTTAAAAAGTTCTACCTGGTAAAAAAAAAAGTAAACAATAAATAACAATTTGTTCCCATGTTAAATTTGTTAAACTGCGTTATTGGAGAGAATAGTTGAGATTTTATCTGGGGAAATTACAAAGTGAAAGTTGGGATTTCCCCGTGGTAACAATTACAGCTGTGAAAGATGCCAGATTATAGCAGAAGTGCTAGTTTCATCTGTTGTCCCGAGGCAGGTAACAGAGAAATACAAAGGCACAAGTGACACAAGACAATAACAGAGGTTAAAGGTGGTCACAGACTTGGTTTTCTTTTAGCCACTGTTTGAGGTGTGTTTTGAAGGTTGCATAAATATAGATAGATAGATTGGCGCTTTATTGTCATTGTATTTAGGAACACAATTAAACTTTTTTGGCAGCAGTCCTGTACAGCAGCACCTTGGTCATATATATCTAAATATATTTCTAGTTCTGTACATACAATAAAAGGTTGTGCTAGATTGAAAGAGAGGCAGTGGCTGAAATATGGTAGGCATAAAAGTAGAAGCATCATGTGGACGTATTCATGTAAAATAATGTCTTAAAGTAATTCAAAACAGGGTTCTTAAATAGTCTTTTAAAGTCTTGAATAAGATTTTTATAACTCAAGGTCATAAAGTATCTTAAAAAGTCTTATTTTGACTTGTGAGCGGTCTTAAATTTAAGATGTCACTTTGACTGAGTCATGTCTTATTTACACTGTTTGATTAGCGGTTTTTCCTCTTTTTTTTTTGCTTGTACAGCCATTACAGGCAGAGTCTATGTCAGTGTATTATTAAGTAAGCATTCACATAATCATAATGGAAGAAAGAAGGGAATGCAAGTTCAAGTAAATCTGGCTTTAAGATGAAAAATTACTGGGAAGGGTTGAAGGTGGAAGGTATACAAAAAAAGCTTTTAAATGTAGGATAACATTTAGTCCTGTATGAAATCCATTAAGTTTGAAGCAAAAATTATATTTTTTTCTTTGTTTGGGTCTTAAAAAGTCTGAGTTGTTCAGCGACCCTGAAAGCATGAAGCTATAGATATTAAACTGTGATACAGCAGCCTTTATGTGATTTACTGTTGTCACAATATTTACTTGAAATGCATTAAAGAAAAGTTATCTATATATACTAAATGGGAACAAAGTAAAAAAATATAAAATGATTTAATTGTGAGGATGAGGGATGCTAAAGAATTACCAGCAGATCGTTGAAAAGATCTGTACAGGACATGTAGTGTTAATGTTGTAAAAACAAAACATTGTAATGCGACAATCGGCTGCTTTATATGTTTCTGTCGTCCCAGTCTTCACCGGCATTAGCCTTGAGCTTTTGAACTCGCTGGTCCTGTCTCTCCACTTTTGTGCCAGGCAACTCTATATAAGCAGTCAGTTACTATACGTGGAAAGAGCTACTATGACAAAACCACAAGGAGGTAGTCGCGCCCCCCCCCCCCGGTCACAAAACAAAAGGAAAACAAACATTCATATGCAGCATGTCTTATGATTGTGTGCGAGTCAACAAGGAAGTTTAAAAAAAATGTCCGCTACTATAACACCAAGAACAGGTTTCATTTCATAGTTGTTTTAATTTGTGTGATGTTGTTCAGTGCAAACCAAACTAATACCATTCAACAAATCTCAAATTGCAAATGTATTTATTATTGTAAAATAGAAAGAAAAGGTTGTTTTTATCCAGAATAATGCTGAATATTTGATTATACAGTATGTTGAACTGGACTGCAGTCTCATTTTTATGCAGCTAGTCACCGTTCACTCTGAATTGAAACGATGAAGTTTCCAAATGAGTCTCTCTTCAGTTGTTTCAGACTGGAGCGTCATGTTTACAGTTAAAAGTGACTTTGATTGTGTTAAGTATACAAAGTTCTTTAGATGACTCACAAACTAAGTTTGACATACACACTAACGTAATGCACGTTAGATTGAAGAAAAGAATCTGTGTACAGTGTCTTTACATCTTATCGTTGGACACAGGAAATGAGTCGTCTGTGTAGTTGATTGCCTAAAAGATACATTTCCTGTTTCAGTTTAAAGGAGCCCAATTTCTCCCTGTGTGGTTGTATTTTAAACAGATTTGTTCTCATGTAACGTTGCCTGATCCTGTCATAGTATTTAGTTTCTAAAGACTTTTTTTTTTCTTTGTTTCTAGGTTCCTAATATTCTGGACAGTGCATACAGCGTTGTTTTTTTTTTTTCCACCAGAAGACGACAATGCCGACTCACTCAGTACTGCCGTTTGTGGAGAGCCCTGATGGCCTTGCTCAAGATATTCTTATTAGTAACAATGCAAACATCCCGGGGCCTGGCTCCAGCATGACGCCTCACGCCACCTACTCTGAAAAGGCTGTGTTGCAATCCGGAGGAAGTGCACCAGTATCTTGTATGTTCTGTGACCTGACCTTTGCCCATCAGGATGAGCTGGGACCCCACGTACTTACGCAGCACCCCACCACTTTCTTTGAGCCAACCGTGCTCCGAGTCGAGGCCGAGTTCAGGATCCCAGGAGAGAGACCCCGGCCCAAACCCAGCGCCCTCCCTGTTGAGAAAGAGGAGGTGCACAGCTGTATAGTGTGCGGTCAGGTTTCACAAGACGCCAGTGAGCTGGAGACCCACATGAGGAAGCACAAGGACTATTTTACTTACTGCTGCAATGTGTGCGGGCGGAGGTTTAGAGAGCCCTGGTTCCTCAAGAACCACATGAAAATGCATGTGAAACCAGGAGTCAAGAGCAAGGCCCAGCAAGACCTGGACACCCCTGTCACGGTCAACGATGTCGTCCAGGAGCAAGCGCCAGAAGCCGTAGTCACTGTTTACAAAATGTGCATGGTCTGTGGGTTTTTCTTCCCTGACCACGACAGTTTAGTTGAACATAGTAAAGTGCACAATCGAGAGGTGGAGCCGGGGAAAGATAAAGACAAGGAGAGCATGGATGACACTACTGAACCCCCTCAAAAACAAGAATCATTCCTTCAGAGTCTAGGACTTAGGCCTCAGCCTGCAGGAAAAAGTTTGCCAGAAGAGAGATCATCAAAATGGATCCCTCAGCTGGATCCCTTCAACACATATCAGGCCTGGCAACTCGCAACAAAAGGCAAGATAGCAGTGGGCCCTAATACGACTAAAGATCTGGGCCAGGAAGCCAGCACAGACAACGAAGAATGCGGCTCGGATAAGGAGGAGTTGAATAATATTTGGACGGAGGGACAAGGAGACAAAGCCACAAAAGAGGTTCTTGGAAGAGAGCTCCGGTCTCAGACGCAGACTGCAGCGGAAAACCCCCAACCGCAGAGGAGGTCCCTGATGCAAAAAGATAAAGAGAGGCCGACGACGTGCGAGGAATGTCAGAGAACCTTCAGGACCTACCACCAGTTAGTCCTCCACTCCAGGGTCCACAAGCGCGAGAGAGGAGGGGAAGAGAGTCCGACCTCTTCTTTGGAGGGGAAGCTGTCGAGGGTGAACTCGCTTGAGAACGCAGAGGAAGGCTCCGAGGAGGGATTTGAGGAGGCGGCTTTGACTGAAAACCTGGGTCCAGGTACATTTTTTGGGATCTTTCAAGCTTCACACATGCTGTCTTGATTTGTGGAATGCAAATGACTCTGTTACCAAGCGCTCCCTCTGCTGACAGGAGGGAGTATAACAACTGCTTTAATCAAAAGACAAACTCCCTTGCACCCTCTCTTTCTCTTATAAACAATTAAAATGCCTTCACAGGCACGGAGACCTTAAAACAAACTCCTACATGTTTCATGTCGTTGAGTTAGATCTGTGTGACTCCCTAACAATGGCTTAATGACAAAAAGGGAGGAAGTTTGTTTAAGGGTCTACATAATCGTGCCTTTACAATGAAAAAATTTTGATTGTTTTTAAGACGGTGCCTGAGATTTTTGACTCTATGTATTCTGATCCAAAGAGAACTTCAAACTTAAACTTTCTGGGGTGCAAAAAGCGCTCCTCTTTGCTTTTTAAAAAAATAACAAATGCCTTTTCTGATTTTTGTTTTGTCTTAAACATTTCTATGTATTTCCTTTCTGTTTGTCTATTTTTGTTTTAAAGGTGAAGATGGATTTGACCGTTCAAAAGTCCGATCGAAAGCATGCAGCTACTGTGGGAAATCATTCAGGTCAAGCTATTACCTCACAGTTCACCTGAGGACACACACAGGTAAATGAAACGCGCTCAGCTTGAATTATTAACTCACAGCAGGTTGAGTCTGTCACTTTTAAAAAATTCCCTTAAACATTGCTGTTTTTTTTTTTTTTTTCAGGTGAAAAACCGTTCAAGTGTGCTTATTGTGATTACGCCGCAGCCCAGAAAACCTCTCTGAAGTATCACCTGGATCGCCGCCACAAGGATAAACCTTATGTAGAAATTCCCAGCAGACCCGTTCCTTTAGCGCCCTCTCCAAACGATGTGAAACACGGACCTGACAGTGAGAATCCAGCTCCAAATAGATCCAAACTCTGGGTTCCTGCAGCCAGACCGGGCTCCAGTGGAATGCCGAAGGACAGATTTGACAACATGGGCTGCAAGCTGAGCAAACCGCTCATCCAGATGAATGCTGAGTACGAGAAATTAATTGCAAAGTCCGCTTACTCCCCGATTGATGATGTGGTCGTAAAGTGCCCCGTACCTGTTAACCTGAAGATGGAGAGGGAGGAAATAAAAGACGAGAACTCTGAGGCCCCATTAAATCTGTCCTTAAAAGTGTCTCTCTCCATCTCTGCCAGTGCAGAACCAAGAAATGCATTAACTCCAATCGCCTGTTCGTTCTGTGCGTATAAAACCATGTACCCTGAAGTTCTGATAATGCACAAAAAGCTGACGCACAAAGACAAGGCGGACTGTGTGAAAAAGAACGGATTTGGAGGGAGTGTGAAACAAAAGCGTTACACAGGTTGCCCCCCTGCACTTGAAGGGAAGGATGTCACCCCGCTTCCGATGATAGATCGGCCGCACCCTCGTCGGACAAAGTCCCCGCCCCCTCAACCTGCTAAACCGCAAGAAAAGGCGCCGGTTAACCTGCCGCACGCCCCCAAGCGATCCCCAATTCATGCACCCTCACATGATGTCACCCAGGAGAGCCATCGTCTCAGACTTGACTCACATCCCAGTCAGGACTCGACAAGGTTCACAGAGCTCATGAGGAAATCAAGCACGGGTACCAAACATGTCCTGGACCACCCGGCCCCCCCAGAGAGAGTGGGAATCGGCGAACGGAGCTACCCAGCGAGGAGCGGCGTCATTTGGCAGTCGGATGCCAGACTGTGCCTTTCAAGCCGTTTCGGGAGGCTCCCGCAGATGGATTTTGGTGAACCCTCCAGCAAGAAGTTAAAGTACGTGGTGCCTACGGGACGGGAAGCGGAGACGAGCGAGAAGCCGGGATTTAGAGGATCAACATCGGACGCATCCAGCAGGCTGCTCCTCTCAGGGAGGAGTGTGAAAAGCACGTCGCAGGGGCAGAGCACGCCTTCGCTGTCTGACACTTTGGCTCCTTTGAAAACATCCTCTGCAGCTATTGGAGGAGGTCTGGACTCTGATTGGAGCATGATGAACCTCCTGCGCTCGTACACGCCCAATGACCTGGCGTCTCTCTATCACAGCACACCTGCCAACCCCAATCACGGAGGCCTGACCAACCCAAGAGCAGGTATGTGTTAAGAGTAGCTGCTTCAGCCAAGGCATGTAGACATTTCAGATCATTTTCGATACCATGTGATTTGAACGATACAATATCTATTACTTTAATGATCGCTGGTATCGAAAAACATTTTAAAAACAACATCTATTTCCTAAGACAGGTGAATCACATCGTCTAAATTGCACACATATGTTGTAATTGTTTGTTAGTGCAATTTAGACAGTGTGCAGGAGATTGTCTGCAGTCTTTGATGATAAAAAAAAAGAGAAATTACCAAATATTGGATGCCTAGGACTAATATTTTTTGTTTCTGCATCATATCAAAGTTTCAAGTTCTGGTTGTCTTAATAACCGATGATCAAAGTGGGTCATTTTGAATCTGCACATTCAAGCAGTCTGTAGAGTTAACATTAAAGATTTTGTTTCTCAGGGGGCAGAACTGTGCTGTACCAACACTTACCCACTCTGCCCAACCTGCAGAGGAGAGACCCCTCAGGCCCCTTCGCTAACCAACGCTATGGGACCACTGACAAAAGTAACTAGAGTGGGTACCAAGGTAAAAAAAAACAAGAAGGATGAACTACACTCTGAAAAGTCCCAGACCAGAATCTTAAAATCGTCTGTGTGGATCTTGACGTACATGTTTCATATTTGACAAACATTAAGTATTTCTTCTCCTCTCTTTAGATTTGAACTTTGCTGCTACCTTATTTGGACAACTTCTTGGAATATAAGTTTAATATAAACATTTAGGAGGGATGGTTTGTGCTGAAAAAAGGGTCCTGGCTCCCTTAATTTGATATATATATATATATTGTTTTTTTTTCCAGTCAAGGAAAACTGTGCTGCATAAACATTTCAGGGCAGAGGCCTTTAAGATATTTTTTTCTTTTGTTTAAAAAAAAAAAAAAACAGTGCAGGTAAAGTTTCCTAAAAGATATATTTCCACGGGTGTGCACTGTGATGTTTTCTCCCTTTTCATTCTGTTAGTTCATCCATATCTGACCCAGACTCTGTACATGTCTATGACAGCAAAGCAAACAGCAAAGTTTTGTATTTGGGGTAGGGTTAGTATATCTCTTACGCGTTCAGTACATAAAATTCTATTGAATAAAAATGTATGAAATATAATTTTTGTGAAAAGAAAAAAAAAGCTGCTGCTGCTCAGTTCACTTCCTGTTGATGTCCATGCAAGCAGTTTAGAACTTTTCTGTTTTACTTTCCTTTTTTTTTTTTTTTTTTCCAAGACACTGAAGGGTGTGTGTGGGAATTTCTTTGGAATAACTTGACGGCTTCGGGCCACAGAAAAAAAAAAAAGAGTCCTGTGTATGTTGAAGTGGTCTACCTCATGTGCTCTCGACACTGTTATTTTCATTTAAAAAAAAAAAAAAAAAGCTGCTATAGCTATCATGTCAGCTGGGCCTGTGCACCGAGCAGAGCCACATGTTTTGAGTTGGAGTGTGTCTAGATGGACGTGTTCGTAAGGCAGCCGCACAAAACACACACACAAACATCTGGTGACGGAACAACTACTACTGCTGCGGCCGGGCCGAACCGACCTGTGGCATGTGATTAACTGTAACACAATTCTTCTGGTGGATTTCTTTGATATGCTCTATATTTACGAGCCCAGTTTTAAACACAGAACAGATTTTGTTCAGGTTATTATTTGTCTTCTTAAAAATGGCAAACGGTTATCATCTGCTTTAGTTGGTGCCTCAGATCCATCAGCTGTACGAGGTTCTCTGTTTGTGTGTGAAATGCTCACGGCTGTGTTCTCTGAACTGCACAGTCAGCAGTTTACTAACGTTGAGCCTTTAAAAGTGTCGTTTCATCCACTGCTCTCGTTTGACTGTGTCGTTTAGACAGAATGAAAAGGTAACAGCAGCTATGTCGATGGATGTCTGGATTGAATTCTACACTGTGAACAGAGTCTCAGGTGAACTCATTTATCAGCTTAGTTAGTCTTCTTTTGTCGTTTTTGAATTGTTGCCACTTTGAAAGCCTTTGGTTTAAGTTATTTCTTTTTGTTGTCGTTGTTTGGTTAGTAACCCACATGTGTACTTATGTAAAAATGAAAAATATTGTTTGAGATTTGTATTACACATTTCAATAATAAAGTGAGAGGCGAACAGCTCTGTGGTATTCTTTAACACTCCATGGTCATTCACAATCCACCGCAGTGTTGGAGGACTCGAAAGACCGGTCTCAAGTCCACTGTTTGAAGGTCTCGTCTCAGTCTCATTCTAGACAGACTCCGACCACCACTTAAAGTCATTACTGTGATTAGAAGGAAACCGCCACTTTCTAAAAGTACAAATCATTTAAATTAATTCTTAATTTGTTTGGAGTTTGGGCCGCAATCTTTCCGGTGTTAAGGTATAAGTGGGTGACGCCCGCTGCTCACAAGATGGTGATTTTTCAGAGATATTTACGGTCCTGGTCTTGTCTCGTTCTCGCCCTCCATCCCTAAATGTCTCGGTCTTCGGTCTCGGGTATGTCCTGGTCTCGGTTAGTGTGGTCTTGTACTACAACACTAATCCACCGAGCAGTGAACACGGGTGTAACTGCAGGTTGTGGGATAGTTTTTCATTCTTGTTCTGACAAACTAGCCTTTCTTTTTTAAGATTGTCAACGTTCTCGATGCTCACATACTTTTTAATATCAGGTGTTGTGATAAGAAAAACTCCTGCACACTACTCGGTACTGCTCGGCATCACCCGTTGATTAAAAAAAATTAGTGAAAGTTGTGAAATCACCACGGTTCATTCTCTCTGAACATTTCTCAAGTTGAGTTAATAGTTTGATGTCCTACACACCTACTCCATGAGATAGTTTAATGTGTGAACATCATGATATATATTTATATATAAATAAAAAATGACAGAACTTCAGTCTTATTTTTAACCCAAAGCTGCTGAGATGGGAAGTGAGAACTCTGTCAAAATTGCACAAATACATTGGCAACGTTTCGATATTGGAAAGTTGCTGACTTATTGGTTTAACTTAAACGGTGTGCAGGAAATTCCTTCTCTCCACACAGAGAGGCTCCTGTCAGACGGGGATTTGAACCAGGAGCCTCCTCGCTGTGAGGCACCGGGGCTGACCACTGCCCCACCGTGCAGCCCCTTGACTGTACCACCAGGTGCAATTTAAAAGTTGTTGTTTTTTAAATTAGAAATGTTAATCGCTGTTTGTTGATAAAAGATTTTTCGACTACTGGACAATAATCAGATGTGTATTAAAAGTGGTGATTTATCCGTGTTCATAACGTCTAAAGGGAGGTGGGGAGAACACTTCTGCTGATGCTCAAGCCTCCGCTCCTCATTTTTAAAAACGATATTATGTGCATATATTATAATGTGCTGAGGCCAAGAGAGACACAGAGAGGTTCAAAGCGAGACCCCAGAAGCCTGGTTTCTTGAACTCGCTCCGAGGGGACGACCTCAAATGACCGCTTTAATTGCAGATTGTAGAACAGTGGGGGCTCTGGATCCCCAGAAGAAAAGGTTCAGATAAAGTTAAGATTGTTTTAACAGACCGAGTCAACTGCTGCACATAAGATGAACAGTGAACTTTAATATGCAAGCTTCTCCAGTAAAGGGCCCTTAAGATGTGAAATGCATTTCAGAGTAATGCTCCTCCAGCATCTCCACACTAAAACTACAACTTCAGCACCCTGAAACACCCTCACATCTGTGATAAATGATGATAGCAAATGTAAATAATGTATTTGTGTGTGGCTCACTCAAAACACTGCGAGGAAGTACTTAACAAATAATCTGAGCAAACTCAATAAAACACTGAAAGCCAAAAAAAGTGACCACGTTTCTGCGACACAAAGAGTTCAACAGAGCGACGAAACACAAATGGAATCAGCGCAGACTGATATTACAAGAGGGTTTATAGTGTGATTTCAATAAAGACAGAGTTTGCAGGAAGGCCTTTTTACCTTTGCACAAAATACAAATGAGACCTTGGAACAATTCAATTCAATTCAAACCTTTATTTATTCTCAGGAGAGGACACTGAAGTTTCCCTCATTTCCAAAGCTGCCGAGATTACAAGCAAAACACAACAAACACTAGTGGACAAAAACCACTGAGATCCATTAAAACAGTTACAATTTGAAACAAAGTGACTAGAAATCGAATTCCTAAACTCTGGAAGAGAGGGAAGAACTCTAACGATATTTAGACTTTGTTGGACGTTTGGGGCCTCAAAATAAAATGCTCATTCACTGAGTTCAGTAAAAGAGCTCGAGGGACTTTAAGAGAAAGCCACTCAGAAGAACGACAAGAAGGGGATGAATGAAAAAAGAAATGAAAGAAACTCTATAACCTTAAATACATCAACACATTGTGGTGCCAGTATCTTAGTGGTTAGTGTGCATGCCCAATGTATGGAGGCTGGAGTCCTCAAAGTGGGTTTGAATCCAACCTGTGGCACCTTAACCACATGTCATTCCTCTCTCTCTCTCTCTCTCTCTCTCCCAAATTCTATCTGACTATATCCACTTCCCTGTCTCTTAATAAATGCATAAAGAACTAAAAGAAAAACGTGAAATATGAAAATAAAACAAAGGTGAATTTGTCTTAGGTGAAATCTGTGGTGTATTCCTCTTCATCAATAACTCAGATCGGCCACTAGAGGGCAGTATTTACAAAGTCTAGATTAAAGCTTTTTCAGACTCAGTGTTCACAGCCTTGCTTCTTCAATATGTTGTGCTGTTAGTTATGATAAAACTGTTCATAGTGGAAGTACACAGTACATAGTTGATCATTTTATAAAATATATTTGGCTTATATTTACCTTTTTGCGGAAAAAAACCTGTAAGATTTACAAGTTACTATCATTTAAAAAAAATAAAGTACACCTCTTCACTCAAGATAAAAATGTGCACGTCAGCTCATTTTAGATTTTAGATTTAAAGTCAAGTGAATCCTGCACTTTGTGGCCACACCTTAATTGTAAACATCCCAGAGGTGTGGCCTATCATCAGCTGTCAAACACACCTGGTGATGACATCACAGATAGCGAGTGTGTATCAAACAGAGCTGTGCAGCGGTGTGTGTTTTTCTCCTCTCCTTTGTGTTTCCGTGTGAGTCCTTAAAAAGCTTCCTGGGAGAAGTTTGCTAACAGCTTCCTACATCAACGAGACACGAGCGCACTATTGTCTATAAACGGAGATGGCTGACAGAACCCATCGTGGCGGCGCTTTCTGCAAACAGCAAATTGCAAGAGACAATCTTCAGCGCATTGAACACTTTAAACTTAGATTTTCCTTTTTTCAGCCCCTCCTCCCGTTTTGAGTCGACCACATCTGCTTGCTGTCTGTTCCCCTGGGCCAGCACTGTGTAATCTATTGCATTAGCTCACATTAGTGCATATCGCCCATGGGCCCTGGTAATCACAAACGCAAAATGAGCATTTCACTTAGCATCACCCTCATACCTCCCCCCCCCCACACACACACACACACACACACACCCACACTGTGGCAAAGTTAGTGCAAGCGCGTGGCAGAGGAGGCAAGTCGACAACAGCTTATGACGTGCATCCCGTTAACTCTCAATCCACCGTGTCCAGAGTGCTGCGAGGACGCACTCTGAATCTCCCCTCTCTGTTTACTTTATGTTCTGAAGGTTTATTTTCTGCCTTTTCTGAGCTTCAAGGAATGTTTTAAAATGTGTGCATCAATCCCAGAAACCTGTCCCGACCCCCACCTCTGCTCTGTACGTCTTTATCCACGGCAGGTGAACGTCACTGCAGGCCTCGTGTTCATCAAGACGCGTGATTGTTGGACTTGAAAAAACTGAAAAGAATTCAAGGATTCAGGGAAGTTAACTGTCAATTCAGAAGACGTTAGAAGCGCAGGAAAGGGATCACGTTATAGGTACTTAGTACAGGTCCCTAGAAAATACTATATTACATCGTATTATTTTCAGGATATATTTCAGGATATGAATCTGATGATCACACCGCCCGCGACAGAACAGAATACGAATAATAAGTTATTCAAATAAATCAAATCAGATTTGATCCTTTAATGAAGTACGGAGAGAATTTAATCATGACAACTCGTCTTTCTCTACAAGACATGGGAAATACAAGTTATTGATAATTAAACCTTTCTTTATTTAATCAAATCTGCAGTTTAATTTGAATTAAAACCAGGCCTTATATATATCCAGACAGTGACGATTAAAATAAATAATCATGATTTGAACGCACATTTTCATTCTCAACCTGCTTTGGTATGGCACACCTGATGACCTTCCAGCTGGGCCGTTATCGCATTAGCTTTCACATGCTAAGGGCTTCACACAGAAACTGTTTCAGTGCACGTTTCATTACACAAATGGCATTTTCTGTGTCACGCACTCGTCTGTTCGGCGTGTTTGGTTTGAGAAGAGAGGATGTTCCGTAGATTCATCAGTGACTGAGGATGTTTTTATCTTCAGTCCTATGACTCTAAAAATCTCCCTCTCCCTCCCTCCCTCCTGAAGTAAACTTCATGTTTTTCTGCTTTCCCCTTAAGTGCTCTCTCCTCTTATTTTCAGGCCTTTCATCACTCATAATTGTTGCCTCCAGATTGTCAACTTGCATGAATTAGCAATTGGGCCAACAAAGCGGATACGGTCAATTGTTGAATATCCTTGTCAGAATCCGAGGCAGAGAGTCTGCTCTGGCTGTGATTGCTCATCATCGTCACCCCATTCCTCTGAGGAAGAGGAGCAATGTAATGGTTCCCACAAAAACAGCCCCTGGCCTGAGGAAAAGGGATTTGGGTGTCTGGAGACAACAGAGGCCATATGGAGCGGGCTGAGATAGCAAGGCACATGTACAGAATAATGGATGACATGTCATGTTTCATGTTGCCGAGGAGCCATCAAGAGAGTTGGTTTGGGGAAATCAAGAGGCTCACGTACAACAAAAGCGACTGTTGGACCATTTAGCAGTTTTTTGTTTATTTCTATGTTGCTAAAGTGCTGAACATATAGCCTTAAAGAATACGCTGCTCTATTTCCAGGCCCCTCAGTCTGCCGAGGTTGTTTGTTTGAGATATGAATCAGGTCGGAGTCTTTGTAACGTTGGTCTAAAATGTGAAAACAAAGTCTGACGTGTTGCCTGTGCAAGCAGCTCAACGTTACCTGTGTTTACATTACACTGATAGTCAGGTATAGCAGGGATAGCAAATAAGGAAGTCAGCTGATGTTATAAATGAAGGGTTTATATCTGCTTAGAGAGGAGGTCAGGTTGAATACATGCCTAAAGTCTTAGACCCCCCCAGGAGACCAGAGTGTGTTTCTATTCTGTGAATCTACCACTGAAAACCAACAGTCAACATCAGCTGTCTTATGTAGTAACTTTCACACAATAGTTTCATTTATGTTACAAAAATACCCATTTCAACCCAAACTGTGACCTTTAATTCTGATGTTTTTTTTTTTGACTGGGGTGGTCAAACTCGAGCACTGACTTATGCAGAGGTGGCTGTTCCCCCACCTGAATCTCTGCCCTCGATATTTTATTGAACTTAACCAATTGTGTGTGTTCTGCATTTCATTCTATAAAGCTTTTCCATGTTACCCTAGGAAATATCTGTTTTTTTTAGCATGTTAGCATCCAGGAAAAAACGCAAAGCATTCTGGTCTTTACACGTGTGTGCAGGGCCGCTAAAATACAACCTACCGCTAACAAATGCAAAATACCAGAGATGATCATCCGGGCTCGCTTCCAACAGCTATCAGATAGGATCGAATCTTGAAATCATTTTTGTTCAAAGGAAAAAAAAAGAACAGATGACACATAATCAGATCAAATCAAATCCTGTTTTTTTAAATGGATAAAACCTGCAGAGTGTGTTGTTCAGGATCATCCCGATCCCAGAGGGGGGTTTGGATTCAAACTGGATTACAGGGAACAATGTAAGAAAACTGTTAAATTGGTCAAACATGGTTTTTTTTTCTCTACAAGGCTGTTTTGCTTCAGCGACAAAGTAAATAAAGTACACATTAGGGTTATTGAAGAGAAGGTTTTCACCCCCATTAAATATTTGACCAATTAACATCAATATCAAACCCCCTGTGGACAGGGTCTAGTTTTAGTTTTAGTCTCCTTTAAAGCTCAAGTAATCCGGATGTGGCCGTCTTTAATTCTCTGTATGGTTGATCCAATCCATTTTTCCTTGGAATAAAAAAAGAGCGCTGGATTACGTGATCCTGGATTACCAAATCAGGATCATTCTTATCCGGGTTAAAATTTTGAACAACCGGGGCGAGATTTGAACGCGCTAAATTTCATTTGTTGGTAAAAACACTGAAAGACAAAGAGAAAAAAACGCTAATTATTTTTTCTATCTGTTCATGTTTTCGGCAACTTGTAGTCAGCGCTAGCCATGCTAATCATTCAAAAACAAACAGGTAAGGCGTTGTTGTCGTTGTTGTTTCAGATTTTCAACAGTGTGCTAAATTAAATTGTTACTTCCTCAATTCTTAAACCTGCTCTTTTTCACGTCTATAATGATTTCCTGAAAAGAAGAAAATAACCATGTTTCCAAGAAATTAAAAAGTCCTACGCTAACACAACACTTCCTCGTTAGCATTTGTAGGCTGAAAAGACGCTTAAAAGAAGTCTCTCTAGCCAGCGGTGAAAAAAATGGTTCAAAAGTGAAACGAGAAAAGACTATTTGAAGACGATTTAATTTAAATCTTAAATTCCAAAATGACCCTTTTAACACTAAAATAAACACCTTTTTTTTAACATTTTAAAGCCAAACTGTGTTTCTGACACGATGATATTCTAACCACTACTTTGCCTCATTTCTAATTCCACTGTGAAAATCATGAAGAGGGCTCACTTGGATATAAAAAAAACAGCATATATCAGGCATCCATGTGTGGAAGTGGCTGTTACAGTTCTGTTGTGGTGATAAAATCTCCTCTTTCTAGATCTCTCCAGTCAGAGGTGCATACTGTATACTTAGCCCCCACCCTCCCCTTCCTCCTCCACCCTCCCCCTCCTCCTCCTATCTGCTCTACCTGCATGTGGAATAAGCCGAGCAGCTCACCTCTGTTTTTCTCCCAGTGTCAGAACTACACTTAAGTGCTGTTTCCGATACCCATGAGTAAGCCCCATAAAAGCTGCCCCATCGCCGCAGCGTTATTGTTTCTTGCGGATGATTGATTGATGGATGAGGGCTGACACTTCAATGAAGCCATTTTCACTGGCATCTCTATCCGATGATGTGCAGCGTATATTTTCCATCCACGCCTCATTGCTCGCCTGTGTCATTCCTGGAACTTCATTTACACCATGTTCCCTGAAGGACCTTTTTTAGCCCCATCTCCCTTTTTTCCCCTCTTCCTCGCTCTTCTTTTTATCTCCTCTTTTTTTTTTCTTTCTTCCATGCCATAAAATAATGCTATTTCTTGTCGACTCTGGAGGGGCCTGGAATCATTTGCAGGGAATGATAAAACCAAAGGCATGGCGGGGTTATTTACAGGAAGTGTAACACTGACAGGGTCCCACTGTTCTGCTTTTTTTCACTGTCAGATGCCAAGTCCACGCTGAGACGGGGCCGGGCTGTGATATACATTTCAAACACACTCGACCCTTGCTATGCGGCGTGCACACCACAATCATTCACTGCTATCTGGAGGTGCCAAATCGGGGGCCTTCCAGCACAGCTACGTCGTCCAAAATCTTGCCGAAAAAACAGGTTAAAAAGAATATTAGTTGGATGACAGTGCGACTGAGTTGCCTTCTACGAGACAATCGGCTGTTTTTGCTCATATGGGGAGCAGATGGTAAGCAGGCATCAGTGCGGCAGGCTTTCTGGGATGACAGCCATGAGATTCCCCCTCAGGTGCCATTGGAGCCCCTTTAGAAGGAGAGAGTGATTGGTAGGACATGGCACCTCCTAAGCAACTGTTTTTTCCCCCTGACTTTTCCGTCTTACAGTTCTCGTCAGCAAGAAACAGAGCAGTAAATATACCGAGAGTGTCACCTACGACCAAATGTACTCACTTCCCGCAGCTTAAATCAAATTACATATGAATTAACCATGAGTTTATAAGTCTTCCTCCTGCCTGTTAGTTAACACTATTTAACCCATCTATTTAGAATGTAAAGGCAGAATATGAACAATGAATAAATGACCTTCAAAACACTTAAATGATTTTGTGGGCAAAACACGAGGACAAGGTGAAACAGTGATGTTGTTTCCTCGTCAAAAACCATCACATCGACCTCTTATTAAAGGCTTTATATGCGATTTTTTGTTCCAGCAGATGTCGCCCTTGAGCACCAGCATGAAACCAAAACAACTCGCGCTGCATTGTTGTGTTAGCATGCTAATGCTAGCGATCTTTATTATGCTCGTATCTTCACACTGCATGTAAATTTACCTGAAATGAGCGTGATCTAGAAACACAGTTAAGCAGTGAGTACAGTATGTTATTCTTCTTTTCTCTAGTCCCTCAATTAAACAACTTTTATACGCGAGGGGAGGAGTCAGCCGGCCGTCCAGGTGATGTAAACAAAGTGAAGATAGGACTCTGAAAACTCTGAAAACATCACAGACAGTGGGACTCGGGTGTTACACCCATTGTAGACAGTCATGACTCACAGAGTTATTTTCAGAGGATAGACTTGATTTATATTATATTTAAGTGTGAAAAATCACATAGAAAGACTTTAACACAAGATAATGGCAACATATACATCTTCTAAGCTTAATTCTTCAAGGACTCAAAAGTAATGTGTACGTCCAAAGTATTTAAAAAATGGCAAACAAAGAACTGGACACAGGAAAACTATGAGCTGCCTGTTGCAACAAAACCTTGAATGGGGGACTCCAACAGGCTAGGCAAATAGCCTATCATAGTTAAGGATTTTAGGGTGGCACCTGGGGTGGCCAATAAGATTTCAAGATTGGGCAGTGCCACCCCTGGCCCCCTCCCTTTTTTTTGACACGCCCCTGACTGCAGGACATGATATTAAATTGATATTCAATGTGATATTAAAAAGACTTCTGGCTGTTGCATGTGATAAAAATGACTCAAAGGCAACATTTAAACAGTATATAACTCATATCTACTTAACATATGTCTAAATGTAATTAAAACTGTGTTATACTGTGTGATTAGGCTCCTAGTAACTGATTATCAACCCGTCAGTAATGCCTCATCAAATGAGTGTAAAGAAACAAATACATTAACAAACACTTTAATATGTCCTTCTATTTGTTTACAACAATATAACAGTGTTCAAAAAAGGCATTCATCGTGTGTTTACAGCCAGTAAATCCTAAACAGGGCCAGTTAATTGACTCTGCAGTCTGTAGATGGGATTACAGAGACAAACAGTGTGGGTCCAGGTTGAAAGTGAAGCGCCTGCAGGCTTTATTAAGGGTTGTTAATGTGACGTTATGAGAGTCTACTTTTGTGTGTGAAATGCGTTTGAAGCATCTGCCTTCAGCACCTTGAGATGGAAACGTACCCTGAAGTGCACTGCGAGGACATAATGCACAGTTGAACACATGATGCATCTACTGAAGCTGTGCATGTGTGTGTGCGTGTGCGCGTGTGTGTGTGTGTGTGTGTGTGTGTGTGTAGCCCCGGTGTACTTGACCTTGGCTGTGATAGGACATTTGGGTTCATCAGGAAAGATGATTGTTTCCTTTAAAAGATATTAGGAGGACTGTGTCTAAAGGAAACTGACATGGCTCCCTGCATCCCTGATGGTTTCCACTCCGTTTCCTTTATAGTCACTGGATAGGGTTTGGGAATACTGTCCCCTCCACAGTATTTATACATTAGGCAAGGTTGTCCCTCTGCAGAAACAAGAGAGGGGGAGCTGATTGGCCCCGGAGTATAATTCCTCCCGTGTCTACATTGGCGTGTCATCCTTTATCGATAATCACCACGGAGGGAGGGCCGCTCGGCTCTCTCGTTCGGGGGACATTGACCTCTGTGGTGATGAGGGAACATCGTGGTCATCCGTTACCACAACCAAAGCTCCACCCGGTGTGTTATATCTGCAGAGGGGGAGTCTGGGTAGAGCCCCCTGTTTTTAAGGGATTCAAGAGTTTTTAAAGTCCTTTAATTTATTATTGACATATATTGAGGTCTCAGTGAATAATAAAGCATACATACTACATTTAAAACAATCTCAGTTGACCAAATTGCTGAAGAAGCTTAAAGGTGTATTAGGTAGAATCTTTACACTGAATGAACGGGGTCTCCTGACACAAGACATGATGTAAAAAAGCCTACACAGGCGTGGTAGACGAAGCAATATAGAGTCTGCTAACGATGCTATAATGAGAATATTTGCCTTTATACTAATGCCATGTTTACTTCAACAGACTCACAATATCAACAAAAGAGAAAAATGTGTGCTATGTACTATATAGTCTATGGCTCGTGCAGTTTCGCAGGGAATAAACGTCACCATCCACTCACTACTGGCTGAAGCTCCTGGTTATATCCTGCTGCGTTCTCACATCAGCTCACAGTACATGGACTTTCTGCAGAATAAAATACAAGGGGATGGCAGGAGACACTCCGGATAAGTCGGAGAGAAAAATCCGCCTTTTTGAATCCAAACATGCAGCTCACCCCAAAAACGTTTGTACAAGTGTGAAAGCACCAAATGAAACAAAAAAAAAGAACTAAACTGTGAGGCACGATTAGCTTGAGACTCCTATTTTTTGTAAGGTAGAATTACTGGCTTTGAAGGGAACAATCTAACAGCTGGTTGTGGTTCAAACTTAAAGAGTCAGGTCTACTTCTGTTGGGATACTTTCTGAAATATTGTCAGACACTTAAAATAGCAACCTGAGCCTCTGTGGTAAATACAAGCACTTTTCATGTACATACACTTATATGGTAGTTGACCCAAAGGATTACATTGGAAAGCCGGTTTCAGGACCGCAAGACAAAAACTGGAGAAATTCCAAAGTTTTTTTTAAATTTCAATTTCAATCCCTAAAAATTCTAAGATAGGACAAAGGTTTTTTTTTTAAGCCAGCACTCCCCCTTTAAAGCCTATATGCTTTGCTTAATGTCAGCCCATCTGAGATCAGTCACATCCAACACACAAAAACAGAAAAACAAAAAAACGTTCCTTTCAAAAAGAAGAATGAGCAAAGTGAGACGTGGGGTTGCTCAGGCCTCCATTTCCCTTTTAAATGCATCCCTTAGAGCCATTATGTGATTGCAGTGCATTTACATGTGATCACTTTGTTATTCTATGCGGCGGTTTAATGCAAAAAAAAAAAAAAAAAAAAACAACAACATGCGAATGAATGAGCAGTTAGATCTGGGGAAAAAGGAGGAGCGAGGAAGTTACGCGTCTGTTCCGCAAAGCAATAGCCGTCCTCTTCTAATGCAATGTGACACTGAATACTACACACAGAGAAACAAGTAACCTCAAATTGGGTTATTCCTCCTACCTGCCAGTAATCCAGTTGATAAGCACTATACATGTAGATTTCTGGGGAGCAGAGAAATCAGATTACCCCGAGCTGAACTGGGATTTTCTGTCTAAATTGGCTGTTGTTCCTCGGGTCTCTCATTCTATCAGGATGAATGAGGGGAAATAAATGATTTGACTTTGTGCTGGATAAATTGTGTGCACAGGAGCAAAAAAAAAAAAAAACCTCTGCCAGGGTAATTGAGCATGTATAGATGGACCACATATGTGCAGTTTTAAAAACACTAGTGTGATCGTCGACAGAAAAGTTTGGTGATTCATGTGAAGCCGTCTCCATTATATTTAAGGAGATGAACAACTGCAGTGACTTCCACAGCGTTTCTTCACTCATAACAAACACCCATGACACTTCTCAATTTGTAACTTCTGGTTTCGCAAAGCCAGCAGCCAAGCATCGACTAAGGGGAGAACGTAATAAACTCTTTAAGTGTTTGGACCGTTATTGAACAACAAAGAGTAATCTGGCATCATGAATGATCAAGGAGGCCTTTCATAAAGGTGACTCAGGAAAGGGAGGATTATTGTGTAAAGCCTGGACTCAGTGACGAACCGAAACCAGGATTCATCTGTTTTAATAAAAGCAATCCAGAGCTGATGAGACGGGGCTGATTAAAGCCTGGTTTGACGAGATTTAGAGTCATGCTAACGGCTTTGTGAGGCTATACTTACTCAACGGCTTGGGGGCTAATGCTACTGCTAACATGGAAACTGCTAATTAGCTGATATTTAGCATGGCTTTAGTTTCAAAATTTACATTAAAAATGGTTCTCAACTGGTCCAGCCTAAAGACCTCCACAAACTCCTTCATGAAAAACCACGACCCAAACTATGGATCATTTTCAACCAATCAAATGTATTAAATTAGAAATTGCACAGTTTAGACATCAGACGGTACTGAAACATGTAACAGACCAGAGAAACAAAGCAAAACGAACATGTTTAAAAAGCACTTCATAGACTTTGACACCATTTTTTTTTACCAACACACCGGAAGACACACTTAGCGACCCACTGAAAATGGGTCCCGTCTTCTCGTCATTAAATATCATCCATTCAATCAATCAATCAATCAATCAATCAATCAATCAATCAATCAATCAATCAATCAATCTTTAATTGTACAATCCAAATTCACAACAAATGTACTCTCAAGACACTTTACAAAAAGAGCAGGTATAAGACCTTACTCTGTTATATCCAGATGTTTTGGTGCAAGCCAGGAAAGTAAAATGTAGACCAATCACAGTGCTTGCTGTCTGCGTCGTTTCGGCTTGCAGTAATATTTTTGAGGCGTTGCATGTCAGGCTACTGCGTATAGGTATGCTTTGCTACAGCATAGATTTGATGCAGAAGTATAAACCAGGCTTTAGTAGGTTCTATCTTTGCAGTATGTGGCCGTGACGCCGCCTGGTTGTATAATAATAAAATGTTTCTGATTGTCGAGAGTGAAGCTGGAGACCATTCAGTCACGCAATCTGTCTCGAAGACATTAAGTGGAAGTCTGCTGTATTTTTGAGGGATTGGGCCCTTCTGCATTCAGAAAGTCCACCTCAAACGTTACGCGATTCAGAGCTGCCGTAACATATTTAAGGTCATAGGTAATGCTGCATTCAATACCCTGAAAACACATTCCAGCCATAAAGCATTATAATTCAAGCGTTTCAGTGGCTCTTACGTCATCACATGTGTGACTTGCATGCAACATTTCAGCCTGATTTACGTCTTTAACGGCATTTTCTCTGCATCGAAAGCAGCCAGAGTGTGAGCCTCTCCTCTGCTGTTTTTTTTTTTTTTTTGTATTTTCTAACATGACATGAATCCCCGGTGGCCCTGGAAATCAGACAGCCCAGGTGCAACACTAATATCTTCCCAGTATCCAAACATTTTCCTTTAAAAGTAACTGGCACATTGGGGCCCATAAATTAGAGCCGAACGCTGCTCAAGATGTCTGGCTTCCAATAAGAGCGTACCCAGAGCAATAAACTTTGACATTGCCGCTTGAAAAATGCCTGCCCTTTTTCATTGTCAAGTGTTACAAATTGATGAAATGAGTTCATCGATGTTCCCTGGTCATTATCTCTCCAGTGGCACTTTGTTTCACAGACAGTGGAGAAAAAGGGACAGTGCAGATTAGAGGCCCAGGCACAGTTTATCAAACAAAATCTAATATCATCCATAAGAGAGGAATCTGGAAATCAATACTTCATTACTAAATTGTTAGTGGGGATGAAGAGTAATTGTGTGAGTTCAGAGATGTGTCTCGGCGGCCGGGGCATAGGAAGTTCAATGTCACCCGGGGAAGTGATAAGTAAAGGCACTGATGGGAAGAAACATTTCTGTAATGGGGGGTGCTGGAGGAGGGCAGTGGCCTGAGCACAGAACAGACAATAGACACTGGTTTGCCATTGATTGGCTCGGCTATAAAGATGGAATGGTTTAAAGAGGCGGAGAGGGAGAGAGAGAGAGAGGGAGTGGGGGAAAAAAAAGAAAAAGCAGCTACTCCTGATCGTACCCTTGTCCTGTCACCAGATTTTTGTGCATTGCGTAAAGTCTCCTCCTGTGGTCACGCCGATCAATCGTCGGGGAACATTTGCATCCTGACAGAGATAAGTGCAATGATGAAACAAAAAATGGAGGAGTGTTGATGACACGGCCATTACGGCTGGCGGAAGGGTTTTGCCTTTGAGATGGCTTTGTGTTAATGAACGTTAATAAATAACTTGGATGATTTGTCGTAGTCATCGCTGCAATGTTCTGTAATGTTTACAGTGCAGCGCTCGCAGCTTTCTGGTCAACTCCGTCTCCTAGAAATCATGTTTCCATTAAACTAATTCTAAAAACGTTTATTCCAAAAGAATCTCCTGATTTGAGCCTTTCAAATATTTTAATGCTATTTCAAGTCTTTTAATGGAGTTGTTATTTCATAATGTTGACTTAACTGTGAAGATACTTTTTTTATTGTCTGATGATTTTATTTTCTGCCCTTTGTCACTTGGTGACCTAAGTGACCGAAGTGATCTAAATGACACTTTAAATTTAAAGCAGATAGACTATCCTCTTTTTTTATAAGACTTACAGACACATTCATCCACCATGAGCAAACATTTGGCAACAGTGGCAAGAAAAACTTGAATTTAACAGGCAAAATCCTTGAGCAGAACCAGTACCACTGGCTTAGTGGTTAGTGCGTGCAACACATGTGTGGAGGCTGTAGTCCTCCGAGCGGGTGCCTCGTGTTAGCATCCGACCTCTGGCTCTTTTCGTGCATGTCATTCTCCACTCTCTCTCTCTCTCCCTGATTTCTGACTCCATCCACTGAACTGTCTCTAAAATAAAACCTACAAGACCTCCAGTAGAGTCCCTCTGCACCTTTAAGAAAAAGCTAAAGACCCAGCTCTTTCATGAATACCTACTAACTTAATGATGATGGTCTCCATATTATTGATGATGATGATGGTAATGACGATGGTTTTTGTTTGATAACGATGACTTTTTTTCTAGATCCTTGCTTGTGTTGTTCTTACTCTCTGATGTACGTCGCTTTGGATAAAAGCGTCTGCTAAGTGAATTGTAGAATTGTAGAATAGGATCAATAAAAACTATAAAAACAATCATAAAAGTACGACTGATGATCATTGTTGTATACAAACCTCGTCATAACAGGTTTTGGTAAAGTGTGATACTCACTAAAACATGTCTGATAGTAAGTTGTAACATGCAGGAAACATCTTTTTATTGAACATTATTCTGGAACATCTTTGCAACTTACCAGGTGGATACTGTAGGTTAACACTATTTTGTTATGATGCCAATAGAAAATGTGTTTTTCACATGCGACAGGCCTGATCAGTTAGCGGTGTGATCTGAGCTGAAGCCCTCCAGCTCCTCTTTTGTTCGCGTCGTGTGAGGTCACATCAGTGCAATGAGCACATCACCCCGCTGCAGCCTGCCGCGGACTCATCCCTCTAAAAAGCTCGTGTCTGGAGTCCCCCTGACCTGCTCCCCTGCCTCTACATGCTCAGCCATGCAAATCAGAGTGCCTTCATTTTTGAACATTCATGAGCCCCGAACCTGCAGCGTGTGTTTGGGGCCGCTGGGAGCTCAGAGAGGGGCCACGGTGCAGCCGCATGGAGGATAGAGCACTTCTTTATGTTTGGGAGAAATGATTCAAATCAGGCATATGGTGGGACAGGGTTACATGTGAAATGTTAATCATCTGATTGTAGTTTATATTTTCACTTCATTGTTTTAGAAAACTTTGGGGACATATTTTCCCTTTGTTCTTTGATGAAGTGGGACATTAAACACACCCAATTACGACTGCGTCTAATGATGATCACGTTTTATTAATGTGTCAATTATGGTTTTGATTACTAAAATAACTCTATTGTGCATAAGACTTAACTTAAAAAACAGTGAAATACTGATCAAATCCTGCAAGGTGACATTTTATATCGGCTATAATTCAAAATTCAGAGATATTAAATCTGCAATCAAACAAAAACAAGAAACTCCAGATGTTAGAGTCAGGAAAATATTTCACATTTCTGCTTGACTTGAACATTTTACTGATTATGTAAATTGTTCATTAGCATAATCACGTGACTTTTAAGGCGACTACAAATGTCTGAATGTTAAGACAATGATGATGTCATCGGGGTTATCTTGAGTTGAAACCTCAAAATACGATAGACGAGAGTTTGGGTACAAACTGTGGGGTGAAGAGTTTGAAATGTGGGGGCATTTAAAAAGACGCAGAAACTCTCATAGAAGAAGAATAATGGGGAGTTGTATTGTGGGAATTGATCCAGTGTGTGTTTGAAGCTTGTCTCATGAGGGGATTGTAAAAGAAAGGACATCTTCATGCATCTTCTCTGCACTGATGTTGACCATCATTTTTTTTATTTTTTTTATCTGCGTTTCAAAAATCATCCGAACTCTACGAGGACGTGACAATCAATCACATCAGTAACTCTTTAATGAGTTTCCAGCTGGTGGACAAAATGATTTAATACATTAATAGTTTATGCTCTTCAACCGATACATCCAGTTTTTGTAGTTTTTTATCTGCATACCACACACATTCATCAACTTGGCCACTATATAAACCCCTGTATCTGAGTCATTTTAAACTTATTTTATACATCCCAAAATCCCACATACCAATGTACCTTTGGGTTCTTTTACAATCTGAGATGAGCTGAGATTCAACTTTATTGTCATTACACATATACAAGTATAGAGTAACAAAATGAGGTTTGGCATCTCACCAGAAGTGCAATAAGCAGAAAGTGCAGGAATCAGTGCTATGTACAAGTAATTACAGAATTTACAGATGTAGAGACAAATGTGAATTATTGGGTATATGTGGATGGGTGGATTAATGGGATGCTATAAATATAAATATAAGTATATTCTTCAGATAATAATGTACAGATTAAGGTGCAGTGAACATGCTATACTAGATTACAGATAATATACAGAACATGGACATATTGTACAGGTCGATAACTCCAATCTGTACAGCATGTGACAGCGTCTGACCTTTGACCCTTGATTCAGGTCATAAAAAAAGTCCCTCAAAAGCTCTTGAGCTCGTGATCCTACACAGAGGATGCAACTGCTTTATCGTTCACACAGATTCGCACGTCGCCGCCGAAGCAGCAGGAGCAACATCGGACAAGGACACATCGGACATGTGGATGTTGGGGATCGAACCCCAAACCTTCCAGTTGAGAGACAACGGACTCTACAAACTGAGCCTTTTAACTCTGTTTTTGGTCTCCACCATCTTTCTCCTCGGGGGAAATATCTGAATCTGTAGCTGCTCTTCACTCTGATAACCGGCTGTTTTAGTTGATGACTCTATCTGACTGTTTGGTGTGAGGCAGGGTTGGAAAGCATCTTAAAATAATGACTAAGCATTGTAGTAAGCGTCCGTAAAACCAAAACAACGAGCTAAAAGGTGCAAAATCTTGTTAAAAGTGAATGAAATGACTGTTTTTCTCCACCATTTTCTCCATTTCTAGTATAAAAATATTGCTAATAGCAGCTTCAAGTCATAAGGATATACCAAAACAATCACACAAAGTAAGTCAAGTTAATATTTCTTAAACCACATTTCTACTTATTTTTTCATCCCCGGCGTGCGCAAACATCCACCTCTGCAAATTCCACAGCTGGATCTCGTTTCTAATTAACAAAAACACCAACCGACCGCGCTTACACATCACAAAACTAGCGACAGGCCCCTGATATAACAAGCCGCTCCAATCTCCAGACTCGCATTTCGTAACATGTTTGAATGTTCAGCAAGTATCCTGCTCCATTTAAGAGGAGCCTCCTCGCACGTTGTTGACAGAGATAAACATTCTTTTTTTTTTTTTTTTTTTTTATCGCTACCGCTTTGACGTCGGTTGAAGTGGAGCTGACAGTCCGGTAACAGGGGGTTCGTTTGCTAATGATTTTTGAGCAGCCCCCAACTGAGTCCTAAATGTCTGCGATATCCATAAACAACTCTATACTGTCCAATTAGGCAGACAGAGATGTACCGGGCTGTCAGACAGATTTGCATGGCTAAGCACCTGAGATCCAGAGGATGATGAGGGGGATGGTTCACCGGCCAGGGAGAGAACGCGCACAATGGATGACTTTCATTACAGCATTACCGCTTTACATACACACTCATCCAATTACCGCCTGGATTAATTGATCATCGTACCTTTTTCTTTTTCCCAGCCGCCCGAGCCGGAGCAGGAGCTGGTGTGTTTTTTCTCTCCTTCCTCTACACCAACTCCAACGACCCCGCTGCTTTCATTTCTTCTCCTTTCATTTCTGTCCCTCGTTTACGGCCATAAAAAAGTCTGAGGGGACATTTTTAAAGCAAGGGAGAGAGAGAGGGGAAAGGGGGGTGGGGGGTGGGGGGGGTAGTTGTTAGAGAAAACTCATCTTTGGGCCACCACTGTGAGGACGACCATTTGCAGGAATCGCATACATTGGGAATAATTAGAATTTATGTGCCGCTCGTCAATCCCCCGCCTCATCCTCTCCTCTGCTGCTGTTGGAGACCATCAGTGGTCAGAAGGGTTCACCGGAGCATGACTCATCCCCGAGTGCGTTTGATCAGAGTGAATTATGCCCTTTAGATTCATTATGGCACTTTATTTCTCCTCTCTGTCCTCCTCCCTTGTCCGTTCAGCAACCCGGGGGGAATGAAATGTACAAGACAGGGGACATATTTTATTGTACGCACGCTGTCATGCACGCACAGTTAGGGATAAGAGGTAGGCAGTGGTGGGGTTAGCCTGTAATACACTCCACTAAACACTTTTTATAGGGAGAGTGCACTCACAAAATAAAGAGATTCAGGATTATTTGTGATGTCAGCACACGGGGCCTGAAACCGCTCACTGCATTATAGGGGGAGATTCTGTCGGAGCCATCTTGAAGATTATTTAGCAAACCAAAAAAAAAAAAAAAAAAAAGTGTAAGAATTCAAAAGTGGCATCCTGAAAAGCTCTTTAATATGACAAAAATCTAATTGAACTCACGCTGCTCGGTGTGCAGGACTATGACAAGTGTTAATGGGATCATTTAAGATCGTTTAAAATACAAACGAGACGCCGCTTTCTGTTCATTAATTACTGCTAATTATACAAACAGCTAGCCTTGGCGGAGCGACTGCTTTTGGCTGTCGATGAGTTGGGGGAACGTCAGGGTGTCCCGTTTCTCTCCTGGAGGGTTAAAAAAAGATATCATTGTTCTTAAATCATGTTACAGCACCTGATGATTCTCTGAAGCTTTTTTGACTTTTGGTTGCATATTAAAAGTTGTCCCTTGTTTACCTGACAGTTCATTTTTTATTTTATTTTTTTGCAATCTTGTTTTAAGAAAAGATGCAATGCAGCTATGGAGACGTTGTTACGGACGACTCTTTATAAGATTGTAATTTTTTTTTTTTTTTTTAAATGCATTTTGTTATTGAATTATGACCTCTGATGACGCTTTTGCAGATTTGCCATGTGCTGTGACGTCTGTTAGACCTTTAGTCGTAAATAAAGTTTGAATTGAACAATGAAAAAATCAGATCTTCGGGTATCAGCACTTCTTAACTGTACATTTTCTAAATACAGATCATGCAGGGAGGTTTCCTGAGCATCATTTACAGAAAGCATATTGCATGGACTCATTTCTGCATTTTTAATTGCTTTTTTTGCTTCCTCTTCTTCTTCATATATATGCCCCCCCCCCCCCCCTCCTCCCCCTCCTCCAGGGAAACAGCCTATGGTCTCACAGAGAGGTTTAGAAATCTCTGATGCAAACAAGCTGCTAGATTTCACATCATGTCAGGTCTTCCTCTGTTAGCGTTCTCAGCCTGCTTAATAATGTAGTTACCTATCGTGCTTCATTTATGCATGCTAACATTACCACTGCAGACTGCGAGAGAGAGAGAGAGAGAGAGAGAGAGAGAGAGAGAGAGAGAGAGAGAGAGAGAGAGAGAGAGAGAGAGAGAGTGATATGTGAAATAATTACCACTTCCAAGTGGTCAATCTTTTTTAACTGTTGTTTTCAGCCTCTGTTCAGAGCTTCATCAGTAATCAAGGGTTAATTTCACACCTCAGTGGATTGCCTGCCTTAATCTCTATTCAGTGTAATTAAATCTGTCCAATAAAGTGAGCTCTTTTCCTCTTTGTTCCCTCTCATCTCCTTCTCTCTCTTTTTTTTTTTTTATTGTTTTACACCCATCACATCTCATCGTCTGAAGTACAGGCCGTCCAGCCGCGCTTGACAGGCAGAATCTATCCCTAAAATTAAAACATTCCTGACTGAGATTGTAAGGAGGAGGGAGAGAAACGGAGAGGAGGAGGAGGGGGAGTTATGTGGAGGGAGAGGAAGAGGAAGGGGAAGGGGAGCTGACACATCCAGTGTCTATTTTACTTTCTCTTTTTTTTTTTTCTTTCCTCGTTTCAGGGGGACGGAGTGTGAAGATTTGACCCTGTCAATCAGGCCTCTTGACAAGTTTAATCACGGTGTGCCCTCTGCAAAATCATGGCTAAATAGGAATGCAAATAATAGAGCGCTGGGGCCTCTTATAAATGGTAATCAAGAGGACTAATCAACTGACAGGTCTGCAGATCTGGCTCGCTGGAGGAGTCACTCAAACTTATTTTTTTTTCCTTTTTCATTTGAAGCTCTCTTAGACTTTTTAAGTAACATTACACTGAGGGAAGAATGATGAACGTAAACATGTCTTTATCTTGTTTTCTAATCGTGTGCTTCAATGTTACGCTTTATAATGTTGTTTATAATATTCCTGTCTTTTTTTTTTTTTTAAAGTCCTCCAAAAAGGTGACATTAAAGCCGTCTAAAGGGTGTCTCTCTTTTCAAGTGAGACCAGCCAACAGTTTCTGAACAATGTAAATGAGTCTTGCCAATCCACTCCTCTCTGATCTGCCACAAAAGTCAAGGGCTCCATGAACACTTTGAAATGTTGATTCGGCTGAGTGTGGTGACTTCCCTCTGCACCTTTAAAAAAAAAAAATACACCTGATCTAAGTTTTATGTGCGCTTGAAAGTTCTGAAGGTTGCCTTTCTCTCCGTCCCCCCCGATTGTCAAAATGTCAAAGCTAAATATGAAACTCCTTCCTTGCCGTGAATGCATCAAAAGTGAGGGCATTTTTAAGATCCAAAAGATCCAGAAAGACGGTTTAAAAATCACAACACTTTGCCAGCAGTCAATCCACGGCGTCGGAAATCATGCAAAGAAATCAGGTTATCAATTAAAATGTCTTTTATTCGCCCTGGATTGGAGATACTCTTTGTGAAACACTGCAGTCGCTTTATGTTCCAGTATCCATAATTTCATTTATTTAGAAAACCTTACATTCAAACGGGGGTAAATTGGATTTGCCTCGCCGTAATTATACATGATTTTAGATGGTTTGGTTTGTCACAGGGAATAAAAGGGGTTATATGGCACGTCAGCTGGATCTAACATTTTAAAGACTTACACTTCTCCGCTCGCTAATGATGGTTTACAGGCCAATTCTCTGGGGGCAGTCTGAGTGCTTCCAAGATATCACGTCTTCACAGGCAATCCTCATAACTTAGTCTGGCAATGCCAAAGGCAGGTTTAAGAGACAAGCCAACAGCGTGAGTAAGAGATGTGTCAGGAAACGGCACCATATATAAATCTGTGCAAACAAAACATTACAAAAAAAAAAAAATCTAATCGTCTTTCACCTCCTCCCTCCTGCTCTGGCTCATTTCTCTTAATATGGAAAATTTAAAGCTTCAAGCTGGCTTGAAACTGTAAAAAAATGGAGATAGGATATCAAAGTTCAGAGTCCCGTTAATCATTAGGAGTGTAAGTAAGCATCCTGGTGAAATAAAATAAAATAAGAGCATTTCTGAAGACGTGTGTGGGAGTGGCAGATCAAGTCTTGATTGACATCCTCTTAGCTTTGCACATGACAATCAGTTTGAAGCCCTGATAAAGTATATTTGAGTCAGAATTAAGTGGGAGGACACCTGCTACCTGAAAATATAGAATTTAAATAGTTACTGAATGGTGAGTTACGAGATGCAATGCTTTCCACTTAATAGTTAGCAGTTAGCATTCATCTGCAACACCTGCAGAGATGCTAGGAACACAATGCTAAAGCATAGCATGGCAGTGATAGTTAGTGCTATAATATGATGAAGATAAAACTCTCTGCTGACACCAAACTAAATACAAATCATCAACAACCCCTGCAGCCAAACAAATAGTCATCTACAGTCCACTTCCAACACCTGCACATGTCGATGATCACCAGTGAACGATGCTAACGCTGGGTGTACACAAAGGGTGGTTACATGGTATTTGGCAGATAGTTCACAGACATATTTCACCTAGCAACACCAAATTAAATCACAATATCTGTAAAGATTATAGACACTCAAACGACAGTATTTCTAATTTGAATTGACACAGTATAACAACTTCCGATGCTTGCTATCATGTACATAAGACCTTGAATAACATGGTTAGAATTCAACTAATTCAAAAAGCGGCCATGTATAGATTTAGGGCATCTGATAGCAATTGTTATTTCACCGCTTCCTGTTTGATGAGCAACTGAATATTCAATGGATCATAAAAATACAGAGAGAAATCAGGCCAAAGTTCAAGTTAAAGCAACATTTTAATAACCCATACAGCCAAAAGCTAAAGTTAGCTTTACACCACGTACTTAACAATGAAACCATTTGCTAAGAAGTGGCTGCAAGCTAGTGTTAGTACACAATGCCATAGGAAAGAAAATCCCATGCTAAGGTAATGTTAACTAGGAAGTGGTTGAGTGCAAGCATTAGCTGCTATCTAACAGCTGCTTACAGGTTTCTAGATGAAATACGGGTCGATGTACTTCTGAAGTCCATCGTCTTTTCAGTTGTTGACGATTTAAGAAGCATTTTTATCAGGATCCCAAAATTAATTTGACTTGAAAGACAAGCAGTTCAACATTTTACCAACATTTCACAATCCCAGCCTGAGCAGGAGATCAGAGGAAAATGGCCACTGTGTGAATATGGTGAATTGTGGATGTTGGTTTCCAGTGGCTTTTAGCACTCAGGGGAATTTTTATGTTATGTGTAAAGCCATAAGTTGCACATAAATCGAGCCATATAACACAAATAAAAAAATCTCACCGCCGATACTCACCGCGGTCTGGATTATAGTTCAGTTGCAAACAGCCGCCTACATCACCTGCAGAGGAACATCAACATCCAAACAATGGAGCAGCCAAGACCAGACATCATTAGGCTTCTTAACAGCTCACAAGACATAGACAGACTGACATCCAGCCAATTTGGCCCTGAGCTGAGATAGCTACTAGTATAGTCTGCAACCTCAACATGGACTAATGATGGTCTAAGGCTGTCGTGGCCCTTCACGGGCCCCTTTGATCATGGTACAGTGAAATCCAGTGTGACATGAAGTTCTCTATACATTCAGGAGTATTTACCTGCTTGAATCCCGTCGTTGGTTTGGCAGAAGATCAACCTATGTGTTATTTAAACTGAAGGACATCAGCTCTACAATGAGGCACCTGTCAACTGTCAATCTATTTATGCTGGGCTAAAATTAAGGGAGTGAGCGAGGGTCAGAAAGAGCCATAAATATGTCCAGGAAGAGAGATGCATGCTGATGTGTATCATCCTGAATCTTCAATAAAGAATGCATTAAAAAAAAAATCACCATTATTGGGTTTTTGCATGGCTTTTTGGTCCATTTTGACAAGAACAAACAGAGCTTGTTTGGCATGAAGAAGACCATCTACTCAGCTGCAGACAGCTGGATGGATGGCACAGCATGTAGGCAAATGCAAGGCGAAATGATGCACAGTATTTATAGCATCCTAGATAACACCAGGGTTTGGAAATTGACAGGCCCACCTAATGATGCTCCTCAAAGTGGCATGGATGCAGACGAGTGGACCTCTTCAAATGGGAGGCCAATCCCTGCTGACACAGGGGATAATAGCCCAGCATTGAGCCCATTGTCTGGGCACCCCACAACCATGGCATTTGGAGCTGAGCTGCCCCTGCTCCTGCGGACAAATGATCCCCACGCTGCCAGGGAATGTCAGCCATCACGTCTCTCAGTCAGTCCGTTCACATGAGTGATGATGGCAGAGGCCACTTTCTCTTAACCCCATCAGTTTGTGAATAATTAGCCCAGTGACAACAAATACAGCAACTGTTTTTAATGGTGTCATATCTATCTATCTATCTATCTATCTATCTATCTATCTATTTTGCAGGCTTTTTGCAGGTTGTTAAAATCAATTTAAAAAGCATAATTTAATTTGTTAATGCATGTTCATAAATTTTTAGCTGTTCACAAAATCACATTTTAATTCATCCGTATACCTTCATTAATCAAATAATGACCCCGACCCGTTACATAAGGCATCTAAACCAAGCCAGAATCATTTTTACATTTTAAAAAAACCTAATTATTAATTATTTCTAAGACAGGTCCCAGTTAAATTGGGCCATGCTGCCTTATTTGTCTTTTAAAACAATTTCAAAGCTAAGGGATTAACAAGCCAACCAAACCACAACACCTAAAAACATCTAAACTAACAAAACAATTGCAGGTAGGCCGAGGTGTGTCTGTGTTTGTGCACAACTTATTTTGAACAGTAGTCAACTTTTAGAGAGAATATTGTACCATAATTATGTACAATTAATCATAATATCTGCCAAAAGGAATAAATCAAACAACATATTTTCGTTAATTTTTGTACAATATCTAATCATATTCTACATTCACTGCTCGTGTTGACAAAGGCATCTTTAAATGTTTTATTATTAAAGTTAATCAAGGATGCTGTTCAGCGAACTTTCCTCAAACAGCGATCACTGTAACCGTGGAAACGTTACACTTTTTGCAGGAAATCTGAGAAGCTCTCATTGCCATTTTTTGCATGAACTTTTGAGACGGTCCCTAACTTCACATTTCTATTAACTAAACTGGTGAAGTTATTTAGTGTAGCTTGCCAAATGTCTAATTATCTGACTTGAATCTACTTAGTAAGACGGTTAAGCCTCTGGACTATATCCAGACGTGATCTATCTATCTATCTATCTATCTGTCTATCTATCCATCCATCTATCTATCTATCCATCTATCCATCCATCCATCCATCCATCCATCCATCCATCCATCCATCCATCTATCTATCTGTCTATCTGTCTATCTATCTATCTAACCCTGGCTGTGTGTTATAATTGCGAGTAAACAAAAGAAAGTCTCTCCAGTCATTATAAACCCACCCACAGCTGCCACTGGGACCTCCATTAAGCCCAGTGTTCCTGAGATGCTCTGGTCTTATCTGATTCATCAACAAGACGTTGGCTGGCATGATTTATCTATGCCACTTACTTGTTTTCATTTTGCCCGGGGGCTGCTGCCAGCATCAGGGGCTTCTTTTTTACAATGTGACAGCTCCATCTCCAGAGAGAAGACTCCCCCATGCAAAAACAGTGCATCAAAACAAATAAGGCCCGAGCCACTTAAGAGAAGTGGCTGCGTTCAGGACCCATTTTCGCTACATGTCAGCCAAATGATGCAACGGCACGCACAAAATCTGCATTACTTCTCCGGCTTTTGTCTGGGTTTTTTTTTCGGCAGATGAGCCTAAAAATAGAGTCTGAAAACAAATACGTCTCATTATGCATTTTCTTGTTTTAAGCACAGACTTGACCCCAAAATGATTTTCTTATTGATTATCTGTATTTTATTTCTCTGCAGGTTTCCATCTACTTTGTAAAAAAATCCTCCACCTCCCAGTTTGTATCCCCCCCCCCCCCCCCCCCCCCCCCCTCTGCTCCCCCAAATCTACAGGCACCGGGACGCTCTTGTACATTAAATAAGAACTGTCACCCTGGGCAACTTGCAGCAATGAAGCATTTATTCTGCCTCACATTTCCTGGCACTTAGAATTATTTCCTTCATGCCTGATAACCAAATTACAATATGGCAGGTCTCCCCGGAGCCACGGGATTGTTAGTGCCAGCTCACAACATACTTTCAACTGATGTGGCATTTCATGTACAGCTGCCAATCAAAGCCGGCAGAAGGGAGAGATGTAAATGAGGGCGGGCCCGACGGTGTTCAATTACCGCTCTGAGCTCTGCATAATCCCCCTTCCCACTGACTGACTGACTGACAGCTCCACATTCCTCCTCATCCGCCGCTTTTCTCCCCTAATTTCACCACCTAGCTCTCGCCTCACACCGGGACATGGGGAATCAGACATTGGAGGGAATTTCTGTCATTTCCATTTAGAATAACGCACAAAAAAAAATGGATTATCTGACATCTGAGGGACTCTAAAAGAAAAGGCGTGTGTATTCAAGAAAGTAAATTATTGCTGACAATGTTTGACCCAAAGCTCAAAGCTAAACAAAGTCCTCCTATAGGATGTGTCTCCTCCTCTGTTCGCCATCATTCTCTCTTTGCCATTATCAAAGAATGGGAATTTCAACAGCTGAGTGGGCCGAGATACTCTTAGCTGCCTACTCAGCATCAACCTTTGGTAAATACTCAGATTAAGAAGATCCATGAATAGCGCGGGTATCTTTTTTGCTCTCTCTCTGTCATAAAGACGCCTTTAAAGATTCCTCTTAATCCCCGTGTTAAAGGTACGCCAGCCCGATGGCTTAAGCAATGTTCTGCCTGTGACTGAGGAATGATGCCATTAGACCCGCAGGATTCGGAAAAAAAAAAAACGCTCAAAAACTGTTTTAACACCACAATGCATCACGCCGCATAATTCCATACAGCTCGCCTCGCTTCATTTAATTTTAAAATATCAAATAGTTTTTTTTTTCTCCTCCACAGTCACCTGATTTTTGTCTGTCGCCGTCGTCGTCTTCATCCTTTTTCCCGCCGTCCGTCTAAAAACTGGCACTTTTGTTGCATTCGGAGAGGTTGATAAATCAATCCATCAAAAAATTCTTTGCGGTGAAACTCAATCAAGAAAGGTCATGTCGGCGGGAAAAGAACAGATTAAATTAGCATTGAATTAGACATGGAAAGTGAGCTCTGTCAAAACCATCACTGTGCTCAGCACAATTAGAATATGTTAATTATGCATTTCATTAAGGGGCCTCAGCGCTCTTTGAATGTGAGATGAAATGTCACTGGTGTAGGCAGCCGAAAAATGGAAGATTGCCAGGCACAACTTTCTTTGTGCAATGTGTGACACCTTCATTAACATCAGGGATTGCTAGTCTGATTAGACTTTTTGTATTAGTTTAAGCCTTTAGGCTTTCAAATGCGAGGGCCTTTTTTCTTTCCAGTTTTTGATGTGGCAGCTTAGACCTCTTCTCCATTTCCAAGCTGATATTGTCTGTGCCTTCAATTCTTTGTTGAAATTCTCCAACAGAATGCCGTGACATTGGACGTAACATCTCATTGTCTTTGTGTAGATGACGGCATTTGCTGCGTCTTTGTTTTCACATAATCTCGGGTCACTTTCAGCAATGGGAGACTTGAAGGGCTGAATTCCCACACTGGGTGATGCTAATATCCGTGATATTCAGACCGGCCTTTTGTTTCATCACATGATTGTGTGGATCGTTAATGCATCGTTTGTATAATACATTTTCTGTTTCAGCAGAAAGCAGAAGATAGAAAGGTAAAAAAAAAACATGTTAATAGAAGATATATGACGAGCAAGATAGATAACAAGATAGATAAATAGGAAGATAGAGATACTGCATTTTAGCTGGATGGATGAAAATCAAGATTTATAGAAAGATTGCAAGATAGATACCAAGAAAAAAAGATAGATAGAATATAGTAACATAGATATACAGCAAGGTAGATAGCACTGTAGATACATTTATGTAACATAGAAATATAGATTATAATAAGATATATAGCAAGATTGATAAAAAGCGAGATGTAATGTATTAATATAGAAAGATATTTAAAGGAAATATAGGTCGCAATATTGCAAGACAGTGAGTGACCAATTAATACCTAGATAGCGCGCTAACTAGATATATGACACGATAGATTGTAAGTGTGTAACATAGATTGTAGCTACAAAGCTGTAGATAGAAAGATCGATGGAGAGTAAGATAGATAACAGATTACATCATAGAAATATTTAAATGGACTAAAGTAAAGATACACTGAAAGTTAGTGAGCAAGAGAAACTGTATTTATATAGAATCAATAACTAACACAGCAGGTCTGTGAGGTCAGACAGACAGGCAGACAGACAGACAGACACACAGACAGACACACAGACACACAGACAGACAGACACACAGACAGACAGACACACAGACAGACAGACAGACAGACAGACAGACACACACACACACACACACAGACAGACAGACACACAGACACACAGACAGACACACAGACAGACAGACAGACAGGCAGACACACAGACAGACAGGCAGACAGACAGACAGACAGACAGACAGACAGACAGACAGACAGACAGACAGACACACAGACAGACAGACAGACAGATACACACAGACAGACAGACAGACAGACAGGC